>NW_005054416.1:303553-347820 GCF_000277835.1 Geospiza fortis | reverse complement strand
GGGACAGCGCCTGCCCCGCCCGGGTAACTCCCGGGACACCGCGGGGACAGCGCGCCGCCCTGCGGGACTGCGCTCCCCGCTTCTGTGCAACGTGGTCTGGCTCCCGTAGAGTTGCTGGAGCTGACCGCGCAAAAATGTCCATAATAATACTACTACTGTATTAAATTAATTAATAATGATAACAGCACCTTCTACGCCAGTTAAAGGCGCGTTTTTCCTTTCCAAGCGCAGCCAGGCCGATGGCTGTATTGCGGGAGCGGCACGCACGTGGTTTAAAGGGCCGGGGCGCAGCAGCCCGCGCTGCCTGTGCCGCTCGCTCCCGCGGGACACTTCCAGACGGACAGTAGGACACTTCGGACGGACTCAGCCCCAGCACAGCGAAGGCCATGGATGGTGGATGCTGTCATCAGACGTGCGTCCCTACGCGTGCCACCATTTTTGCCTCTTGGCTTCGTTTTCTTTTTGGTTACACCCAACAGATAAACCTGCCCCTGTCTTCTGAACCAAATCGCCTTAAACCGAGCCCCTAGGGTAACAAAGCACATGAAAAAATAGGGGTTTTATCCAGCCACGGGAGCCCCGGAGAGCCCAAAGCAAGTCGGCTGGGTACACCTGTGGAGCTGCTCTCCGGGCACGCAGAGCATTCCCGGACACGCAGGCAGTGCCGGGATCCATTCATTCACTGCTCGGAGCAGAGCTGGGATGCTGGGATGCTGCAGCACAGCCCCTCTCCGGCTTCAGCCAGAGCTGCCCCTCCTTGCCCGGCAGACAATCCTCATGTGCTGCCCCTGGCACACGCCTGGAGAGCAGAACCTTGCACCCACAGGGATGGATGGCAGTGTCCCCTATTCCACTTCTGGCAATTCCAAATTCTTTAACATCTTCTGCCTGAAAATACTCATTTCTCTGCAGAGAGCTGTTCTGGTTTTAGGACAAGCAGTGATGAGCCACAGGAACACAAGTCTTGAGATTTGCATTTTGGAGAAAACTGAAAACAGGTTTCAGAAAACTGAAAGTAGCCAACATAACCTATGAAAATGGAACAGAGATAGGGTTACATCAAGTAAAGTATAAACACACTTGGTGTGCAATAATTTAGAACCACACTAACATCCCATTAAAAATATTCATTTTTTAAAATGGGGTACCCTGTACAGCAAGTACTAACTGAAGCATTCAAGTTTTAGAACAGATGATGTAAGAGAAGGTTATGTAAAAATAGAATCTCCACCACCTCTGTCTCAATCAGAGCTCACAGAGGGAGATGCAAAGCAATTCTTACAAGTGACTCAAAACTTCCCAGCCACTATCTGTGGCTTGCTTCAGTCATAAATAAAGTTTCTTTTTCTTTGAAAAACTTTAAAGACTGTAAGCTTTCAATAAATCCCTCCCCCTGTAATGTCAAAGCTTGCAGCTTCCTTCCCAAACTCGACCTAATGTAACTCATGCTTTTTGGAGTCTACAGACACAGGTATTTGGTGACAGCAAGTGACAAACTGAAGTTCAGAAGGCCTGTTGTAATTGAGTTTAACCAATTAATTACTAATCACTGGAACAGTTTTGTGGGACAAAATCAAGTGGTACAATTCAGAATTGTACAGAAAAGAAAGTATTTCTGAAGAGAAGACAGATATGAGAGGAAATTAAAAAACGAATAGAGAAATAAGGAGACAAAAGTAACACAGTGATTTTAAAAGAAAGTTTATTTGCAATCTGAAAGCAATTAAGACAGGGAGGTAGTGAATAAATATGTAGCTAACAAAATGCACAGCTGCTGTGTAAGAGTTCACAGTCTCTGTGCACGTGCTGCTCTGAACTCACACCCACTGTTCTTTTGCTGTAGTCTGACAGGACCACGAGCAGTTGTGTTGAAGAGGTGACTTTTGCCCAGACTGAGTGGAACTCTGCTCCCCTGTGCCCTGTGGCACCTGTGATGAGCACGAGGAGCCCCAGGAGCAGCCTGGCTGAAGAGGCCTACCGAGCCAGTTCCCTCCCAGAGAGCACCTGAGCAATGGACAGGACCAGAGGAGGAAGAAGTTGAGTGAGGAGGAGCTCTGCAGGCTTCCACTCTGAGCCAAATCATCCAAAATTCTCTGAAGCAGATCAAATTGCACCTCTGAAGTGCTACAGATCTTGCAGACTCAAGCCCTGATTCTTCCAACAGATGTAACAGCGCACAAACTGATAGGCAGTGCCTGGCTGATATTCATACAAATTTGAGTGGTTTAACGGTTTTCAGGATATATATTTTCAAAATTAGTTCTTTTCCTTTTTATAATATTGTTTCTAAGGTGCACTGAAGATTTTGCTACTAGAAATATTTATCTGGAGCTGTACACACACAGGCAAACAGCTGCTTTTAACTAGGAGTTTTCAAGCTCAAGCAAACCAGTTTCCAACTTTTGTGGGTAGCAGGGGGAGTCAAAAATGAGGAAGAAATAGAACAATGGCAAATTTGTCTGGCTGTCAGAACTGCCAGAGAAGTGGCATTGCCATCTTGTCAGGATTGCTGGATTTGCAAGCTCATCTGGAATCCTCCAAAACCACTTCCATCAAATAGGAAGAGTTCTGCCAAAATCTGGCTGAAACCCATTCTACATCAGCCAGCATAATTCACCTTACCAGGGGAGGTGTAAATGGAGTGCGAGAGCAGAAGAGGAAGAAGGTAAAGCTGCTTTTATGAAAAACAGAAACACTACAGGCAGCTGTGCCAAGGCTGTTGGTGGAGAACCGAGAGCAGAGAGAGATCTTTGCTGTTTTCCCAGCTTTTATCTTGGTTTTCAGCAGGTACCCAGGGAGCAGTGTGCTTATCACCGGTGCCAGCAATGGCATTCCAGTGCTCACACAGGACTTGGCATATTCAAGGACAACAGCCCCAGTGGGAGTGTGCCAACTGGGAGATGTTGTGTCTGGGCCACCGACAGCCTAAAGGTGAGCAGTTTAAAGATTATTTTAAGTGGGGTTGTGCTGCTAACAGCTGCTGTTAGCTGGCAGCCTCTTTCTCTTCAATTACAAGGTCCAGAGTTAAATGAGTTTGCCATCAAAAATGGACTTTGTATATCCAAAGACATGCCAACAGCTGGTGCTGCCAGTCCTTGTTCTCTTTTTAGTCTATAGTCTATAGCAGGCAGAGAGAACAATGCTCAGGGATTTATTCGCCCAGGAACTCTAAATAGTAACAGCAAGAGAAGAAGGTAGGGAATAGAAAGGGGAATTTGACAGCATCACAGTTTCCACAAAGTAAAGAACAGCTTCTGGATCCAAAATCTAGGAATTTCAGGGAAGATCCAAAGGTACTCAGAAGTCAAAATGTACAAAGTACATTAAAAAAGTACAGGTTGTGCCAAGCAGTCACATACAATTCAGTAATTCTCTATGACTATGACAGCACACACTCAGGACAGTTTTTAGTGACTCCCTTTTTTGCTTTTGAGTTTACCTCTTAACACTTGAAAGCTGCTTAACAAGAAAATGGCAAAACAATCTGTTCCTGAGAGTTGTATTCAGGTAAGAAATCTCCTCCAAAACATCTGAAGAGTAGAAAAGACAGAATGATTGCCATGACTGAAACAGGTACAGTTAGAATGTCCCATTCCTCTGCTGAGGCCAAGTTAAAATTATCAAAATAGAAAGATTTTCTACCAGCAATTAAAAACCTCACAATGTCTAATGCACAAAAACTAAGTAGTCACTACACTACTAATTTAGCTCTATCACTAACCTACCTGTTTACTTTTTCTCCTCCAGGGAACATGCAAAACCATAAGAGAGGTACTGTGCCTTTTTTCAAATCTATTACTCTTCTTCTAATAATCTCTTCTGTGCATCATTTAAGGTAAGACATTTTACAAACATTTTAGGTGTGCAGATAAAAAGATTTTTAAAAAAAAAATCTGTCTCTTACTGTCTTGAATGTATCCTGTTTAAAAACAAAAAGCAGCTAATCCCATCAGTCCCACAAACCATTCTTGCACTTTCTGATTTTTCAGTCATTACAACCTATATTCAAATCTGAATTAGCCCTACACCAGGGAAAAAAAAAATCCACTGGAGATGTAGCTTTGGACCACTGTTGTGTCTCCAGGAGCTTTTTACATCCTTGTGGGTAGTTTTTGTTATGCCAGCAGACCTGCCATGAGTTGGAAAGCCAGCCTCTTTCCCCTGTCCTGCCTCACTAAGATGCCTGTTCAGGAACCTCTCAGCAAATCCTACAGAACCAAGCAGTAACACGATGGAGAGTCCAAAAGTCTCTTGAAAAATAAATAAAAAGCAGCAGCCAGTCAACCTAAAGGCTGATGATGGATTTAAACAAAAGAAAGGGTAAAACACTGGGGGTTTTGACAACCACATAAGATACTTTTTACTTACAGGAAAAGTTCCACGCAGTTACTTGTGCCCTGAAAGTGTAAATGGTTTGTCATTCCTTTGAGCAAAGTGCTGCAAATAATTAAACAGAACAGTAATACCCCAAAGAAAATCTCTTATTGTTTCAGCACCTGAGATGGATTGGATTTAAGGGGGTCACATTTCCAGCAGAGATAAATACACAGACTGTGTAGGACCAAGTGCTCACTTGTTGATATAGGCTTCTATGTTTATTAGGATAATTGTATAAGCTTGTATGTTTATTGGGATAGTTAAAGTCTGCTTTGAATATAACCCTCGGTTAGAAAGTCTGGTATCACCCCTTCCTGATAGGGTGAGGTGTCAACAACTTAGTGCTAATGGTGATGGCCTAATGAGATTGTTACATTTTCTGTGGCCAAGTGAACTCCACCAGCAGAATGAAAAACAGAATCAAAGGAATGCCAAACTGATGGGACATTTTACAATACACATAACACAACAAGGAAAAATGCTTGTTTCTCTGCCTCAGTTTGAGTGCAGTTTACTACCTCCAACAAAAGAACTGAAAATGGCTCTTGATTTTGGTTTTGTTGCCATGGGTGTCTATGCTTTAGAAGGGTTTTATCCATAGAACACAGGATACTTTTGGGAAAATGGTGTTCAAATACATACTTTGCAAATAAAAAAGTAGGAGTCCCTTATTATAAACAAGGGGCTGGAGTTTGATTTTACGCATCTGCAAAGACAAGGCAATTTCCATTTTTTCAAGACAAAAATTATGTATGCTGAATAAATACATTTTTAAAAGCTTCAAACAACTCTAAGTTAATAGCTGAACAGGACACAAGTTACCTGTCATTTCCAGTCTCTCAAAACCTTACTGCTTAAGAAAATCAGTTTGCATGTCACACAGATATTAGTGCAATTTCACCTGTGCTGTTTGAAAATTACACAGAAAATTTGTTTTCAATGACAAACTCAGAGTGAACAGAACAGGTTTGTTATGGGGCACTTGTGCATCTTGGTCAGCTTAAGGTGCAGAGTCTGACAAATCTCAACAGCTGTAGAGCTGGAGTTGCCAGGTTCAGAAACATTTTTGAGGAGATCCTTACTGCACACCATGCTTCCCTGGGGAAGGTTCCCTGAGTGCACTGGGAAGAGCACAGCAAGGCACAGGGATTTCCCTGCTACAGCACAATCCTCACAGAACCCAGAGCAGGCAGTGGGACAAACTGGGGCAGTATTTGAGGAGGGGTGAGGAGGGTCAGGAAGCAGAGCAAAGCTCAGGAGGAGCGGCTGCCCAGCTCAGCCGGTGTTTATCACTCCGTGAGCCCGTCCTGCCCGTGTGCTGAGCAGACACCACGTGCCTGTCTCACACCAGACCTGCGGTATCGGTCAGCTGAGCTGGGCTTAGTCACAGCAGCAGGATGAAGGCTGTTTACAGCAGGATTTACTCTTATGAAAACCATTAGCCCTTCAGGGTAAAAGCCGTCCTGTTATGCAGAATGTGTCTGGCACAATAGGTCAGCAGCCTGCAGCACCAAAAAGAATCATCTCTTTCACTATCAGGAGAGACACTAAACTACGGTAAAGCAAAGGCCACCCGAGGGAAGATCTGGAGAAAAAAGGGAAAAGTTGACTGTGAGGTCTGGAAAGACTCTGGGCTCATTCCTTCATGGGGAGAATTGGTATAGACCCTGAACTGACATACGAGAGAAAAACCGTGACGGGAAATGTGGGAGTCACTCTGCAAGAGGCAGTGATACACTGAGCTCATTTGCTTTACGGGGCTCATCTTTTACAAGCTACTTCCTTCTAGTGTGCCAAAGCATTCCCTCTGAGGCAGTTTTCAAAAGAGGGGTAGAATCTGTGGGTATAGAGATTTCCACTGCCAAACACCCAGTGCTGTCACAACCTCTGCTTCCTCCTCCTGAAATCCTTTTTACCAATTTTCCTGTTTATCTAACCCGATCTTGTCCTGTCTAAACTCTGCTACAGGACCTTCCAATGCCAACATGCAGCATCATCAACCAGAACAGCTCCTTCCACTGCTGGCTGCATGGAAGCAGCAGGGGAGAATCACCATGGTCTGTTATGAAGGCAGGCCTTGCAGCTAAGGCAAACATCATCACCTCAGCTTTTCTTTAAACACTAAACACCCTACCTTATTTATGTTGAGAGAGCTAGCAAAACATGGGAGCACCACCTTTGACTTGTGAGTTTTGCAAGAGTAACTGATAAGGTAACAGTCACAGAAATAAATTTAAAATACTACAGGTTTCCTGACTGAGCTGGTTGTGAATGAACACCTTGCAGCAAACCAACTTGTATGAAAGAAAAAGAATACTTACATTTGTACAGTGGTCAGGAAATGTCCTGGGAAATGAGAAGTAAGAACTGAAGTTATTTCTTTGCTAAGTCAAAGTCACCGTTCCAGCCATCATTTCCAGAAACTATTAGCAATGAAATTTAAGAAAAAAAAAAAAAAACTTGAACATTCAGTCAAATGATACAACTTTAATTTCTAAAAGGTGATAAGTACTAAGAAACTGATCTATTTGACAGGCAATTAATCCTCCTTGCATAGTACATTTATCTCCATGGGATATCAAGATTTACAACATTTCAGGAAAACTGGCACCTAAGTGAGCAAGCAACCTCAATCCTATACAAAAGTTACAGACAACCTATATGTTTCCAAGTTTTACTTTGTAATTTATGCAGAGAATGGCCTTTCCTTTGTCCCCATCTATCCCACAGTACTGTATTCTCTCACTGCTCCTGTGTAGAAAACATAAAAGGCTGCAACCCACACTGATACAGTAATTCACAATAAATTGGCTCATTCTATTCAAACTTGGCCTTTCTGAGGTCAAATACCTCAGGGTACTTAGTTATGGACTTTATTTTTTCATGTAGGATGTGCACCTCACAATACTTGGGATTCCTTAATAAAGACTTTGTCCAGAGGGTGTTCAATCCTTCCCTTGAGAAAGCTAAAGGTGAGGCTTCAGTTTCAGCAGTGCTCTTGACACTAATCTAAAATAAGCACTGAATCTTACAGGAAGCCAAAAATGTTTAACTTGCTTAACCAGCTTGCAAACAAGACAAGAGTAAAAACACTTCTTCATATAAAAAAAATTGAAAGTTACATTTTGCTGTATATTTTAGACATATCTACAATGGATTTTTTCCTTTACAGAATGATAGTTGGAGAGGAGCATTGTACTTACATCATCATTAATCCCTTTTTCCTAGTAACTTGTGTCCTGATTTTCAAAAGCACTGATTATCAAGCACATCCTAGGTATTGAATAGTAGCAGCAGGCACTCAGAACTGTTGAAAACAACTATTAGTACTTGTACTTTTGCTGCAAATGCACCATTTGAAAATAGTTCACTTGAAAATGGGTAACTTCACCTTTTAGTGAAAATCACTCTTGTAGTGTTTTAGAATGTCTGAAAGAACTATTACCAGTATTTGCTTAATACACTATAGTGGATTACGATCAAAATTAATGCCAAAAAATTAAGTTTATGATAAATAAACTTTGGAAAAATTTATACAAGGCCGTAAATAAATAATTTGAACTTCAGTCTCAGTAAGAAGTAAAACAGTATGTCACATGACAATATCATCCTATCTAAACAATACAATCTTGCTATATTTTATTGCATAATAATTCAAGAGTAACATCTTAAGTAAAATATGTAAAGAAACAAAATCATTAGATTTACTTTCTTTAATATTCAACAACCAGTTCTTTGTACATAATCAAATTTAAAGATAATATAATTAGCACTTCCAGCATTAACAGTCTGTATTTACAATGAATGAGATGGGGTAGATAATCTAAAGAGTATTCAAATCTGTATGAAACAAATCAAAATACGAAGATTTACAGTAGTAGGCTCAAAATCCAAGACTTTTCCATTAATGGAATGCAATTTAAAAAGGCTTTGTTGCCTTTATTACTTGTAAGGGTTCCTGAAATGGTTATTTAAACAGCTGAAATCTTCAGTAATGCCTTCATTATTTGTACATGACATTAAAAATTAATTCCAATACTTCTGTTTTTTACTTGCTTGTAGACCAGTCTGAAAATCTGATGAAAGGATAACAAGGAAGTTTACTATATAATCCTAATTCCATATTCCTGAATGCAACGGTTGGAAGTAGATGATGTCAGTCCATTCCAAGGGTTATGTACACAAAACCTAGAAAATGTTCTTCACTCTTGCATATAATGTGTACACAGTGTCAGTGAGTGGGGGACTTCAAAGTTTTTACGGGCTGTTGCTGGCATGGACCTTTGTTGGTTGAAAATAAAATACCTTTCACTCTATTGTTCTGGTAGCAGTTTTACAAGTTAATCATCAATCCCTGGTGTTTCCCCCTGTTGTATTCTGGAGGCTATTCTAATGGCTTCTTCCAGAGACTGTTGTTCTCCAAGCTGAAACAAACACATTTAAACAGAAAAAAATCCAAAATGTTACGCTTAGATAATAAATGCATCAAAAAAGATCTGAAAGCAAAGATCTAGATACTAAACAATACTTCAGCCCAAATAAGTGTGATCAATATTGTCACACCTCTCCTGGATGATAATATATAGCAGCAGCTATCTAATCAGCATGACAATTAAGATAGCTGCTGCTAGGAGATCACACTGAGTTTATATGTAACCACCAAATACATGTGCTTCAAAGAACTGCTGCATGATAAACACACTTCATGACCCACAAAGTAGGTGATATTTTACTTGGCAGATATTACAAAGTTCAGACCCGGCACAGAAGTCACAGTGGGTGTTGCATTTCATTTTATCATTGGTAATGCAAACAAACATCTTCATTTTGCTTAACTCTCTTAACAGAAAGTCAGCTCTTTGGAACACCACGTGACATTACTTTATAGAAAAAGTGTTAATTTATTGCAGAATCCCAACTGCATAAAAAAGCTGTTATGATGACACTGTTTGATTCTACAGTTAATTTCCTCTCTAAACTATCTGGTACTACCAGAAGTAAGATAAGCAACCTGAATAAATACAACTTGACACAATTTTGGGAAGGAATCCGTGGAGTTTGATAATATCTTCATGGGAACACTAAAGACAACCTTAACCTCACAAAAAAATGTAAAGTTGGGCATTACCTATTGGCTCAGAAGAAGCATATACGCGACTGTGAAAGAATTGTCCCATTAGGTCAAGCAATTTTCTTTTACCTAAGTATCACTTGTTATTTTTACAGTCACTGCATATCACATTCAGGATCCACTCAAATCAAGACCTCTGTTTGCACCTCGTTAGGATTTCAATAGGACTATCAGGCTACTGGCTTTACCAGGACTTAGAAACCAAATGGATTAATTTGTTAGTATTGAAGTACAAGAGAAAAGCCAATCAAACTCTCAGGAATAATCAATAATATTTTAATTTTAAAATCTCTCCCTTCTCTTTGTGTATTTTAAGTTTAATTAATGTAAAGTGACTTAAGTTAATGCCCCATTGCTGGTAACAAAAGAGAGGCTTGTGCAGAGTGCCTGTTTTCCTTTCATTCAAAGGACCCTTTTAGCTACTTTTTTCTTGCTCTCATGCAAAAATTGCCTTCTGACATGGTTTCTCTTACAGGCAGTTTTGATTAGTGCCAACTTAGCTCAAAAGAGAGGAGTTCAGAATTCAGAGCTTCTCAGCTTTCAACAGCATCTGACTTGCTACTTTCCATTTAACAAAGGGTAAAATAACAATCTCTTGTTTCTGCTTGAGGATATTAATACTATTCCTTTCAATCTGAGCTCTTAAGAGCTCTTTCATACCTAGAAATTACCTTTTCCTGACAGTGTTTGAACAATGTGAGGAACTATTTACAGAGACTGTTTGTACTGTGCTGGTTTGGCACATTACAGAAGGTCACTATTTCCAGAGATTTCTGATTATTAATCTTTCTATATAACTGTTAGCATTATTTTGCTATCAGCATTTCAAGGTTCAAATAACAAATTTGCTAATTTTATAAGTTCATAGCAATTTATCCTTGAGACTTTGGCTTTATATGTGTCAATCCTACATGTAAAGCTGAAGGATGAACAAAAGCACTTTTTCACTGAAAACCTGTGAGTCCATGAACTACTTGGTTGACTTGAAGTTTGGACCTCCCCCAGCCTTCTCCTTTTTTCAGAGTTCTACAAGATTTGGAAAATCAGATACTGTTTATTCCTTTCCCTAACCCTATATATTATTTTAAATATGAGATAATTTAGTTGTGGGGTATTTTTTCCCAGGGAAACCAAGCTTATTCAAATCATTTTGTTACCTGACTAGGTAGCTTCTAGCTCTAAAAGTAAGAAACACTCCAAAAAAACCATTTCTCCCCATCTTACCTGTACTGCAATTTGTGTCCCATTGGATGTAGCCAACAATGTGACAGGTCTGGTTTCTGTAGTCACTAGGTGGTGTCCGTGCTGCTGGTGTCCCATTTCTGAGGAGGCACTATGAAACGCTGCTAGGTCTTGGGCCACAATTGCAACCTTCAGGACAAAGGGACACAATCACCTGCCTGGCACATCTGTTCCTGCCCCTCACCTCCTACCACCACTGCCTTCACAGTTACAGTCAAAGCTGGGATCACTCATCAGCATAATTGTATTGTGCAAAAGAAAAGTTGCCATAATTGTGTTCGCCAAATTATTACCAGTTCTTAAAGTATAAATATCCTCAGGACTGCAGCAATTCAATAAATGCACCTACAGATCTGTGATTATCTACACAGAGATTAATTACTATCTTCATTTTCATGTGGTGCAATTTTAGAACAGTAGAATGAATTTTACCTTAAAGATAACATCATATTTGTATTAAAAAGTTAGCTGTTTTATCTGTACATTAAAAACCAACCCACAGATATAGACTTACAAAAATGTTTCCCATCTGCCAAATAAATTACAGTCCCATAATATTAACCAATGAAATTATAGCTCATATTGGATTCTATACTTAGTTCTGTCACACATTTACTGTGTGACTTTGGGGAAAAGGCTTGACATTTCTAGGTGTTATTTTACAGACGCCTAAATGAATCATTGGACCGGTACCTCAGATTTTTTTTTCTTGGTGCCCCCTTGTTTTTAAAACATTTTAAAACACTAAAACCTGCAGTGTGGTGGCTCAGGGGCCCCTTTGCCACCAGCTCCTGAGGGGACAGGAGCAGGTGTGCAGGGCAGTGTCCCTCACCTGCTGTCCCTCGGTGCCCTCTGCAGTGACCATGGCCACCGAGTGCGTGCCGGCCGAGGAGATGACGGCGTCGTGGGCAGGGACGGTGATGGTGGTGCCATCTTGTGTCACCATGGTGATGGTGTTGCCGATGGCCTGCATGTCTGCCTGGGAAATGTTCACCTGCAACACACAGCAGCTCCTGAGGCAGGGAACAGGCTGAGAGCTGCTCAAGCCTCATTCCCTCTGCCCCACTGGCTGGGATCCAACAGCTCTGACCTTTCAGACACACTTACCTGCTCACAGAAAACAATATGGCCCTCAGTAGTAGGAGGGGGTGCAAGCCTAATCCCAGAGCCTACAACTCCATGTTATCCCAAATAACAGCATAACAGATTATCTATGCATGTGTCTTCACAGAGGTCAATGGGATTTCAGGTTGTACCACCTGACATGCTTTGATCTTGATGTAAATACTAAAAGGCCCTATGAGGGCTTAGAATTGAAGCCACAAATAAACAATCCATAACAAATTAATGTTATAAATTACTGATGTCTCCAGTATAAATGCATTAAGGCATCAGATACATAATTTGATGTCTGATTTTCAAGTTAATAAATCCCAGAACTGAAATCAAGCTGAAAGATAATTTAAATGTAAGATCTGCGTCAAGGCTTCTGCAGACCCTCATTTTAGAGGGTAAAAATGCCAGTTACTTAGTATTGCTGCAATTTCCAATGTCCTGGCACTGTATCAGGCCCCTTGGATATTTTATTTCAGTCTGAATTCAGAATATATCTTTCATATATTACTGGTATTTCAGTTGCCCTGCTAGCTGATTGAATTTTTTTTCCCAAAAGCCTTCAATATACTGCCACATTGAATCAAGAGAGTTGTGTTGAAATCCCCTTCAAAAGAAATTTCATATGAAATCCTTAAAAATGTGTGTCCATGGAAAACCTTAAAAAAAGACAGCCATAGGAAGGTTCAAGTGGAAAACAGTATCAAAGGCTTCCTTATCCTTTAGTTTATGTTAGAAACTGCACACTACCAACCAAACTGCTTGTGAAGGAAGCACCTGGACTGCAAAGACTTCCCACCCCTCAACCCCCCAAAGTGTGTGCAGAGAAGACAATGAAGATGCCCATGAGATATTAACAGCATAATCTGGGAATTGTGAGAAACCTCAGAAACAGGCTGTATATGTAACAGTTGTTAAAACAGTTCTTTTCAGAGTGAGAATGATAACAAGGAGAGACCAATCCCCTAACTTTGGAAAACTTTACAGTTTCATGTGTCAGAATATGTGGTTTCACTTAGGTATTCCACAGGAGCACAACCCTAAAGATATCTCAACACAGCTCCAAAGAAGCTTCTTTCCACCAACATTTATCCAGAATCCTGAGTGATTTCAGAGAGCCCATGGAGAAGCTACAACCTGTGCCTCAATTCTCAGCATGCTTTTGTCAGCAGGTGACACTGAGTTACTTACATGTTGGGTTCCATCCTGGGATATTAGTGCTACTTGTTGGCCTAATCCTGACTGAGTAACTGTAGCAACCTGTGCAGAAATGACATCTTCTCCCTCTACACCTGTCACATAGGTGATCTGGGAGCCTTTGAGCACATCTTCACCTTGACCTATTGGATACAAAAAGCCAAGAGGTTACTTTCCATACTCTAAATGCTACCAGGAGAGCAAATGACAAGTCCCAGTCTTGTCTGAAGGTTTTAAACACTCCAAGAGAAAAAATTAGTGGAAAGATGAGAAAAATAAAAGAAGGAAAGATACCAGAAGCAAGTCAGAAAGTCTTATTTTGGGAACATGAGGTATAATCTTCTAGCAATCAGTTTAAAGACACATAAATACTACATATACATTTCGTTTGTAAGCAAATATTAAAATGTGATAAACATTTCTAATTTATTCATTGAATGTTAATCTCTCCATGCAAGGGACTCCATGCAAACACAACTGGATTTTTTTCTAAAGTTGTTAATTAACAAACATGCAGAAGAACCTAGCAACATGCCTTTGTTTGAAGATTTAAGTAAATTCATTATCTTGATAAATGTTTAACCTCAGCAAATAAATGTTATCATTCCTTTAAAGGAAGGAATTAAGATATAGTAAGTCTGCTTGAGGCATTCAGTGCAGTTTCCCATGAACATGGAGCAAAACAACTCTGCTAACCAAAACAGTTTGTGAGGATATTTCTGATCTTCAGGCACATCCAAAAATCACGATTTGACAAGTGGTGTTTGTCCTTTCACAGTATTTCCTTCAGTCTGATCCTTTACACTCATAGGATTCAATACTCGTGATACCATGAGCAGCAAACTGTGAGGAGTACTGCAGCACAGCAGCTCCTTTTCATCTCTGCCTCTAGGACAGCTTACAGAAACTGCTCTAAAGCACAGCAAAGCCAGCCCCTATCACTGTACTGCAAAAACAGATTTTTTTTTCTCAAGGCAGAGCCTTTACTCCCACACAAAAGATTGTCACCAGCCATGGTGTTATATATATACACTCTTTGAAAAATCCCTAACAAAAGTCCAGTAAGTTAGCTTAGAGTCTCTCTGGTTCCTTGCCCACATTGATGTTTTTAGCAGGTTTGCTGAGACTACAACTCAAATTTCTCTCTTAACCCCATGACGGCTACAAATGAGTTTATTATCTGGCCAATTACTATGCAATTTCTGTTTACAAGTTGCCTATCACCCTAAAAAGTCTTACAGAGAAATTAAGATATCTTTATTAAGTACTTTTAACTTTTTATCTATGTTTTCATTTCCTTAGCTATCAAAGTCCCCCAGCAAAATACCATCTAGCCTTTTTTTTTTCCCAACTAGAGATGCAAAGGTTGCAATTCTAACCTGGAGGTGGCTCAAAGAAAGCCTCTTGTTCTTCCTCAATGGGCTCTGTGTCGTTGTGTGCCGTCCGTTTGTGCATAGCAAGGGTAGAGATCTGCTTGTAGGTCTTCCCACAGTGATTGCAGTTGTAGGGTTTGGAATGAGTATGTACAACATGATGTTTGTATAAACTGGAATACTCTGTGAAACGTTTGTCACAGCCAGGAACTGTACACACATAGGGCTTCTCCCCTGCATAGGAAAACAAAAGATATAAATAGAACTTTATTAAGGATGCACAGGAAAAATTGCCAGCAAATGATATTTGAGGACAAACCTTCATTGCCAACCATACTTTAATTTCAAAGGCAATAGAGAAGTTCAACCTCACAAAGTTTATCAATGCAACATCTTACTGTCTTTAAGAATTACTGCCAGTAAATTTGGCCCATTTTTCTCCCTATCATTCCATCTAAAACATCCTTCTGATGAAGGCAGAATGATACAGGTTGAAAGCTGCAATTACTGTTTGTCATTGTGCTGAGAGTTTTGTTCTTTTATTACTGGAAGCCCATAGTTTTCCTCAATGATCAGATATATTCCTCAATGATCTCTCTATATATAGATTGACTAGTATCACTTTTGAGTATTGAGAGCTCTGAGGAAATCCATAGGAAGCATGTGTATAAACAATTATGGTTTCATATTAAAAAACCTTCCATTTAAAAATCAATGGAACAAGTGTCCAAATTACATTGTAAACTAAAAATATAAACTAAGCTATAAAACATTGCTCTATGAAGCTTGTCTGTGTTTCTTTAACATACATAATGCTGCCAAGCTGATATGGCTATCACTGGCTTTTACATTTTAGAATCTTCAAATTTGTGCTTATTATTTCTGCTCACCAAACAAGTATTCTGCTCACTAGATAAGTATTTTCACATCTAGTCTATAAAAAAGGAAGTTTTGACCACAGTTCCAGCAGCAAGGAAAATACAGCTGGGATGAAAGGGTGACTCATAACAGTGAGCCAAAGTTAAGCTCAGACTTGTCCTTTACTGGTATTTATTTAAGAAACAGCTCACAAGGGAGGCAAGCCCCAGAATTGTATTAAGGATCCAGCACAATGCCCAGTTTAAAAAACTTTGTATCCAAACCAAAATGCTTCTGCCTTGACAGCAAGGTGGGAAATCTAACTGCTTAAATATCCTCAGCTGAGGGCAGAGGACACCCAAACAGAATTACCAAGCCAAGTCACAGAAACATGACTATACCCAATTACAACATTGTTCACAAGGAGAATGACACAGCCTCTCCCAAGCAGATTCCACTTCAAAATACAATAAATCACTCATATACCTGTGTGTATTCTCACATGATTCTTATAATTAGTTGCACTGGCAAAAGCTCTCCCACATCCTGGCTCTGTACAGTAATAAGGCCTTTCGCCCGTGTGTGTCCTGATGTGAACCTTTCTAATATTAGATGTTGTGAATGACCTGCCACATCCTTCAAAGGGACACTTAAAAGGCCTTTCACCTGAAAAAGAAAACAAGAAAAGGTGCAGAAGCAAAGGTTACAAAAGAATGAAAATCCTAAGTTACACTTAGACTTGAATGTAGGAACCTAAAGCCACCGAATTTTATCTGTGAGATCCTCAGTCAGAAATACCATGAACATGCCACTGTAGAGTGTTCTAGTTTAGCCAAAATGAACAAAACTCAGGAAAATCATACAGTCTGTAAGCTAAATTATGGACCATTTAGATTAATACTTTAACATGTATAGAACAGACTCAGTTGCTTGGATCAGCTTGCACACTGCCCATAATCTAGCACGTGTTTAACAACCTCCCCAATTCATACATATATTATCCAAACCAAGTGTATCATACCACTGACATCTGACAATTGTTAATTCTTCAAATGAAAAAAATACCTTCGTGATTTAACATATAACCAAGATAAAAATGGATTAATAAAACTTGTTATAGAAAGCATTAACCTTAAAAAAGAACAAATTTTCTAAAGAGAAGCAAGTTTCAAACCCCAATACCAAAGCAAATCACAAATACAGGTTCTTTTAAAGTCTTTTTGTGTAATATAAGTTTAAGCACAATAACTTACATCACTGCACCACAGCATTTCACTGTGAATAGCAGACAAGGCCAACCAATAATAGTGCAATAACCCTGACCTTTCAGATCTATCAAAGCACACAGAGAAGGAGAGCAAGGGGGGTTAAATTTGGAGATGTTGGAGCCACTGACAGGATGTCCTGGGGTAATTTCCCACTTCTAGAGCCAAGTACATTCCACACACTGAGCTGCTTACCAAAGAGCAGAATCTGAGAGCAAGAGCAGAACACCACTACAGATACAACTGTAGGTAATTAAAAATAAAAGAAAAAGTCCTGATAGACAGTAATACCACGAAACTCCAAAGCAGATCGCTCCTTGGCAGAGGAAACTACTATTCACTCCTTGGGGCAGCTGTTTTGGGAAGGTTTTCCAGCTTCCTGCCAACGCAGTGTGTATTCCCCGAACACCTCAGTGTTGTGTTACCATGGCTCCCCTAATGCTCGCTGCAGCCAGGACCCCAAACAGTCCCAAAGCAGCAAGGCTGCAGAGCCAGCCCCACCCAGCAACAGACCCTGCACTAGAAACCAGGACAGACCGCTGGGAAACAATGCCCGCAGGAATGTCACCAGACCGGTCCCTGGAGGGGCCTTTTCAAATTCTAATGTACTTCCTAGCTAAGCGACCTGTTTCCAGGTGACAGCGAATTCCAGCTCTAGAAATGCAAAGCCTTGAGGCTCTACCCCTCGGCAGCACAGGGCACCATCCGCAGCAGCTCTCCTGATGCCAGAGCTGAGTGTCTGGGGAGGTCATGGAGGAAGCCAAGGCAAGCATTTGATGGCACTGAAAGCAGGACTTGACTCTTCTCAGAGAGGGGGAGAAGTCACTTCTGGTTAAAACAGGCAGAAAGTGAAAGAAGTGCTGACCCTGATGCGCCTCCTAAAGGAAGGGAAAGGTTTCTGAGCCTTGGGAGGGAGTGGGAGAGCCCAGAGCTGCCTCCTGCCCTGCTGCAGGGACAAGCACAAGGCATGAGGACACGCTGCTCCATCCACCTGCACAAAGCTGGTGCTGCACTTTTCTTCTCATTCTTTAGCTTCCTGGAAACTCATAAATCTAAAATGAGACACCTCTGGCCCCTGGTCTGCTGGGAGATCATGATTCTATTACTCATACTGTTCAGGTGGGTAGGTTACATAGGGCTGGCTCAAATCTTTTGTCTCAACTGCTGAACAGAGATTAAATTACCACACACCTTCTATGGCCATAAAAAGGAAAGAAAACAGTCCACAGACAAGAAACCTTTCAGTTCATAGTCTGCACTTGATGCAGTGCATATCAACAGTCTTCTAGAGCTGAGATGTGTTCACACTGGTGTTTAAAAATGAAGATAGCACTAATCCCAACAGAATCTTTTTGTGTATGGAAGCCCAAAAAAGCAGAAATATCTTAATGTAATCCCGAGTTTTTACAATTTTTATTGCCTATATTTACATCCCACCCCCCATATTATAAGTATTTTTAATTTGAAAAAAACTAAACCCCTACTTTTATTGTTTCTTCTTGACTCACAAAGACTCAGACAGTTCAGACAGTGGAAAAGCTTGTCAGTGTTCTAGCAGAGACATAAATATATTTAATGAAATAGGTTAGCAAGTGATAGATTGTCCTTCCTACATTTAGGAGTTGTTTTTCTTGAAGATCACAGGCACAAAGGAGACATTGTGTAATCTTGTTTACACGTGTGTGCAGCCACAGAATTTTGCAGAATGTAGTGTACTGTCTAGAATGTGTGGTTTGGCTTTCAATTTAATGTTTTTAGACAAAATGTAAGATTTTATTTTTTGTGCCTTTGCAAGTTTTAGTAGCTGTTGGTTTTCTATGACATTTTGGTTTTTCTGCTGGAAGAAGAGATGGGGAAATGAGGATAACAAGCTCAGAATATCAGCTTTCATGGAGCTGGCATGCGAGTTATATTAAAGCACCAGAACTGAGGAACAGTGAAGCCATTTCTAAAAGGCAAGACAGATTATTGAGGAAAAGTTCCTTGTTCTGTTACAGCTGCAGATGAAACTGTAAAGGCAATGAGTGACTCAGTAACAATATAAGTGAGGCACTGCTAAAAGTTAGTGCATTTGCCATAGCAGTGTGAATGCTTTAGCACTTTTTCCAAGAAAAGCATGTTGGATTTAATGCTTACCATGCTGAAATGCTGCTGAGCTCACTGGGCTTCAGAAAGAAAATATACACAGGCTGATTTTGTCTGTATAAAGTCACAGAATGAGCAAAGAGAAAGAACTAAAAATCCACCGAGGTGAACGAACAAAGATGTGTGCTGACAGTACCTGTGTGTGTCCGAATGTGCTTCTGCAGGTCTCCAGAAGTCTTGAAGGACTTGGTGCAGTTCTCCTCGGTGCAGCGATAGGGCTTCTCCCCGGTGTGCGTGCGCACGTGGCTCTTCAGCCCGTACCCTGGGGGACACAAAGGCTGTCAGCAGGGCACCAGCACACAGCCAGGACACTCAGCAACCAACACACAATCACAGCACTCAGCAACCAGCACCAGCAAAAGCTGGGCTTGTTATTCCACTCAGCAATGTTAATGAGTAAAATTTACTCTCTCATTCTTTGCGAGCCCTTCATTCTACCCTACAGAGCAGCAGAACTCTAGGTAACAGTTAGAAATTCTTTGATTCTTGGTTTTTTTAAAATTATTTATTTCCACAATTCTTCCCCTTCCCTTCAGAAGGATAAACTGCAATTATGTGGGCAAATATTTATTCTGCCTTCTGAAGAAGCCATGTGCTGTGCATTCCCTCTAGTTTTTACCTCTTCCTACTACTGTCATCAAAAGGACATTTAATTATTTGCTCACAGGAAAAGCAATAACCACAAACAAAGTCAGCAGTAAAATCACATATACAGGTGCTAACCAAGAGCACTCATAGACACTCATTCTTTTTAAGATTACTTTTAGGAAGTCATCATCATCAAAAACTCTACCAATCTGAAGTGAACTTTGAATCAGGCCCTCTACAAATTATTTTGCAATGAGCATTTATCCAAGATTTTCCTTTCAGCACTTCCCTGAAAAGATAATGACTAAAGAAGCCTGAAACAGCCATTTTAGAAAATGAACCTGAATGTCACTTGTACCCACAAGTGATATATAAATTTGTACAAAATAAAGTCTGTAAGAAAATGACATCTGCTTTAATTTCAGTGAGTTCTCCCCAAAACAGCTGAAATTCCTGTTCTTGATGTTTTTAAAGCATGAAGCATGTTAACCAAGCTGAGCATTAAATTCACATGTATATCTAAAATAAACTCAATTTCATGACTCAACCCAGGAGAGTTCTTAACATTTAAACCAAAGACTACTCAGTACTTAAAGTGAACTTTGTCCAAGGCAAGGATTGTTGAACTACAATAGTACAATGGCTCTGATCAAAAAGACAGTGTTTATAAACAACCAGCTGTTTATAGCCATTCATCAGTGTGTTGCAAAGGAAGAGTGTACTTAATTACATAGTTCTGAAATCCCTTTACAAACACTATGCAATTAAACTTAGGTGCAGCCCTTTAAAAGTGTGCTTGTTTCCCTTTTGACTCTTTGCATCAGTATTTATTTTGCTTGTTTTTATTCAAAGCAATTGTAGCAAATGTATTGGATCAGATTAAGTTATTTCAAAATAACCTTATTAAAAAAACAGAGCCTAACTTTTCTGAGCATTATACTAATTTACATTCCAAGTAAAAGAATAAAACTTGAAACAAGTTTTGCTCTTCCACTTTCTTCCCTGTTTCATTCCTCATAATTGCATTTTGCACAATCAAATTTAGTCTCAGGGAGAGCATCACTTATGAGCAGAGTAATCTGTACAAAAGGAGAGTTCCCTTCATGACAGATGTCACTCTGATATAAATTCAATAAAGAACACTTAAACAGTATCTTCTCTCAAAGTTCCTTTCAAATTTAGACCAGATCAGGAATCTGCCTGTAGCCTACAGGTTCAGCTTTCTATTATCACCTCATTTAACTTTTGCTATTAGTTTAATGGTAAGAAAGGCCTATTTTTAACATTTAGTTTGACTTGACACATGAGGAGTGAGGGAAGTGTTGAGTGCTTCACCTCCTTCCCCCTTCATTAAGAGTTAAATCCTCTGTCCTTCTATTGGTACTTTAGATGAAAATGTAAGGTTTTTTTCCAGTTGTCCCAACCAACTCAGCAGTTAAAAAAGGCAATATTAAAAATGTACTTTATTCACAAACACTAACAAGCAGGAGGAGCTAGTCTGCACAAGATTACCTGTTGCAAAGGCTTTGCCACATCCAGGATGTTCACACTGGTATGGTCTGTCTCCAGTGTGAGACCTTTCATGCACCTGTTGACATCCAATACAGTGACATAATGAAATGCTCTATCTGGTTACTTCAGCACAGAAACAGTTCATTCTCAAAGCCAACATATTTTATTTACTAAGATTCACATTGAAGTGTCTCTTTATATCAGTGATGAAAAAATAATGAAATATGGTAACAACATTTTCCCTAAAACTAAAGATGTCTCTTTGCAAGGTCTAACCTGATCCTGCCAGTCCGTTTGGCACAAAACACTTCTGTAAATACATGAACAGTTACCATCATGCACTACACTAAAGACAGGAGGTAAATATGCCTCAGAGCCCACTCTCTATCTGATTTTTGACTGAATGCTTCCAATGATGCTCTTACATTGCATGAAACCTCTACAGCAAGGACATCATTTTAGCAATGACTCCTACAGCCAGCCACTCACTGGCTCCTGTGGTCAGACACAAAGCAGCACTGTGAGCAGGTTACCTCACCAGCAAGGCATTGTGCCAGCCTCAGCTAGAATGTCAGCAGCCCTATATCCTTCACCATTTCAGTAATTCCTTTACTTAATTTAAAATAAGGAAGAGAATTAAGAAGTTGCCATCTGTGAAGAAAAGATGTTCCTATTTTTCACTTTGTATTGGTTTTGAAGAGTCTCACTTTGTACTATGATGGTGAAATATTTCAAAACCTGGAATTTTTGCATGATCATGCATACATGTAAAGTTGATAAAGCAAATGCTGGATTCCAGAATTTCTGTGACACTGCTGGTAGGAACAATCTCATCTTGCTCGCTATGAGCAGCTGATCATCATCCCAGAACACTAAATAAACCCAGCTGAGCACCACCAATTACTGTAAAATCAATCCAATAAACATCTGACAAAACAGCCCCATTGCAACTGGCTCCCTCTCAATTTCTATCACTTTTAACCACATAATCTTTCCAAAAAAATTGTATCTACAAAGTAGCAATGCATATTTTCCATCTCCTCACCTTAAGATGGTGAGCTGTTGTGTACAGTTTTCCACAGCCATCATAATCACAGCGAAAGGCTTTCTCTCCAGTCTGCTGAGATTTTGCTGTCACTCTTGTTCCGTGTCCTTGCAAGACAATCTTAAGCGAAAGAGAAAAAAAAATTTAAAAACCCCAACCACATACTAAAAAAAGAACAACCAAAAGGGATCAGAGAAGTTACACACTTTATTTTGCTATCAAGCCAGAGCTGATTTTGACAGGTTTCTTTGTTTCTCTTTGCTTTGCTATGCCATGTATTTCTGAGCCCTCAATAAATAAGCTAAAAATAAATGAACTAAAAATAATTATGGAAACTGTAAAACATATTTACTTGTACCTAGCAGATTTAAAAGCTTGCATTAATTAGTCCAATAACAAAGACAAATTATTTAAAATATAAGCACAATGGTAAAATGACCAAATTAGTAGACAGACAAGTCATAGGTGCTAGATCTGTTCCTAAGGGAAATTAGTTATAAATCAGACCACCTTCAAATATAAGTTCATGGAAAGGCCAAACAATAATTAAATATCCTTAGAATGAGCATTTTTTGAAAATGAAGGAAAGCATTTTGTACTTGGTCTGCCATGCATGTACTTTGATCAAGCTAATTGGAGCATTGTGAGCTAGGTTCTACTCTCCCTTGTGGCATGACAAGAGGGAAATAAACAGCACAGCTTCAGGGGGCACCTGAAACCCCTTGCACAGGCTCCTTTCTACACTGACATGCAAGAAACATGAAAAAACCTGACATTCATGCAGACAGACACAGAGGCAGCAGCCCAAACATCAGCACTTCCACACAACTCTGTGCAAAGCACTCGAGACTGTTTCATACAGTCTGTCCTTTCAAATCACCTCCCTTTTGTTACAAATCCAGTTCTATTCCAAACTATTAAAAGAACATTTCACAGGGTGGATGAGGAGACAGTACTCTCAGCAGAAAACAGAGTCAGCTGCAGCAGGTTGCTCTGAGCCATATCCAAATGGGTTCTCAGTATCTCTAAGGATGGACACTCCTGAAGTCTGCTCCCAGTGTTCACATTCCCAACTAATTCTTTCGGCAACTGAGGCTCTGCAAAGTGGCTCCCTTTGCTCAGTAGCCTGCTCAGATTGCCCCTTGCCATCCCTGAGCTCCAGACTGCTCCTCCTGTGCTCTGCTGTGCTGCCCTTCTGCAGATACCGAGGAGGTTAAAATTCCCCATGAGGCCGTGGGCCTGTGCACACCACGCTTGCTCCACTTGTCTGGAGAAGGCTTCATCTTCCTCCCGATCATGGCCTTGTGCACAGTCACCACCTCAGCACCCTCACTGGGCTGAGCCACCTCCCATCCCTGGGCAGTCCTGCTGTTCCCACTGGAAGGGCAGCTCCTGCTGCTCTCTTTCCCCAGCTGGCCCTTTTAAAGAGCCTGGATCCATCACCACAGCACTTCAGCCACCTGAGCCCTCCCAGCACAGCTCCCTGCACCAGGGAGACTGCAGCCCTGCAAGAGCACACACCTTTATTTCCTCTTCCAGAGATATCACAAATTTCATTGCTAACACCTTTCTTACAGATCCTTCAGAGAGGACGGAATAACCTGTTACCTGCAGAATATTTCTGAGACTAAATGAGCAAAGTTTAATACAAAACTTTTAATCAGCTGAAATGTTCAACTCCATCACTTCAGAAAGTCTCCTCTGGAACCACAGAGAAAAATAATCTGGATCAAGAAAGCATTACTGATACTATTGTTTAACCTATGTCAGCATGAATCACAGAAATTACTTCAATACATTAAGAATCATGAAGAATATGCACCTGCACTGAAGCACTAATTATTTTTTTCCTATCTATATCTCTACTACTATTTCTTTGTTGTTCCAGCATATAAAAATATTCATATAAAATATGTGTATACTTGCTAAGTTCTGCCATAAAGTTCAAGTATGCCAAAGTTGAAAAGAAAATAAGAACAATTTTGTAATGTGCTGATATCTGCAAGGAAACAACCAGCCATAATCCTACCAATATTAAGATGGATACAAAAACTGGGGAGGAAGCACCTTTCTAATAATGTGGAACTTACTGAGAGGAACTGTGTACTTCAAACATTTTTAAACAGAATGAATAAATAAATAGAATTTTAAACCCCCTATTTTTAAGAGATCACAAATGTATCCTGATCTCAGAGAGGTAACACAAGAGAAAAACAAAGATCTTGGATCAGATTTTTCTACTGCACACATAAAAGCAGAATCATATAACCAAAGTATGTATTATGAGCAGATGGGTATGACAGGTTTGAAAGGAAATAGTGAGATATCCATTCGGGCACACAGAGTCTTTTGTTTTCCCATGTAGAAATCACAAAGAGGTTTTATGCTTTTTTTTCTTTGCTGAAACACCTAACTAACCACAAGCAAGACTGAGTGACTGCTTAGCAGTCTGACATCTGTCCTGTGCTGTTCCCTGTGGACTTACAAAGTTTATAAACATACACCTATTTAATTCTACAGCTAAATATAAGACAATTTTATAAATTATATATTAATACATATAAATACAGTATGAGTTCCAAGTAGATATCTACTTAAATCAAGATATAAGAATGACTTCTGTTTTTATACAGAACAGATAGCTGTGGGCCCCTTCAACTGAAGGCCAACTGTAGTCACCTTATAAGGGTCAGAATTTGAGACTAAGCCTCATTACCTTTTTGAAATATCAGATCTTGTTTTGTTTGGAACATGCAGTGCTCCATAGATTGGCACATTTCCATATTGCACATATGTTGCCATATATGTATAAGATAAAACCACATTCAGTTTGCTTTGGGGCTGAGGCCAAAATCAATATTTAGGTGGATACTGATTACAAGTAATTTTGCTTAATAGGCTCTTACTTCAGGTAAAACCAACAAAGCTTTTATCTTACTCTTCTCTGAATTTTCCCTTTCATTGGAGTTGTACCTCTATTCCAGCCTAGAAGTGCAGACCCTCTAAATTTCTTAATTTCATCTTCTGGAACGTGGTCCAATACAGGAAATAATGCAAGTATTAGTTATTCTCTCCTTCCACAGTCATGCCACAAAGGCAAAAGTGAAGTGTCTGCAGCTTTAAATATTGTGGGATCTAACTTGGAAAAGACTAAAAATAGAAAATTTGAGCTGAGAGAGGTGAACCTATAATTATTCTTTTCACAGATGATGTATTTTGAACTTGGAAGAGGACATTTTTCCTCCTTGTCTACTTCATTACTTCTTAAATTAAGTAAAAAGAAAAGGTTTGCCCAGAGAAGCCCCATTCTCAATGCAATGACTTTTCCATTTTTTATTTTGTCATCTGAACATGTGAGGATATAGAGGTTTTAGTATTAGTTTAGTTGTATATTTGAAGCCCAGGATACATTTTTGTCTTTTCCTTTAATGAAATACATTATAATGCCAAATACCATTCTCCTTACATAATTTTATGGATCCTAGGGAAAAAAGCTTGAGACTTAGTAAGTTGCACCTGTATTTTCCATTACCCTTTGAACTTTTACATTAATCTTTTAACATTTAAAGGTTTTTACACTGCTGTGCACAAATAATATGGATCCAGAAGAAGTTGAAGTCATTTTCTGTTCTTTAAGCACTCTCTAGGAGCAACACTCTTAACTACTGATTCCTTATAAAACCTGCTGTAAAGGTCAGGGACCCTAACAGGGCAAGTGGAATCAAAATAAGTCATTAAAGAAAGAACAGTTCCAGACCTATGCCTGGAATGGTCTCTCCTAGATGCAATTTAATAACTGAGACAGCATTTTCTGCTTTAAATACTATCAAAAGTCAGCTCCTTCTCTGGAAAGAATTTCTGAAATACTTACACTCCTATTGAAGAAATACTCAGGTCAGCTTGAAAAATCTTAGAAAGCCAACATAATTTTAAATAACCTTTTAACAGGAAAACCCCCTAGACAGTAGTATGTATTAGAAGATCTTTTACAACTCTTGTGACAGGATCTTGTACAGAGTGAGCTAATATAATCTATCTGTATAGTTTGAAATCCACAACTTCTGAAGGGTAGAAGCAAACCATAGTTCATGGCTACAGGGCTCCCTATCATGAACCTTGCTGAGCAGAAAAGACAAATATATAAACGTATTTAATAATTTTGTATTAAGCACATACCTGCATTTTTTTATCTTGTTCATTTTCACCTATAATTCCTGTGCTACTAACACTGTCATTTCCATCAATAGACACCTGAAAAACAAAGTTGAAATAGGAAAAACATTTACATCAGTTACCTTTATTCATCTGAGAAACAAAGGGTTACAGACAGTTCCTGGGTTTATTATTTCATAGCTCTCTAGCTCCCTCTTGGAACATGGATATCCCATAGTACATGAACTTACACAAAAGTCGCCAGCAGCACCTGCATTACACAACAGACCAAGTGAGCACAGCAAAGTTGTTTTGTAACAAGCTAGGAAAGACTGCAAGAACTAAGGATGTTAAATTAATAGACAAAAGTATTACAATATATCAATAAATTTAACTATACTGAATTCTGACAAAAACCAAAAAACCCAAACATTTACTTCTTTTATAATGAAGATCTCTAACTCCTTGTTAAGCAGAATGTACTTGTTTCAAACAGCACAACTGCTTTTTGAATCAAAATACCTAAGACAATGTGTTACATCTCAATTTGAACTAGTCAAATTACAACTAAGCAAAGACTTAGGTATTACTACATAGGTTTGTTTTTAAAGACAGTCTCCAGGAGGAGAAAGGTATTGCTGTTTCCAAGGAGCTCATAAAAATATTTGAAAGACTGTTGGATGTTAATGTGAAATTTTTATTTAAATAAAAATGTAATTACCCAGTTTAAAAAAAGCACCCCAAACTCTCTCACAAGCAGCAGCTCAAAGAACAGCATGTTACTGGTCACTATATAAAAAATTAAAGTATACTTTGCATAGTTTCCCATCCCTAAATTGTCTCTGTACTAACCACAGGCATTCACAATACTTTCTGCCTCCATTATATTCAAGGCTGAGACTGATGCACCTAAGCCTAGTCTAAGTGATTTTATTCTTCTCTAGAGCAGTTTGGCAGGAATCCTACCTCCCAAGAGGCCCCTGAGATCACTGGGGTTGTGTGAAGCACCTTGCCCACAGCACCAGCCCCCAGCAGTTTGCCTGGAGACTGGCAGGAACTCATCCCACAAGAGGTTTTCACACACTCTCTAAATTAAACAATTTACTTTTGGGAACTTTGAGCTACAACAGTAATAAGGAAAGTGCCCAAGCAGAGGCAAATTTACATTACAAAAAGATTGAAAAGAGTGTCAGAAAGCAGGTAATTTTGGGGTGTTTTTTTCAGAGGGAAACAATAGCTATTTTGGGACCTTCTCCCTCAGAATTTTTAAAGGAAGAGGGGAGAACCTGCACAGAAAGGAGACTTGTATTACTTTATCCTGAACTTCCTGTTGTTGGTAGAGAGAAGAACTGCTGACATGAAATTAGAACTTGATCAACTATTGGAAACAAATGATGCCAAGAGAACGTGTGTGCACATGTTGAGGCAGGCACAAATCCCAGTTCCTGCACTCTGCCAGCAGCTGGGATGGCACAGGAGAGCAGCTCATGGAAGGCAAGGATGTGCTGTAACCTCTTCACCATTCCATCACCTATCCTCACTTCACTGAGAGCAATGACCTTTTCTCCTTGCTTGCTCTGGGAGGATGGTGGCATTGACTCAGCCCAAAATTAGAGGGCTCAAGTTAAGTCTGCATGTGTTTTGCATGTTGGGGAACGTGGTACTTTCCTGCCTCAAGGAGAAGTGAGGGACAATGACAAATGTACATGTTCCACCACTTCCAGTGAGCTTCTGGGGAGTCTGCTTGCACCTCTTTGTACGAACTCTCTTATATTCTACACTGATCTTTCTGTTTCTGCCTGTTGCATAGGACAGGGAAACAAAGAAGAACCACCACTCTCCAAATTCACTTTTTTTTTCTTTGCCCTTTAAATTTCAAAAAGAAAGCCTTAACAGAACCAAACAAAAAAGACACCCAACTTTAAACTTCTCTTTTGCAGTATTGTAAGAATTCTGGAAGGATTCCAGGGCAGATCTTTGAGCTCCTCCTAAAATAATCTCCTTGATGCTAAAGAAAGATTTAGTCTGCCTTCAAATAAAAACACAAGGGCACCTACATTGAGTCAAAGTAAAGGCCATACCACTGCACCATTTCAGTTCCACCAGCAGCCAGCAGCAGATGCGGGAGAACACTAAACAAACAGGCCAAGCATGTAGTGATGCATTCCCCATAATATTCTGCCAACCTCCAAGCAATTTGTGGTTTATGAACTTCCTGAACATGTTTCTATCTAATAGCCATGGACACATTTTTCTTCCATGAATTTATCTAATTACTCCTTGAATCCAAGGACATATTAGTGTCCACAATATCCTACAAGCAGTGCTTAACTTTGAGCTGTTTGAAAAAGCATCTTCATTCTTCTTGAACCCATTACATGAGAGTTTCACTTGATGGTTCCCAGTTCTGAAACTGGTGCAGCCAATGACAAGGCATTACTCTTCTTTGCGCTACCTAAAATTTTATAAAGTCCTATCATATACTTACCATGTGTATTTAATTTCTTCCTGTACCTTTCTCAAGGTGTCTGAAACACCAGCTATGAAAAGTATACCTTGCCTCCCTATGAAGAGTGCATGGACATGGAGAAGAATCACAAAACCACATTTCCTCTTTTAAGAGAGATCCAGGGTTCTGACCATAGAGCTAATATTTGGTTTTGTAACATAAAAAAACCCCATAAACCAGGTGTAGTGCTTGGAAACTCACTTCTACTGACTGTCCCCTAAAGGTTCCATTCAGTACCATTCAGAATAAGGCTCTGAGATGAAAGCTTAAAGAAAACAATTTTTCCTAAACAAACACACAAGTGCACTAAAAAAAACAAATTCACATGACAGAATTAGAAAACCTATATTGAATTAAATAGGATGAAAATGCAAATCTATTTGCATTTACAGAAACATGTCAGAAATTATGATTAATATAGCTGCTGGTTAAAAAGGGCAAAGTTATGATTGATTTAATCTAAATGAAATAGTACCTGTGGAATGTATAAAAGTTTGTGATTACAGCTCTAACACTGAGTTACCTTTTATTTAATGAAATGTTAAAGCACAGCATCACAACACAATTTGACTGCCTGCCTTAGGATCTCTCAATTCTAACAGACACCAGCATAATTAAAAGAATAGTGAATAAGCTATTTAATTACCCTAACTGGCCTCCCAGATTTTGACAACTCTCTGTAACATTAAGAGGACAGATTTTAAAATATATTCTGCTCTTTTTGCAGAGCAATACAAGCACAGATGGCAATTATCCAGCAAGTGGGACACAGCTTAATTAGAGAGTCATGGAAGTTGCATCACCCATTACCATACTTACATCATGCTTTATAGAGCCCAGGAAAGTGAACACCATGAATTTTGTGCATCCTACTGCATTTTTACTATTGAAAATATAGATCAGAGAAGTTTTTTTCTGAACTGTCTGATTGTCTTTTCACACTTCATACCATGTATTGCCCTTGCTCAGTACACCAGGCCATGTACTCTTCCCATTCAGGAAAAAAAATTAATCCAGCAATAGTGCCTGAACAAGAATAATTCAACTTTGTCCTTCTTTGCAAACAGTGTCCTTCCAAGGGACTCCTTTGCAATGCTATAGGATAGAGAAGATTATAATTTGGCCGTCTAAAGGGCTTTCTAAATCCTACTCCAGTTCAGTGTTCAATCTTTTCTCCTTTTTATGCAACACCAGGCACCAGAGCTGCTCATGACAGTAAAGCACTGCCATGACAATTTGGTGTTTTCTAGGAGTCTGAGACTCTCCCAGTTACAATTTCATTTCTTAAACAACAATTGCCCTGTGCTGCCAGATATGCTGTGCTGTACATTTTTTTAAGACATGAGGGCTAGAGAAAATGCCTTGCAGATTACCTTGGCTGCATATTGCTCCAAAGCACTGATGGTGTCAGGGTCGATGGCAGCATCTCCTGTGTGCAGCCCTGCCACTGTGCCATCAGCCTGGATGGCCAGAATGGTGTCTGACTGTGGCATCTGCACCGTGTGGTGGATGTAGGCAGTGGTTCCATCCTCCAGCTGCACAGCCTGCAGGGCACTCTGGTCATAACTGTCTGAGGAATGATATTACACAGTGTTAGGATTCTGAAAGGAGCAGCAGTGTGTTACATGAGAAACTACTGCTCTCCAAGAGGTGTCTCCTGAAGTCTCAGACACATATGAAATATATGGGAAATATAACCACTAGCATATGAGACACATAAACACTTAAATAATACTATGAATAACACAGAAATTTGTTTTCAAGACAACACCTCCTATAGTTTTATTTCTACACTTCAAAAAGTAAAAAAAATTATATTGATCTAGTTTTATTTATAAAGGAAATCAGGAACACAAATATGCGTTCAATTTCAAATCTACCTATAATAAAATGAAAATAATATAAGAGATCTACTGATATCATTACTTCAGATTTTAGAATTCATAGATCTCACATTTTAAGAAGAGAATCATGCAAATATGCAAAAGAACCACAAAACATAAACCAACTTTTAACCAAAAAATTCTACATTACATTCTTTCCTCTTATTATTGTTGGTTGTAAAATGTAATTGTCGCACTGGTTTAAAAAGACTTAAAATATATACTTGACCACTTTTTCTAGAGAAGTGGTACTATTTCCAAGACTAATGTTTCTGCAGAAGATGATTACACAAGTTTTCTGGAATAACAACATTTGCATTCTTGACTGTCAGCTATCACATTTTCTGCCCTACTACCTAAAGGTATAAACTCACTTTAATGTGATCCTGGCTAAATAAACAGCGAAACACACTGGGTTTGATTTCATTTATAACTGTTATAGGACGCCCAAGTCAAGAACTGAAACAGTCATTTCAACAATTTTCGGATGTCAAAGCAACAAGTAATTCACTGGGAATCCCATTAAGAGGATAGTTTCTAGAGAGAATCCTGTTAAATACAGCTGAAGTTCTGTTGGACACTGAGGTGACAAATGCCACTTGGCAGAGCAGTTACCTTTTGAGGTGTGATGAATAAATGCTGTGGTTCCATCTTCCAGCTGACCCGCCTGTCCATCTTCCAGGCGCAGACTCTCCCCTGCTCAGGAGAACAATTACAGCACTTCAGCAAGACTTCAGAGAATCCTTAGATGGAAAGATTAAACACTAAATACCCAGGATTACAAAATACCTAAGATCTCTTCATTACTATTTCCATTAAAATAAGAAATCAAGCTGTTATCATGACTGTTAATTACTTAAGAGCAATATTTTTAGCAGGAATACATTATTTTAGAACATATTTCTTGTATTATTGCACTCACTGCTTTTAGGCATAGGTACATGTTGAACATAAGCAGCAGAACCATCTTCTAATTGAATCACTTGGCCATCCATTAATTTACCATCTGAAAGATACAGAATATTTTTAAGAATTCTTATTGTGTAACACATCACAGTTTTAATACACAGTTGATACTTTCTAGATTAAAATATAAATAAAATATCAACAAGAAATAATGTTTGGTAAATGTTTAATGCTTTTAAAATTCTGGGATTAAAAAAACAGAAAAGGTCTGCTGTCCTATCTGTTAGGCAGAATGTTGATATCTGGGTTTGAACAATAAAGATCTCTTCACTTTTGTTTGACTCATGTTCTGAATTTCATTTTTGCATCTTATTAGTGGCAAAACAAAAACATTTATTTTATAGCATTATCATAATTCCCCACGGGAATTGGAGCTTCAGAAACATTGTACAGATTCTGCCTGACTTTGCAATGCAAAGGGACGGTTAGAAAGGAGAATACCACTTCAGTAGCCATCAGTTGGCACTGCTCTGCCTACCTTTAGAATTGTGCTGGATATAAGCAGTGGAGCCATCTGCCAGGGTAACTGCTTGCAAACTTACACCTTCCATGTTTTCCAAGTTGTCACCATCTAGCAGGGAAAAAAGTTCACCTTCACTACAATCATCATGGAACCCTAGAAATCTCAGCTGCAAGACCTCCATAAATTATGACATCCCCTCAGAGCACATTGGTTTGACAAATAAGAAGAGCAAGTAGTTCTTACTTGCTTTCTGGTTTCTAAGCCTGGGACATGTACTAGAGTCATATATTCTAGATTTTGCTCTGTAAACACGACAGCTAAATATTATTTTCCTTAACAAAAAAAATTCAATGTCACTAAATAAATAACTACAAAGCTGAGGTTTTAGGAGAACTATGAATTAAATCATCAGAGCCAACAGTGAAATCATGACACACACACTTGCATTAATAATTTTGTTTTGTACAAACTACTTGTCATTAATACACATAAAATTATTTAGATTAAAATGCACATTTAGGAGAGAGTTTGTAATCATGTAGAATCATAACAAAGCTGTCAGGAAACATCAGGTTTAAGCCAATTTCAAGTCATTCATCTATTTTAAAACTCAACTTGCTTAATACATACTTAGATATCAACTGAATTTACAAAGTCTAAAACAGTAAGACTATACAGAGAATAAAGTCAGATTTTGTATTTCATATATTTTGGGCACATTTACACTTCTATGATCTTAATTAAAAAATAATTTCCATCCAGGAAATTTAATCAATCTCAGTTAACTGTTTTCTGTTGGACTTTTAATTCAGAATATATGACATGAATGTTAGTGTTTTATCTGAGTTTCAAAGAGAAAAGACATAATAATGTAGAGGTATTTTAACCTGAAGGGTCACCTTGCACAGCTACAGCTTCTGTTAGACACAGAGTCACGTGCTGGGCCTCCATTCCTCCTCCAGAAAACTCCGTCATTCCCTGAGAGTCTCGATTGATCTGAGCTAATAACATTGTCTACCTAGAAAGGATTAAAAAAACAGAACATTGAAATGCAGAGCCATAATCCCAGTTTAATGTGATTTTAACACAGCTGTTACAAATATTTTATGTTATGTTTTGTATAAAATAGCTGCAAAAAATGCTTGATTTATCTGGAAAATACTTTGAAGGAATAAGAGTTATCTGAAATAGATAAGTATTTTACTTAATTTAACAATTAACTTAGATGGTAAGGACTTCAGATAGCACTTATTTATATAAAATGCACCAACCACATTTAAATGTCAGTTAAATATAAATGATTTAACCAATGTACAAAGACTAATGGTGGCAATGACAGTACAGGTAATGATACCTATTTGTCCCCAGAACTGAAATAAAGCTGACAACTCACCCATAGCCACCCATGACAACAGCAGGGCTTTATCTGTATAAATCAAAGATCTCTCTAGTGCCAGTAAGAGGTTTAAAAACACCAACACACTGCAAAAGTCTAACTGAACAATTCAACTATTTCCCTAGATTTTTCCAGAAAGGTTTCTGTTTAAACAAAAAAACCAACCAACCCAAAACAACAAGACAATCTGTCCTTTAGAATAATGACGTATCCCATGATAAAATTTGTTAATTAGACAAAAGACCAGTGATCAGGGAGTGACTGCTGTACCTCACAGAACCAGACAGAGCCATCCCCCTGCATATTCACATTTTTACCCAGCCATGTTTTAGTATGGGAGATCACATCACAGCTTTTAATCCTAGTGTGGTTCCATGACCTGCAGGTTTATAATTCAAGGCTGAGAAAAATAATCTAGGGGGTTTAATTTATTTATTATTATCTTTATAAATATATTTAGCTATTTTACCTCTACAGTCCAGAAATCTGCTCTCAAAGATCACTGAGAAAATTGCACTTTTCTCAAAACTAAGGAATAAGGAGCACAATATTAGACCATGTAGATACTCCAGTGTGCCTACAGTATTTTAAAAGTTGCCACACTAATTTAGTACTTGAAAATCACACCCAAGCAGTATTTTCCAAATATATCCAAGTGTATAAAGTGAACCAGACTTTTTCCTGGAGCTGCAGGCTCAGTTTCTTATTTCCAGTTAATGGAACAGATACAGCTGAACAAAGGAAGTGGAAAGCAAGGGTACCTTTGGGAAAGTTTTAAGCCCTCCTGTGTTTTTCATATATTACATTGAAAATCATACCAAAAAAATCCCTATATCATTACTAATGATCAGTACATAATTCTGTAAGAAGTATGCCTTCCAAGATTAATGTCCTCATAATTTCTCTCTGGAACATTAGGGAAATTAAAATACTGGCTTGCAATAAGGAATTTGAACCTTGAACAACTGGCATCAAAAAGATACAATTAAGAGAGAAACAAAAATATAATTCAAAATGGGTGTCAGGGGATTTTTTTAGGATCCAAGAGAAGATGGGTAATTCTTCCCAACATCCTTTTCAGGAAAAGAAGCTTTTACAGAAAATAAGGCCTCTAAAAGATATGTAATACACATGAAAAGGAGAAGCCATCCAGACTAAATTACATTTATATAGACATCTCTGAAGAAAACGAAACAGGAAAATTTGTATGGATACTATAATCTAAGAGACAAGGTATTGTATGAGGATATAGGAGATCCTGAGTTCAACCTCTTCCTCTGCCATGTCCATGACTGTGAGTTTGGAAAAGTATCTTCTTTTCCTACTACTTATTTATCATCCCCCATCTCAAAATAGGCAGAAAGCTTTCACTTAGGAAGCAGTTTGATCACAAACCAAAAATCAATCATGATGTAGCTACAGAGTCAGCCTAAGCAGACACAGAAGCAAAGCAGCCCAGCATTCATGGACTATGCAGCAAATAAGATCAGAAAACTGTTGCAGTTTAAAAAAACCCAACAAAACAAAATAAAACAAAGCCAAACAAACCACCAACAACAAATCTAGCAACAAAAGGACTTTTATCCAGCCCAGTTTGCAAGGACTCCGTTTCTGGAGGTACTACCAGCTTGTAGCAAGTTAAATTAACTATTTCTGGTATTACATGCTAGAGGTACCCAGAGGCTGGCTGTCCTCTGACTGCCGACAGAGGTCTGTATTGGCAGCATTTTCCATGCACTCAGTTTTCAGGACACCTCATGGAAGCAGGCTGCAAAACAGCTACACCCAAAATTACACCCAGCAGAGAAGAAAGGCTTCACAACCACAGGTGTTCACTGGAACTAGAGTGAAACAATTCCAGCAGATTGCACCTCAAAGGCCTTTCAACTCAAGGGTCTACTGAGGAGAATTCCCTCTCTTAGACAAAGTATCTTTTGAGATCCCCAGCACCGTTAGTATCACCTCCCTTCCTGCAGGACTCACAGCTCTGCACCCACCCCTGGGCAGCAGTGAGGGAGGCAGTCCATGCAGACAGAGGCAGAGCTCCGAGTCTGAGCAGAATTGATGGCTTAAGGGGTGTGTAGCTACTCTGGAAGGAAAATAAATCTAATGCCAGATACATTCAAGGGTTGCAGGTGCAATAGTTTTTGTTTAAATTGTTTCACAGTGTTTGTTACTGTAGCATGGCTATCAACTCACACACACTGAAAACAGCTGAAAAGGGAACTGCCGCACACACAACAACGGCTACAACTTTCCTCTGTTCCAGAGGATCTGGACAATCATACAACCTCACACAAGAACTCAGCAGCAATGCAGCCTGTTTCTCCCAATTCCAGCTCCTTTCAATGGTCACTTCCAACATAGCCTTTTCTCAATCCTCTGTCCTTCCACTAAGTTCCTTATCCCCTACTCCATCCCTTCTCCTTGTACCAATTTTCTTCTTTGGTCCTATCACGATACCAAATTTCCAGGACATGCCTCTTCCCAGCTATAACCCCATCCTTCTTGTCAGAATAATATAAAATACTTACATGCCCACACCAACTCCTTCTGCAACCAGTCTCAGTCTTCTCTTGCTGCTGCTCTGTTCTACGACTCCCTCCCACCATTGTCTATCCCCTTCCTTCCTCTCTTCCTCACCAGCTCATGTTCTGAGCCACCTTGGAACTGCATCCCCCACAAGAAGCTGGAGCACTGGGGTTCCCCCAAACACCAGCCCCAGCTCTGACTCCCTCTGCAGGGACACAGCAGCTTTGCTCTGACACTGCTGCACAGGGAAGAGAGCTCTCAGCCAAAAGTGGCTGAGATGCGCTGCTCTTTCCAGGCTCTCCTCTTCCTCCCCACTGGAGAACACTGACTAGCCAGACAGGGCAGGAAAGATGCAGGAAGGAAGGACAGATGTAGAGCTGCCTGTGTTGCAGAGAAAAGGGTCAATCTGTCAGAGGTAATGATGTCACAATATCACTTGCTGAGAGAAGTCAAATACAGGAACAAATTGCCAAGCCAGGTATGGACCCTCCATCCTTGTAGAGGTTCAAAGCAACTTGGCACAGCCCTGAGCAACCTGGGCAAATGGGACTTGCTTTGATCAAGCCTGAACCAGATAAACTTCTGAAAGTCCTCCTAACTTCACCTGCTCTCTGGTAATCATTTCAATCATGCATACATCTACAATAGCATCACCTTGCTGTTCATGTATCATCCACCCTGCAAAATCTACTCTCCTAACATTTTATGATTTGCTTTGCTTTTTCAAAACCAGTTGGTTTTCACCAAACTAAAATCTCTTTCTTGCCTCCACTTCAGTCACACTCTTCAGTTTCCATCAAATTTGTCTCCATCATTTATTCAATCTGAATCTCACCAGCTTCTTTCACTAATCCTCATCATTGCTTTTATTCCTCTGCATTTGCATCAGTTAGCTTTTTTCTTTAAATCTCCTGTCTGCCAGCAGTTGCGTCAATAAAAATCTAGGAGAGATTTCCTCTACCCACTTCAAATACTGCAGCTCATTAGTTAAAGGCAGCTGAAAGTAACCATTTTTAGGAAAAGCCAGGATCCCTGGGGTGGAGCCTACATAGCAGCTTGGCAAAGATTGACACACGTGGAGTCTGCTTCATCTCAAGAGCTGTCTTACAGAAAAGACAAGTCCAGGCTCAGTCACCAAGTACTCACTGAAGTGAAAACTTAAGAGTTGACTTTGTGAACTCTTGCAAATCTTCACAGATCACAGGCAAGCTGCAACTGTCAGTTTCCAAAGGCACATCAATGACGATATCTGGGCTGACTTTCACAAGGACACTAACGTATCCTGCATTCCTGAAATGATTAGTCACCAAAACATGTCTATGGTATCCACGCAGAGAAAATCTTACCATTCTTTTAGATGGTTCAAACACTTCTCACAAAAATCAGCCTGAGGCAAAAAAAATATTACAGAAAATCTCTGAACTGAAGAGTGTGTCCAACCACAGGCAGCCACCCCCTCTCTAGCACTGATCCATTCCTTCAACAGCATCCAGCAGGACACAGAGGTGCAAGCTCTTACTAAAAAAAAAAACAACAACAAAACAAACCACTGCCCCCTGCAAATTATCTGAACAGAAAAAAAAACAGGTACACATTAGATTCTCAACACTTGGAAACCAAAGGCATGTGAGGACAGAAAGGATGGTTAAAAACAAAAAATGTTTTTCACCAAGTTGCCTATCTAGAGAGCAACTCCTGTAATTTTTCCCCCACCAATACTCAGACAAATAGAATTTTCTGGGTGCTATCACTTGTTTTGGAGAAAAGATGCAATGTTAGAAGAAAGGTTTTTATGTAAACTCAATGTAGCAGCTGGAAACAGGAATCTCCACTAAAAAACTAGGAATCAGCAACTAAAAAAACAGCAGGTGGAATTCAGGCAACTGAAAAGCAAGAGGAGAGCTGGCAGAGGGCATGGCTGCTCTGGAGCAGAAAGGGGGTTTGGGGCACCTGGGAACTCCAGCAGCTGAGAGGAGAGCCCAGTGCAGTGGAAAAAAGCAGAAATTAGCAATTTAAAGAATAACTGTACCACTGTATTGCTGGACAAAGGAAAAATCCTGCAGAGACAGTAGGAGAAACTCAGAGAGACAAAGATGATGCTTAATGGGAGGAGGATGATTAATGAGAAATATAATAAAGTTTGTAATAGCAGGCAAGGAAGAAAATTTACTGTTACAAATACAAACTTAGAATGTGCAAACAAACTGGGAAAGAATGACAGGAAAAAAACTACTCTAGATGTTCAGCAATCTTGTGATTGTTCACTCCCCTCATGCAGACAGCACTGAGAAGTTTGAAATAATATGCATTTATTTCATTTGAGAAGAAACATCACTTTTATTTTAATATACTTCTAAATAATGTACAAAACCATTGTAATTTTATAAAACTTATAAAAACAGTAAATAAAAACTAATCAAGAAGGGTAATATGGCAAATAATACACAGCCTCACAATAGTGAAACTTTTATTAAGCAATTTTAGAAAACTGTACTCCCATGTTTGACAAAGCTGGATCCCAAAATCAATTCAAGTATGTCCACAGTGTAGCATGATGAAGATTTTTCTGAATTAAATACTGCCTACCTTAGGGTCCTTGTCAACTGATATGACTGCAAATATCAATAATTTCACAAAACTAATCTGAGCAACAAATGTGTGAAAACTGAAAAACAGTACCTATAATTAACAATCAGGTTAAATACACTTCAATTGATAATTCATATGTGTTACAGCCTTCTGAGTCTCAGTGCAAAAAAAAAAGGTCTGACACACTGGAAAACTGACTATTCCACACAAAGATTTTTCAGGCAACCCAAGAAGACTTCCAGCATTTCTTCCCCCACTAATTACATAAAGTCATTTGTCATCTTTAAGCTCAGAAATAGACACAGGAGAACTAAGACTCTTTTTACAACCTTACCTCTGCTCCCCTACGTAGCTGCATGATAATTTTTCCAGTATTAAACAGAAATCTGTAACAGGGTCAGAAATTAAATCTAGATCCTATGGGTGCTTAGATGAAACACTTCAGGAGACATGGATTTCCTTCTGCATCAACAGCCCTTACCTTTTCCAGGATTTTACTGCACTGAAAAATTGAGGTTTGCACTGTTGTCAGTCAGACTGACTTTCAGTAAGTGTAACAACTTCTTAATTGCTATGTGCTTTCTCACATAATCTCAATTTCTTTTACTGTATTTTCTCCAGTCTCTTGTAAAGGCAAAACATAATTAAAAAGCAATTTGCATCACATTAATCATCCACAGTATAAAATGGAAAAAAGACTGAAATACAGAATAAAAACCTCTCCTACAGAATCTGGTAACATCAGGTGGATTAAGATAATTTAGTAGCAAATCACAATCACTTTCTAATTTCCTACATGGTAAAGAAGTGTTGTGAATGATAAACCACAGGCTCTAAGTCTGGTCCTGCAGAAAAGCCTGACCAAGAGTGAGAGCACTGTCAACTGCACAAGCGCAACTTACACACTCTGAAGCAGTCAAACTCAAGGCTCCTTTTTATTCTTTTTACAGTATTTCAACCTTTCTGTTCCACAAGAGATACATCCTAATAATAATGCAGTTCAAGACTAATTCACTGCCACAGTGTTTGGGATTTCTTCAGAAATGAAAAATAAATGCAGGACCAAATTTATCATTGCCTTCACCACACATCAGTCTGACTTAAGTGTGAGCAGTTGGAACCACACTTAGCCTGACAAAATTACTTCATGTTCCAGCAGTCTTTTTCCCCCAAAAGTCATTTCCATATAGTTTATAGAGCAAATGCTATCTACAAATTGTGACTGTAAAAAGTATTGTCTGATATCAATGCTTGCATTTTATAGATATTAAAAAAAATGGATTAACCAGTGCAAATAAAGAATATTTACAAATCCTTACTCTAACTAATGAGATTATGGGTGTGTGTTTTCAGTCTGTGAGAATGTGAAGGTTGCTATTATTTTTGAAGGTATGGCATTTAAATACAGGAAGATTTAGAAAGTCACCCACCAACAAGTCCTACACATGTGAGAACACTCAGGCTGATCCCAAATATGACTTCTAACTTCACACATTTCTTGAATATATTAGAGAAGAAATTACTGGTTAATGAACGGAGGCCAGAGTAGTTCCATGAGCACTGAGCTGTCAGCAGTGCTGACAGAAGCTGAACTCCTTCTGCAGCTCTGGGACAAGCAGCTCACAGCAAACACCCACTTCCATGACCACATCTGCCCTGGGTGCACCATTCCAGCAGCACGGGAGGTTTGAAACAGATTTGGGAGTTTCCAACAGAGCCAATTCCAAAAATCCTGCACCGGAAGCTGACAAGCAATTGAGACCCATGCAGCACTGTTTGCAGAGGTACAGACACCAGGATTCCCAAATTTTTATATTAATTAAGTACAAAAAAACCATATTAATGCAGCTGGTCAACGAGCAACATGCTAATGACTCAGTTATTATTATTATTATTATTATTATTATTATTAGCTGAAGTAGTACACAGCAGCAGCAGTTTGGCTTGAGGAAGAGCCACCCATATAATCTGTCCCAAACACCAGATTCCAGCATGCCTGAAACACCCGTGTATCATTAAGAATGCTGGGCTCTGTGCATGGAATGCTTTGCAGACCTACTGCAAATGCAACTGCAGAACTCACCTACCCAAACTGCCCATCAAGTTTCTCTCCATGCAGGTGGTATTTCTTGTTCATTTCTTCTCTCCCAGTCAAACTTCTATTATCAGTGCTCAGGCATATCTTCCTTTCTAAAGAACCTCAAACCCATTTCTTTATTGCAGACTGACTGTTAATAAATTTACTTGTGTTTTAAGAGTCAAAAAAGTTTTGGGTAACTAATCATAATATGCACACTCAGAAAAAAAGCTGAATGGCAGGTGAGCCGATTTTCTGAAAAAACTTAGACCATGATTAACAAAGATGAAAAAAACCCAAACCTAAAGTAATTTTACAGCACATGTTAGTGAGATAAAGCATTTAATTCCAAATTGATTTTCACCCCGGAAGTATAAAGGGGAACAGATTTAACACACCTAATAGATGAATGAGTGTGTTTTTAAAACTACAGGCTTTTGGTTTGTTTTTACCATCAAGTGTACATATAGCTAAAATACATATGCAGAAGGCATCCAGCCGATGCATGATGCATGTCACAACCGTATCTAAGTCACTCCTAGAAATGAGCAGTGATGCCTATTTACACTAAAAAATATATACAGTTAACTTCTGAAACACTTCATAGGGCTACTTATCCCTTAAATCATAAAACCCGCAGTTATATTGGTGTTTTAAATAAAACTGGGAACATCTGGTGATTAAATGTACAGGTGAGGGCTAAAAATCTGAAAGAAACTGAGACCTGCTATTTCTATTGTTTTACTTCCATGCCAAACAGACTCCTAACTTTTAAACTGTCAAGCAATCACAAAAGTCTCTTATTTCCATCACCAAAACAAACGAATCCTGGCCATGCCCTTTCAAACCCTGCAAATCCACTGAGACTCCCAACAAAGAGAGGAATTTTGAGTGGGTTGTTTTGTGTGGCTATGAGTTAATTAGCAATCTGGTAAGTGCATTACTGATGTATCAGCATTAGCCATAACAGTTAATGGCACTGCTTTAGCACAGGATTGTATTTCAGGAGCTAAAGGGACAGCTTGCTGGATTGCCAAAGCCAGATCACAAACAGAACTTGTAACACAGTACATTGAAATACATCCTACAAAACTCTGTGCAGAACCACGCTAACTATGTATGAATATACTTAACATATGAGCAAACCAACTAACATGCAAATACAGACCCATCTTTCAATTCTAATCTGTCATCAGAAATGAAGTACAAGAGTATTAAGCAGATAACACAATTTTCTGCTCAAGTGTGTACAGAGGAAAACATTCTGCAGACAGTAAAATACAGACTGAGGTAAGCCTTATGTAGTTTTAAGTGTAACTCTGATGTCAACCTTGAAAATTGCAAAACCTGCTGGAACTGTAAATTCCCTTTGAAAGTGAAAATTTCATTTATTTAACAAGTGTTATCTTGGTGGAGCAAAGTACAATCCCACTATACAATTAAAAACCAGCCACGTAGCCCAGAACATTTTAGCAGACTAAGTCACTGGAAGCATCTACTAATTTAATCCAATTTGGTTTGGAGTAACTGATCAATGATCCCTGGGGCACAGAGTGGGGGGGAGCAAAATCATGTTCTATTGGAATATTATATTCCCTTCACTAAATACAACTAAGGGCAGATGAAGTTACACTTAGGTACAGGCAAAACCCCACAAACCCCAGAGAGCCGAGATGGGTCCCCAGGCTTCCTTCCCCTCCTGCCTAGAAATGGTGTCCATGGGGAGACACCTGGCTCAGACGCTCTCTCCAGGCTCAGAACAAGAGCTGTGCACACCTCAAGTTACAGGAATTTGCACTTCAGAGCTGAACTCTTGGGTTCAAGAAGAGGATCCATAGGTTCAGATGGTTGCATATCTCAGGGATCCATAAGCGAAGCAGAAACTTTCCTCCCATCCTTTGGGATCTTTTGTGATACAATCCACAGGAACAACTACCCAATTCACACTGTCTTTACCAGGTGCGCTGATTTCCTCACACAGAAGAGATAAAAACCCAAGCTGTCCCCAATTAATGCTGAGCAAAAAGCACTGCTGGTGAGCTGCAGAGATGTGGCAGCAACACAGGGGAAAAGTCCGTGAGCAGCAAGGCAAGGCTGGCCTGGGTACTGTGCTAGGTACACACTTGGCAGAGGAGTTACAGGAGACACCACGGGAGGCACAGATCACGGGATGGCCAAGGAAGCAGGCACAAGCCACAACGCAGACAGGAAAAGAGTAACTACATGAGCATCAAGATGGGTGCCACCCTCCTCATGAATATTTGCATTCTGGCCATTGTAAGGCCTGGAGCTGGAAGAATTGCCCTGATTATCTGTGCGTGTAGAAACCCATCCAAACTAACCGAAGCCCTTTGGAAGACAATTGGCCTCACAGGTGCCCGCTAACGACTCCCTAAAATGCAATAGTGCTTCTCAAAGACTCCACCTACGCTGAGCATGTGTTAACGCCAAACACTTCAGGCGAAGACTCGCAGGCAGTAGTAAGGGAAGACCAAGATCCCGTAGGGTAAATGAAGTCATCCTGACCAAACTAAAGCCGAGGGACCCTCGTCCTTATTATCCCTATGCCCATCCCACAGAGCTCCAGGGGGCAGCCAGCGCTTGGAGCTGGCCGCTGCTCAAACTCCTGGCAATTCCCTGCTCCTGGATGGCACAGATCAGCAAAACGTCCACTGAGCTGAAGCAGCACACAACTGGAGACATTCTAAAGAAAAAAAACTAATTTACAGCCTAATTTTGGCACCTATTACCAAGGACTATTCATCACTTGACTATCTGTGCCTGTCTCCTGAGAAAAGCATTAAAAGCTACACAAGAATGAACACAGAGTGAAGTCAGTGTGACTTTCTACCTGAAGTTCCTTTTACACTAATATAAAGCACAATTAATCTTCCTCAGATAGGGTAGTACAAATGAAATATTAATTACAACGAGAACAGTTTAAATAAATTATTAAATCAATTTGAAATACACTTCTCAGAACTCTTTCAAAATGTTTATTTTTACATCTCATTTAAGCTGCAATCCATTACCAAAGCAATCACCTATTATTTGACCACGTATTCCTGAGGTTCCTTTTCTGCAGTGATACAGACAAATCGCTTTTGACACAAACACAGCTTGAAAGCTCAAGGCATTAATGCAAAATACAAAGAAACGAGCCATGAAAACACGGCTACACCGCGCTCTGCCATTCTAAAGCCGTATGGCAAACGCACAAAGCTAACAATCTATCATGTGCATGTAAAAAACTGCTAGTTAAGCACAGTCTGATTTCATTTTTCAGGTACCTAGAAGCTACAACAGAAATATCTGCTATACAGTCTGCAAAGACAGCTGATAGACCAGTTCCTATGTCACTGGACTAGAAATAACATTCCTTACAAATACTGGTATCACTCATGTGCATATGATGGCAAAAGTAATTCTCTGATAGTTCAAAATGAAACTTTAAAAAATTTAAAACTTAAAACAGAGCTGCTCGACCGCAGCCTTGTTTTTACAGAAAAATTAAACTTGCACGGGAGGCACGTCATTTTTTCTGGGTGAAAACGCACCAGAAATAAGGCCTTATCAGAAAACAAAATAAAAATCTTTGCGTATTGCAGGCCATTATTCTAGAGGAGCAGCTTCTCGTTATCACGTTCTACTAGAAGTTCTAGAAAAAAAAAAAAAAAGGATGACTTGAACAAGAGCAATAGAAAAAATAAAAATTAAAAAAAAAGGTTAAGATGCTTTTGTATTTTGGCGAGGTGATGCAGTAGAGCAGCAGGGTTTGAGGAGGCCGGCGGTGCCAGGAGCTCTCCCGTGAGAGCGCGGCCAGGCCGCGCCGCAGCCCCGCGGCTCGGGCGGGC
>NW_005054416.1:267155-302688 GCF_000277835.1 Geospiza fortis | reverse complement strand
CTCCGCCGGGGCCATCCGCGCGCCCTTGGGCCCTGCGCGGGCCCCGTGGGGCCGCGCGGCCGGGCCGGGGCCAGCGAGCGCTCTGCCCTTCCCTTCCCGGCCTCTTGCCGCGGTATCTCCGGCTGCCATTCCAGCCCGGCTCTGAGGGAGAAGGACGCTGTGATTAAAGCTGTGCTTGGGAGTGTTATCCTTACGAGATTTTTAGGTATGGAAACGTGTAAAAAATAGCCCAAGAGCTCCCAGTGTAAGGCAAGCAAAAGGTGTTACGGTTAATTCCGTACGTGATTTATCATAAAACCCTGTTGTGAAGTAGATGCGAATTATTTCCATTGATGGGACAGTAAGCCCAGCTCTGATGAACTTAAGGTATCTTCCTGAACATGAGAGATGTAAAAAAATACTACGTTTTGCTCCAGAATAGTAGTTCGAAATTCTTGCAGTCCAAAATTGGTACAGTTGTACAAAAAGCCAAAAAATACTTATTCCCTAACAGGCCTAATTGCCAACAATTTTTCTTCTTTAATTTACGATTTCCTAATTGTAAATGTTAAGCCAAATACAAGCTGCAGGCGTCAGTTTGTTTCGAGGTACAGCAGCAGCGAAATACCCAAGATAAAATCCTGTTTCTGATTTGCCAACTCTCCTTAATAGATTATTATAATCTTTGCAAAATACTACAGTCTGTTTCCCATTCTGAAGTGCTTTATGTTTACACCATCAGCGGTTTGCTATGAAAAGCAGAAATACACAAACCAGTGGCACACCATTTAAGATAAAGCTACGTACTGACTGAAAAGTAACTGATAATCAGCAGCAGACAAAGCTTTTCCACCTGGCTCATTCTGGCCAAATAGAAGATTCCACAGAAAAAATAATCAACCCTTCAAATTTACCAGGTATCCATTAGTAGACAAAATCACCTACGTGTTTATTTATTGGCAGGTAGTCAGTAATTATTCCACTGCAGACCTGACAAATCTTACAGTAAGTCCTAAGCTATAGGAGATTGGAATAGAGCTTTGTGGTACTATGCTGATACATATTAATAAGTCTTTGAAGACAGTGATTAAGGGAAAAATACTAACCCAGTATGTCAGCATTTTAAAAAACTACCTTATTATTTATATTTAACACAGTTGAAGAGAACTCTGGTTATGCCTAACATTTGTTTGGAGCAATATTTTGGAGAGGGAAATACAAACCTGAGAGCTGTGCAAGTCGAGCAGGACTCTACTGTAAGGATACAGCTACATTCAAAACACCACACTGAAATAAGTGAAGATAAGGATTTGCTTTAGATGTTTATTAATCCAAGGAGATCTTCCATAATAGAAAAAAAAACAGAGGCTTTAAATTTCCCAGCTCTTCCTTTAGAGTTGCATTATCCTTGAAAATGGAATGGATAAGTGCAAGTTCGAGGAGGAAGATCAGTTTTTAATTTGACATAAGTGTATCACTGAAATTGATATATTGCATCACAAAATGCGCTATCACCACCAACAACAATGCAAAATTGTTTTGCAATTTATATAAATACATTTCTTGGAGCAAAGGAAAGCAAAGTTCTAGATCCATTCTTAAAAAAGATGCTCCTTGCTAGCCAGTCTAGTGACACATAAAAGCACCCTTGAAGTAAGACTGTATTCCTCACACCAAGGTAAAATTCTTCCCTTGACTTGTAAAATATAATTGTTCCAGAACTGACAACAGCACTAAAATTGGTGATTTCCCCCTATTTTTTTGTCATCTGCTTTATACATGAAGCCTTCTCACTGCTGCTGTCACATCTTCTGCCATGAGGCCCAAAATGGCTCCTCTGTCCTCAAAGCTTCTCATGCATTTTTAGGATGCATGTGAAGGTAAGCAGATGCCCAACCAGCAGATATTCAGAAATGATTTGTCAAATTGTCTGGGTGTTCCCAAGCAATGCAAGAAGGCAGGCTGGAAGCACATCTGTCAGCTTTTTCTACAAAAATAAAACCCTGTCTAGAGATTCCCTGGGGCCTGGAGCACATCTGGAAGTGCCCGTGAGTTAGAGGCACAACCCCCAGTGAGTTCTGCTCTGTGCAGCCCCTAAAGCTGCACAGCAACCATCCCAGGTCTCACACCACCACGAGGATGGATATTCCCATCCAAGGCTTCTGTAGTCAGGCTTTTCCATCTCAGGTGCTTTGCTTTCCAAGTGTCCCTTTGGTACTGGGCCAGGGCTCTGTGTCCCACCTTGTCCCCCGGGTGCAGGGAAGCGTTTGCTGGAGCCAGGCAGAGCCTGGGGCTGGGCAGCTCAGCAGGGAAACCCCAAAGCACCACCAAATCCTGCTACTCTGCTGATGCAAAAAAACACACCACACAGACCAATTTTCTGAAGACTGCATTTTGAGTATCATAATATATATATATGTGCATTTCATTTTTACAGATAAAAACTCAGTTTATTTTTAACCTGTATTTAAATTTTGGAGGCTTACATTAAATTAAGGTAGCTTGTTTAATATCAATTGTAACAGCAGGTGACATTTTTATATAAAAACAGCCTAAAGAAAAAAAAAAACCAACCCAAACATTTGATTTAAAAGACCTGACACCAATGATCTCAAGGCAAGATCAAACGCCAATGGATTTGCTTTTAGAAAAGAAAAAGGGGGCATTTAAGCCAACCCATTCACAGCCTCTCCCTGCTGGCTTCTTCATACAGTGGTTTTGATAGTGGTCCCAGAGGGAACTGTATTTTGCCTCTCTAGCTAAAATACTAGTTACTATAGCAACTTTGAAGGAAGAAAATTGTGGCTTCAAAACGGAAAGATTGGCAAAACTTCAAATACACTGTCTGGATCAGGCAGACAACAGCACACACTAATGCTGCAAGTGCAAAAAGAGGGGGAATGAAATGCAGGAGTAGTGCACCTGCACTACCATGATCTGGAAACAGAATATTCTGCACACCTGGGGAAAAAAATTGCATTTATATACCATAGCCCAGATCAGCCAATGACACTGGTTTTTAATAGATTGCATATGTAGGTGTTTCACCCATACACTTCAATTGACCTTAAGAACTTCACGTCTCATTTACCTGCCTTAGAGAGGATAACTTTTCTTTGTGCTTACAGTACATATTTGTTCAATTTTCTAGCTTGTACAGTGAGATCTTTAAAAAAAACAAAGGACACGGAGGGTGTTGCTATTTTTTCTTTAGCAGCAATGAAATATCACTAACCCCTTTTTACATATCCGAATTCAAGTCACAACCAGAGGTGACTGCACCACAAAGTCACCAGGTACAAAACTGCTAGTTCATTTTAAATTAATAACTTGAAATTATTTTCCCCAATACATCCCTTATTTTTTATTTTTATAAACAGCAAACATTTTGCTATTTTTGTACATAGGCTAGCAGGCTTGTTTCAATATGAAAGTGCTAATTCATTTACAGATTTATCAGTTATGTAGTGCTACATTAAGTGTCCAATATTCTACATATGAACAATCTTGATAAATGGAAATGATGAAGATTAAGTAAGGCTATCTGATTACCTTATCTTATTTACATTAAAAGAATAGACACCCAGTAGTAGGGATAAAAGGGAAAGAAACTGGGCAAATACTCATACTGCCACAGGTGTAAAAATTAAGTCTGCCTTCTAGCTTGTACTGTAAATGAGACATTTTAAATAGTCCTGCAGCCCATGTCTAGTTTTTTTTCCTCAGAAAAAGAAAAGCTGCCTTCACGACATCCCCTCTTCATTTCCGATCTCCAAAGTGTGTCATTTGAAGCTTTAAATTCAGATTCTTCCTATCTTCAAAAAAACCTCTGGTTTGCTTTCCAGTATCAGGTTGAATGATCAGGTCCCACTTCTGGGGCTTTTGTCCAATCTATTTATAAATTAGTTTAGAGTGAGTTGTAGATAACATGAACCAGTTCTGGAACCACTATTGGGAGGAACACAAGCTCTTCACTACAATCACACAGTAGCAGGAAAAGTGATAATTCAATTCATTCCTGGGGCAGGGCCTCCAAAATTAAATGAAGTTGGCACAACTGGAGCATTGAATTTGTATCCTCCATGCTTTTCGATCATTTTGGATTCTAAAAACAAAAAAACAGAAGAAGTTTTAGTGTGTGTGCAGGGGAGAAGACAGACCAAGATTCTGTGACTGACCACTTTGAGTTTCTCTGAGATACAGGTTTAACCTGGGGTTCCCCAGCCAAGGAATCAGCACCCACAAGTGAGATGTGCCAGGCCCCAGAGAACAGATGGACTGATTATTTTTTTTTTTAACTTCTCAATATTGTTACCACCATGCTTTCATGAATTTGTACTGTAAAAAGCCCACACTTTAGCTTTTGGACATGACTGTACTTCAGAAACAGGACCAGAAAGAATACTGCACTTATAAATTGGGTAACAGGCACACAATTCTTTCTGGTTAACATCAACAGACTTTGCAGTCTAATCAGTAACAGAGCATGTGCAAAAAAGCAGTACACAGATATTGGCTGAATTTTTGGTGTTCCTATCTCAATTCAACTATATAAGCAGAAACCACCACTGAAGCACCAGAAAAAGCCTTTTTACACATCCTGCTACCCAAGCAGGTAATCTGGACTTTAGGTTACTAGACCACAAAACATAATTCTGAGAGAAAACTACCAAGTTGATCGCTTTTAATTTTTAACCAGAATTTAAGATCTTTAGACATCTGAGGTGCACATATCCATCACTGTAACTACCAGTGATTGTTAAGGTGTCTGGTTTTACCATCCTATAAACGCTGCTGTAGGACAGGGATTACTGTAAACTGCTTTTTACAAGCTCTAATACATGGACAACTGAAAATCAGGTTGGTAATTTGGGTTGTACCTTTACTACAATCTAGATAATGCAGAAGGTGGCTTGTATTATTCCCAGGCCAAGATAACAACAACTTATTAATGTCTTATGTTGGTCTGAGAGCTTTCTCCTAAATCAAAACAGTTGCAATCTCTCTGGGAATACAGGTCAGCTCATATTATCTGGCAAATGTGCATTTTGGCTCTGTTTCTTTGAAAACAAGCCACAAAAATGTTGTCATGGCTAATGGAGCATAGGGGGAGAATCCCTCCCAGCTCCACAGAAGACAAATCTCTCAGCATATGGAAATTCTTCTAAGCTATATTAATAAGGGAGAACTGTATTTCAAATCCTTCTAACAGGATGTCCCCATGTGTGGTAAGTAGCCTAAACGTAGTATCAGTGTGCTGTGATAGTAGGCAAGAATTTCCCATAGGGATCTGGTCACTTAAATTAAACTTTACAACTTCTCTGAAAAAACAGTACAAAAACCACAAACAAACAAACACACACCTCAAACTCTTTTGTCTCCATAAAATGCAGTAGTATAAAATTACATTAAAAAATGTCTACTGCTTGATAGGAGTCACAGTGAAACTGTATTTTATAATCATTAAAATTGGATCATTCTGGACCCAAACAAGCTTTGTGAGGTGATTTAGGCTGTTCTCTCTTAAAAAGCACTTATTAAATGTGTATTCTTACTACCAATATTTTCACTGAAATAAATGATGAATTTCTGTTTTGAAACATCTCTAGCAACTGCTCACTAAGACAGATGACTGTAGCAACTGCTCACTGAGACAGATGATATGAGGCTGGTATATTCTTACTACCAATATTTTTATTGAAAAATTTATCAATTTCTATTTTGAAACATCTGTAGCAACTGCTGCTCACTAAGACACAGGATATGAGGCTGGACTGATCCCTCAATATGCAGTCTTGACTTAATAGTGTTATATATATTGGCTTATGCTCCAAAGTGAAAACCTAGGAAAAAAGAAAAAAATACGAACTGAATAAAGATTTAAAAATCTGTATTCTATGTAATATTTAATAGGCTTAATGATGTGGCTTTACAGATGGTACTACTTCCATAATTTAGTGTTCTCCTACCCACAGAATCCTTGTCTATCCCAGCTGGACTATGTGATACCTCAGGAAATCATTCATCAGTCACTTGATGTGTTTGTAAACATACCTGGAGTTCAACTATCTTCAGGTAATCAAATAAATTGTTTTCAAATCTAAGAAATTAGGACAAATATGCTTTTATTTCCTTGGCTACCTCCCCAGGTGTTTCTAGCACTCCTCTCACCTGTGGTATTGCCACTCAGTTTGTGCATGGAGGCTGGCAATTCTAAGAGCTTTCTAACAACCCTGTTCTGATGGAGCCACTCTCAGGCTTGACTGAAAGGCCTGTTCTGTGCTCCTTGAGCACATCATCATCATCCTCACTGTCATTTTCATGCTCCTTGAGCCCCCCCAGGGCAGGGCAGGGCCCAGGAGGCAGTGCTGTGTGAAGGTGTGAGTACCGTGTGCTGCCCGCCGCTGGTCCGCCAGGGTGGCGATGTCCTGCAGCTGCTTCCTCTGCTCCTCGCTCAAGCCCTGGGTCAAAGCCTGGTACCACACAGGGTTACGGTTCTGAATTGCTGCAGCAGAGAGAAAACATGAGCAAAAGGAAAGTGCTGATTAAAATGTTCTAGAACTCAGACCTTACTCACTCACTGCTGTTTTAATCAGAATAATATTCTGTTATGGTTACATAATTCAAGACACTTAAACACTAGTACAGCTTCTGACCTCCTCCCTACCACTGTAAATTCATTCAAGCAACTCCCTCTGCTATAGAAGTTTAACAATGCCATCTCCTTTCCAAAGAAAGAAATGGTTCAAGCCCATATTGGAAAGCTTGTTTGGAAGTTTTGAACAGGTTCTAGTTAACAGCGTACACTAAAGCTGAAATGTAACTTGTTGGCCGGGAAAAGAAATACAGTTACTTACTCTGAAAAATTGTTTTAAATATTTGATATTCATCAACAGGGTTATCTTCATCATCAATAATTGTGGAATAACCTTCCAAAGCAGTTTCTTCAGCATCATCTTCTTCCCAGTCTTCATCATCTCCATCTTCACCTGCCTGTTTTGCTAGAATTTCAAGATATTCTTGACCATCTTCATCAATGTCATCTTCATCGCTCCCCAGCTCATCTAAGTTAATTATAAAAAAACAAAAGTTTATCTTGAAAATGTCAAGAACAATTCTTTAGAAATGTGGCTAATTAGGTAAAACAGGCAGTGGAAGTGGTAACAATACCATGCAGGCTGGAAAGGGGGGAGCTCTTTTAACTCTGCCCTGGAAGAAGTCAGTTTTAAGAGGGAGTGGAAAGTAATATATACTTTGCACTATATATACTATACAGATAGACTTAAAAGTTGTCAAAAAGATATCCGGTGTTCTACTGCAGTGCTTCATTTTTGGAATTAGGATACTCAGAATAATTTCACATAGGAACTCAGTATCTCCATCAGGAAAAAATGAAACATACAAAATAGTATCAAAGGTTCCGTCTCCATACCTGTTTCCTCATCTTCTTCAGCTTCATCATCATCATCACTGTCATTTTCATGCTCTGCATGACAGGCATATGCTCTTTTCAATCCATTAAATAAAAGAATAAAAGCTGGCAGGATCTGCCCAGCAACTTGATTTAAAACCTGTGGTATTTGCTCCAGATTAATAAGAGCACACAAGCCAAGGACACACATCTTTCTGTCATGGAGTCTACAAAACAGAAGAGTAGAACAGTTGCAAGTTTTGTCATGATTTCCAAGCAGGTCATACACAGGTGTATCACAGAGAATCATCTCCAGAAGTACAAACACTCACCCCAGGAAACAGTCCACATCATTAAGCCACTGAGTTATGAAGTGATTGGTGACAGGCTCCACGTTATTGGGGAAACGAAGATTTTCCAACGTGTTTAATAGTAAATGAGGATTGTAATACAAAGCAGCTATGGCAACCTGGAGGCACATGGTTCGCAGTTCACTGGTTTTCACTTCTCTGGTCAGTCTCTCCAAGGCAGCTTCCACAAACAAGGGTATGCACTGGACAGTGAGAACATTCACACTCAGTGATCAAAAATAAAACTTGTCATTCTGTACTTCAACAGTGTGGCACATAAACACAGATGGCATAAAATTGAGTCATTTTTAATTGCCAGCAGAAGTCAGATACAAAGATGAAATGAAAATGTGAAAATATTTAATCACATGGATTTTGTGACATCCTGCACAGCAAATGTAACTTCTGGTTCTATAATCTTGTGTATTAAAAATGGAAAGTAGAGAAAATGTGTACACTACAAAGTCCAGAAAAATCAACTTATTCATCTCTCAAATTTCAACTGCCATATGTACATAATGAAGTCCCTGGTCCCTCTATTATATTGATTTGGATTCTAGGAACTTCATTTTCATTCTTCATTATTTCAAAGCTATGAGGCTGACAGAATAATTTTCATTAAATATTCACTACAATTAACGTCGAATGCAATTAATTGACTTTTTAGAACCAAGATGCTCCTCAGGTGGCACTCTTCCAGACTCATGAAAACACCAGTTTTGCAGTGTCCTAAATTCTGAGCCAAAGCATGCAAGAACTCTCTGCAGTGCTCTCAGTGAGTAACACTGACAGGATTATCAGTTGCACCACATGAAGTGCTCATAACAAAACTCATCTTAATACATAATCAATTCATACTACACAATAAATATTTTAAAAGTATTAGTTTTAGCAACCAAAGTCATTACCAACCTGATCAATGCCACGCCCTTTACACTGAAGAATAATTACTTCTAACAGCTTTGCTGCATGACATTCTGCATCTTCTCCAGCAACTCCTGTAAGGACCTGAAACACAGCCATTACTGGTGGTGTATCCCCTCAAGGAGTATTCTCTAGACACTGCTTTGCTTTGAAAAGCTGGTATGAATTTACCCCCTCTAACAATGCCAGCATTAACAGCCATCAGTGAAGCAGCCAGATCTACAGCAATGGCTCAGTGTGACAACCAGGAACTGGAAACTGCTGGAATTGGGCAAAACAAACCAAATGTACAAATACTCAAGATCTCTATGGATGCTGAGCCTATCACAGTTACTGTAAAAGCATCAGCTGCTATTTTGCCAAGGATTATTTCCATAAATGAAAGAAAACCTTTACTTATCCATCAATGTACTGAATTTTGTAGAAGTTTTATTTACAAAAATGGGCTATCCAGTGGAAGATCATGCAATACCTAAAACCTATGTTAAAAATTCACTGTGCTCAGGTAACACCAATCACTAAGTGGTCATGACAGGCTAATTTTATATATAAGATTCCAAGAAATTACAAACATCCCAATAGGCCTGGTTGCAACTTGTTTTCAACAAAGGCTGGCAAGAGTTATTCACGAGTATTTATAGAATACTAAAATAGTTATTCACTGTAATATTTTAACATTTTCAAAAGAATTACTCAGGAAATACCATGGGCATCACAGCTGACAGTTCACCTAAGCTCTTATATAGACACCACACCCCATATCCAGGAGTGGAAATCTGAAATCTATTACTATTAGAGATGGTAAAGCATTAACACATATCTTATAAAAAAGTATTCCTTTCCTCACATGGTGCTAACACTCTAGAAAGCTGTATATTCTAGAATTTGACTGGACAAAGAAAGCCCAGTAATACAAATTAAAATACAGAAACCCTGCCCAAAAGTGCCTGGACTGAGTCAGACCAACTGCATTCTGCTCCCAGCTTTCACCACTGATGTGGCACAAACTCGGGGAGACAACTTCCTATTCCTGTCCCTTTACCTTCCATCCCCACACACTTATTTAGCACACAGGTGTCAGACCTTCAGCACACATGCAGCATGTGTATCCTGGCCATGGTGAGGCTACAAATCCCAGATGGAAGAATCCACCTACCTTTTGCAATCTGTCTTGCATGCCCATATGCACAAAGTGTATTGCACCAAACCTGCTTTGTTTATTCTGCTTTTGTTGTGTAGGATTTCTTTTTCCCTTCTGCCAAAAGCATGTATCTGAAATTTTGATGCAATCTCTTTAAAATTCTCTGCAATAACTTAGTAATTTCAGGAATCTTAGAGGATGTTAGATAGCAAAATGCTTTAAAGAGCAGAAGTCAAAAGCTGCTGTGGAAAAAAATACCCAGTTTAACACGGTTATTTCTTCAGAGATGACAGGTTTTGTTACCACACAGGAATCTACTCACCTTCTTGCACATACTGTAGATCATTTCAAGATATTTTGTGTCTGACAGAAGTGTATCTGTATCAACAGTCACATAATTATGCAAGAGAGGCATCATATCTGTGTTAAAAAGAAGGATGATCACTGTTAGGTATCATCTGTTTGCTATTAAAATCAGGTTGAAATCTGTGTATTAATAATTACAGTTCTTGCATAATGCTTGCCAAGATAAGCCTGCAAGTCATAGGTGCCTTAGCAAAACAAGTCTGGTAGCAGCAACAGCAAAATAAAAATATTTCAAGTGTAACCTCACTTGAGTGTTCTCCTAAGATTTCAGTCATGATGCAATTAATTGTATGGCTGAAATTGCATCCATGAAACCCTCTGGCTCCCTGATTTATTTATATTACTTACCAGTAAAATAATCAAAACCATCCTGCTGGAAGACTTCAAACACAAGAGGAAGAAGCTGCCACATTTGTGCAGAAACCTGTTGGCAGGTCAGACTATGAGCCAAGGAAAAGATCTCCTCGTAGAACTCTAAAACAAACAGAATCTAGGTAAATAGCATGCCAATGCCATGCACTTCTAAAAGTAAGCCAGCAGAAGTACAAATACCTAATACATGCTGCTGCAAAACTGTTCCAATCACTTGCAAACAGATCCCTTCCAGCTGCTGGGTAATCTGAAAAATAAAATAAAATAAAAAAGAACAGGTAATGACTATTTTCAATACTTTGGAGTTGAAATGAAACACATTTTAAAATTTGTCAAAGCAGCTTCTATATATACAATATAGTTTTTAAGAACTATTAGAAATGCCTCACATTTTAGAGCACTAAATGTGTAACAGCACAGCTCAGCTGTGCTCAGCACTCAGCTAAGGACTTGCAAGATAGCTTTCAATACAAGGTGGTTTTTGAGTACTGGAAGAATCTCATTATAGGGAATCCTTTAAAAAGAAAAGCCTGACTAACCCTCTGCACCAGTTCAGTCCCATTAAAACACTGTAAGCAAATATATATATATATCTCAAAGGAGTAAACAATTGAAATCACAGGAGGTATTTTCTATCCCAGAAAAGAAATTAAATTAAAAAAAAAAAAAAACCAAAAAAATCCTAAATACCAAACCACTTCCCAAACCTAGCTTAGGATGTTCATATGGTATGGAGACCACCAGTGTAAATGCTGGTCCTACAGATTCAGTCAGTGTTCCCAACTGGTATCTGTTAGTCCATGAAATAGCTAACAAAACAGTCAATAACCTGTTGAGGGCACTCACCTTGCACAGGGACAAGTAAAGGCTGAGTTTCTGGTTTTAGCTATGCAGAACAGGATTTGAGCCTAACCTGCTAAATACCTTATCTCTTGGAACACTGGTCATCCTGTGGGAGATGTCTCTAAATATAAATGTTTACTGGTCAACATTTTCAAACTGAGCTCCTCAGGACTAGCATATCATTACACAGACTCTTAACTTAGAAGGCAAGGATTTACTGACAAAAACAAGTACAAACAGCTCTAGCAACAAGTAAATGATCTGAGCTGGTCCTTGGTGTGGCAGCACTGAATTCTTGGGAATTTCCTTGGGAATTTGATGCTGCTTCTTCAATGAAGCCTTCAGAGCTCTACAGCTTATTACTGAACTTTTTAGTCACTAAAAAACTATAATGTATTTATTAAAAGCCTGTAGCTGACTTTGTCAATAAAGATTTTAATTGGAAATAGCATCTTTTGAACTGGCTGTACTCTGGACAGAAGTGACTCCATTCAGTAAACCAAAACGAAATGACAGAAGTTTTAATCCCAGAGGAAAATTCTCCAGGGCAGATGAGGCAGGTAAAATCCCCATCTCTGAGCACAGCCACAAGAGCTGTATTTACCCACATCGATTCTGTCACAGAGAGCCAACCCAGCCAGCAGAGTCAATGTTTACAGCTATGTGAAGCTTTATGTGTTTTGTTTGAAGGGCAGACCTCATCAAATCCGATGTGTGTTCCCAGCTGAGCTGACAGAGCTCCACCTGCTACAGACACATTGCTTCTACTATTTGAACAAGAAGCTGGATTCTTATGGGAAATACTGTGGCAACATTTATGCTCTATTACTGCATGTATTGCATTAGAAAAGTGACCCACTCTGTCACAACTTGGCTACATGATAAGTACTTCACTATTTTCTGTTTTAATATCTTTTTGGCCAAAAGGACAGCTTTTCATGTAACAATGCTAGGACTATAAAAGACTTACAGTGTTCTTACACCATACATATCAACTTTAAAGTAATTTTTACTTACTTCCTTGTGATCTTCAACTACACTGAGAAGTGTATCAATAGTATTCAAGATTCCCATTGCTGTCACTGCTTTGTCATCACTGCCCTCTTCATCTGGACCAGTCTGGATTACCTGGTTAAATGTCATTGCCTGCACAAAACAGCAGAACAACCCATAAATATGTCAATAAATTGTAGAAGTCTGGCACTCTACACAATTTCAGAAGGACTTCTGCTGAGAAAGTGTGTACAAATAATAGCAAGTGACTGCTCTGCTCCAGAATTTCTTCTCAGGATGATAAAATTTGGATGTTAAACTATTGGAGCTGTCTTTACCCTTTATCTACTCCTGATAGAAAATATGTAAATGACATTATGTCCCATGCAAAAGAATACATTTTCCCTTGGTAAGTTCTTCTGACACAAAGTTGCCTCAGTAGCTGTAGACTGGAACACTTGGCACGCATTCCCAGAGAGGACACACAAACAATTCCATTTTTACTCCAAGGCCTTTAATAGGGAAGCACTGAGCTGACCTCTGCTTTTGCAACCATTAATACAACTTGCTAGATATGGCCATTCAAGCTCTGAATTTCTCCTGCAGATTCAACTTTATTTTCACACGAAACTTTTAATTAAAAATTTACTCTTAAATATTTTAAAACAGACAACCTAAGTGACATTATAGAGACTACCTAAAATGTGCTACCAATTTCATTATTACCACTATCAGGAGGAAATATGCAAAGATTTCACAAACATTTCTAGAATTGTTCTTAGAGAAATTTCTACTCAGTGTAAGTTATCAAGCCACTTCTGATGAAACACTGTCTAAATGAAGAAAATTACTTGTATCAATGCACTTAGACTGGAGTGACAACAGCTATTAACTGATGGTCATACTCAACTATCAATTTTAAACACCAATCTTTCCCATATTAAACATCTTCCCAAGCCACTGTAAAGTCTCACCAAATGCTGTGTCATTTCTACTGCAATTGGGGTAACTTCTTCACTATATTCACAGATCATCTTCTGAATCACATTAGTAAGATCATCATTTTCAGTCTCTCTTATAATATGAAGCAAAGCTTGCATTACAGGTCTAATGAATGGAGTAATATATTCTTTAGCTGTAAAACAGGTGGAATGTTTGAATTAACATTCTTAGAAAACCACAGATCAGTTTAAGAACCTACACCTCAAATAACTTTATTTACTGCTTCAGCATTAACATGCCAAAACCATGAGTAGAATAAATCATTACAGCAATACTACCATTCAGAACAGATTTTAATAATATATAACAAGAGGATTGAAATTTAAGTTTGAAAACCAGAGCACTGAAGTCTGAATTAATAAAATGCAAGATTACTGATCAATGCAAATGTTAATTGAATGGGAACTGGTATATATACACCTTTGTCAAATTACCTGAAGTATTAAATATATAGTTTATGTTTGCTTTGTGGCTTTTATGCCAGCTTCAGGAATACTAAGCCATCTAAAACCTGCTTGGATCAAGATAGTTTTTTATTTCTTTAAATAAACTTTAACATGAATGAATATATGCCAAGACAGATATCGCCACTGTATTTCTGATTCAATTATTAGGTACCATAAAACTGGATTTACTGTACCATGAAGCTCTTGTTTACTACGTTTTAATAATCATAATGTCTTAAAATGTTAAAATGCAATTTATTTTTAAAAATTAAACTTTTCTAGTTGAAAAATTTAGAGTAAATGATTACAAGTTACAATTGCAAGAGGGAAATTAACATCAGGGAAGGAGAGAACAAGTCTGCCTGAATATCACAAAGTTAACAGCTATTCCATTAAAGCTTCCTGTAGCTGTAGGAAAAGGCTCCTACCTTTCTCTTGATTACTGATGAGAACTTGAAGAGCTATTGCAGCTTCTACTTTCACAGGCATTTCCCTATCATCTATCAGACACCTTCTCGTGAGTTCTAAGGCTGTCTGGAGATTCTGGTCACTTTTAAATTTGACTTCACAAAAATAATGAAGAACCCAGCAAGCCTGAAAAAAAAAAGACATTGAAGAAATTCAGAGCTGCAAAAGCTACAAAGAGGATTACCAACTGTTTGTATACCCATAACCTACAAAAATCATTGAATCTGAGGTGCAACTCCTGATGAATAAAGATACTGTAAGAGTTGTCAGAGATGAAAATGTCTGAGAGTGTGGAGGCTGGTCAGTGGGAGGCTGTCTTGCAGACATCACTAAACCAGTACTATGATCTCAGGTTCATCTTTGGCCACAGGTTTTGTGTGAGCAGTACAGTCTATGTGCAAAACACACACAGACCCTACCACCAGACACAGATGGGAAACTGTGCACACAGCGCTGCAGCCATTCCAAAACTACACAGGGGCTATCTATAATCACATGTAAAAAATAGTACCCGTCCCTGGAAAAGCTGTACAATTTATTATGGAAAAGGTGCAGAAAGGAGAGCATCTGTGAGAGGGAAGAAATTGCAGATTTCTGAATTCTTCAGTTGGAACAGTGTTTCTCACCAGTAAATGCCACACTTCCTTACCCGAGCTCTCATGTAACCCAGCTCACTGCTGAAGAGAGGGAACACATGATTCTGCAACATATATTCCATCTGATCCTTATAGATCTTTTTCTGTCAAAATATGAAGGGAAGCACATCAGTTTAAAACTTCATATAAAAATGTATTTCTATCCCAGTAAAAAAAGTCACACGTGATAAAGTGTGAAGAGTGCAACAAACCCTCAGACTTTTCACTTATCCCTTTTTTAAAGTCAATGATGTAACAATGATCTCCTATATTAGTAATTGAACTTGGATCCTACATGGATTTTTAAAATTTTCAGTCATAATAGTGACACCTTTTTCCCCAGCCATTTTTTAACCCCAAGAGACACCTTTCTGTTGGCAGCACATTGGCACCAAAAGTAAAAGTGGTCAGGGAAAGTGCTTAGAGCTATGGTCCAAATACAAGTCCATGCCATGCATCTATTTTGCTACCATTTTAACCAAGCAACATCTCTAATTTCATTTTTATTTCCTCTCTTCTAGACACAAAAACCAGTCCATTACATAAACAGCCTCTCACTGTGCACTTTTTTCCTTTCTTCCACAAAAAAAGGAATGTAATTAAGTGAAGCATAGAAATGGTGTAGTAATTCTCACCAGAAGCACAGAACTTAAAGGAACTTAATAACTGAACTTGAACATGTCTATAAAACTTTGGTAATTAAGTAATTAAGCTGACATTAAACCCAAAACAATTAAGTTCAACAGTTAAAAAAAAACCTGGCAGCAATTCAGAAACTTGTGAACTCAGAGCTATTTGCATTTCTTCTAAGGCACTACATGTTAGAAACAGCATAGGAGGGGCAAAAAAAAAGGATGAAAAGAACTACTAGATTTGTTCTGCTTACTTTTAGGAGAATTTCAGCCAAAGAACCAATCATATGTAAAGCACCATCCTTCTTGCGAGGATCAGCATTTGGCTCCGTAAGGATTTGATAACAAAAGCCCATTGTCTTCTGCAGGACCTAGATTACATGTAAGGTCAGTCACAGTATTCCAGTCAATCACCCCAGGTACCATTCTCTGTGCTCTGAAATGCTACAATATCTAATAGCCTGCTCCAAGTCTGGAATGTGGGCAATGTTTTATGTCTTTGTTATAAACACACAATATTCTGTCAAGAATGGGTCCTAGGGGAATTTGCAAATACAAAAAACCATAAATAGACCAGTGCAAAATAAATTTGGAATTTCAAATTTTAGCATACTATGATATCAGAACAGAAAAATAAAAACTTTTATTAATAGCTCTTTCAGCAAATAAACTGAATTTAGCTGGTGGTATTTCAGTATAATCCTTGAACAACTTACCTCTTTCCTTTTACTACACGATGTAAACAATAATGTCTGAGCAGCAGTTGTTGGAGAAATGAAGTCTTCAAATACATCTGTTAAATAACATTGTAACAGTTTTAAATTCCAGTCCTTTACTACAGTTCATGATCCCAATCTATTTAATATGAAAAAAAGAGCACCCTTCAGGTGGTTAATCATGCTATCTTGCTAGAGATATTCCAAGACCAAAGAGCAACGTATACATACCATATGGATACATATGGTTCATGTTTTCCATGATGACTGCCTCTACATGTCTAATTTCAAGTTCTATGTCTCTTATTTTTAAGATAAATCGTTTTCAACAGTAGAAGCAGACACAACAGTCAAGTTTTAACATGGATGTTATTTGCTCTACAGGCCAGCACACAGAATTAATTGGGTTAAAAAATGCACTGTTTCTCATTTCTCTGCAGAAGAGGATTATCAGAGCCTTGTGCAATACCTGTAGTGTTTACAGGTATGCCTCTGACCTGAGGGATAAAAACTCCCAAACTCCTCAAGATTCTTTGTTCCAGCCACATAAACATTCCTAGTGAGGGGATGAATTTGTTCAGGGAGTCTGAAGTATATTTTTTTTTGTTCCCAGCCTCAGAGGACTGCACAGACTTAGAGTAAACCCCAACATAAAGTAGCAGAGCACAGGAGGTGAAATGGGACAAGTCTGGAATGCCAGGCTTACTCCATACCTTGTCATTTACCACTGGCGTAAGTCTGCTCTGAACTGTGCCATGGGTGAAATCCCCTAAGAAATGCAGGGCTTGAAATATTAGCTGTTTATGGCATAACCTTTAAATGACATTAAATTTATGCAGTTGTTGCTAGCAAGACCAAGACTGTTTGACTTGCAATAAAAACTTTGTAACTGTAAATGAAATACTTTCACAAATGCACAAACTCCTGTGCCATTGATGACTGTTGTAGCCTCTCTCCTTTCCACCAATACATCCAACTTCTATTATTTGGTTAATACAATGTGTTTCTCTCTCTCTCTTTTGTTTTTAAAGATTAAATCCACCTCTGCTTTCACAAAAACGCCCCATAAAAATCCCATCCTTTGCGTGAAACCATTTTTTAACATGAGTAGATTTCAAAGGCTCACCAAATTTCATGCGGATATATTCATATGGATCTTCTTGCCAAAGCTCTTCATCAGCATCTGTATAGCACATCAATGGGAAAATAACATCTTGGATGATTCCCTAGAATAAAAAAAGAGATTGAAAGCAGGTTAGCATTACTAAATCAATCTCTGCATTCTGTCCTATATTTTATAGATTTTCTCCATCCTGTCGGTAACATTCTAAAACTATTTGGATTTAGAGTGGATTTATGTGGCACTTTACAAAGAAGCCCATCTTTTGTGTTTAAGCAGAGTTACAATACAACACAAGATACTAAACTGGCTTTGGATAATGGCATGTGGAGATGATTTAATGCCATAAATTCAGCAGCTAACACCATCTCCAAATATGCTGTGTTAGATTGTAATCTTTAATAAATTAAAGCACAAAGGAGAGACAGCAATAAATTAGTGCCTTTGCTCATGTTTCAAGGTAACCTTCATTAAACTGGCCTAAACTCTTTCCACCAGCAATTTATAAGAGAAGCGCCTAAAATGTGAATTATAGCAAGGCTGGAAACACTCTACAGTAGACTGACTAATGTACTTCTGAGTCATGTAAGTATTAAACCCCAAAAATGGCTTACTTGAATATGAGGTTTCAGATTCCTCCAGGTGACTGCATGAGACACTCCTTGATTGATGTAATTTAGTGTTTGCTGCAGAACTCTAGGAGCCATGTACTGCTTTTCCTTATATTGATACAGCACCTTCAGCAACACCTAGAGAAATCAGATCTCGTCAGTGTCTTATACTGAGCACAGCCCATTTTCACCACAATTCTACCCTCCCTCACAAGCCTACATAAGAACCCCTCCAAACTGAACAAAATCCCCCTTTATTCATTAGGCTAAAATGGGTACTGACTAAGCCTTCTACCAAATGTCATTGTTAATTTTATAAGACAATTTGCAGCTCATAGTGGGTGCTTGCACACCTTTTAAAAATACCATCCTTTAATAACACAAACCATACATGCTAATTCACCACCAACACACCCCAGGGGGCTTTGCCCTCTGCCTCTGAGGTTTGATATTCCATCTTCACTCTTTGGGGGCAGAAATTCCCACCCAGCCACTGGATCAGAACACTCCACAGTCTGTGCCTCTGCTGCCTCACAGAGCTGTGAGCAATGTGTGTGTGTGGAGTGATCCAGCAGCCAGATACTCCCTTTGGCTTTCTGGCCTCAACTCTTCTGCAGTTCTCCAGAACTCCTTCACAGGGATCCACCTGTGTTCAAGACCATGCTTCTCCACAAATAAGGTCATGAAAAGGACATGGGACCATGACTAGTAATTAAATTCCAGCTCACAGGAGAGGTTTGCACGGGTAATGCAAAGGAATTCCCTGTAGCCCAATCCAGGTCAGTGGAAACACTGCACCTTCAGAAGCAGCATGACTAAAATTGGAGAGAAATGGCAAATCCCGTTGCCAGGATTTCATTTAAGTCTTCACACAAAAGAAGCATTTTTTAAAAAATCCCAAAAGTCTTCACACAAAAGAAGCATTTTTTTAAAAAATCCCAACCCAAAGGAGCTGGAAAGATATTGATCAATCTGTAATACTACCAAAATAAAAATCAAGGGAAAACAAGATTCATTATTTTGAAAATGAATGCTGTTGATACCATTTATTACACAAAGACTGAAGTGTTTTTCCCAAAAGAATTGCCTTGTACTTCAGTTTAAGGAGCATGCACTCAGTCATCAACATATTCACAGCTTTACAAACAGTTTTATGCTCTAGATGCTTTATCACTTCCCAAAGTTTGAACTGCTCATGTTTAAAAACCTTCAGGATTTAGAGAGAAATTACTTGGTACCAACACCTGAGTACAAGCTTTTGTGGCATTAGGTATTGAGTTAGGATAGAAAAGAAGAGAGCAAAAGATCAAATTGCAGGGTTTTTTACAACTATCCAAGAAGATGAATGTAGTTTCATGATTCAGATGTAGTAGGTAAAGATATTAAAAACTTAAGAACATTTTTAAGAACTGCAGTGAGAAAAAACAGCATGGACACTCTGGGGCAAATAAAATAAAATTCTGTAACAGTGCCAAGAACTACAAGGCAGCAGTGTCCAACCAGGGCTTAGTTCTGGCTCCTGAGAAGTGTCTTGAGCAAAACAGCTGCTAACACAAGGGATAAATTCAGGGTATTCCAGCTAGGCAGCTCAGCCTGGTTTGGACAAACTAAGAAAGTTTAGCTAAAGTGAATGCTGAATGTACAGGATTTTTTTTTTTGAGGGGGCTAATCAATGAGAAGTAATTAGGACAATAATATTAGCAGTATATTTCAAGTTAATACTTGAACCACCTGTAGTCTTATGCCTTATATTTATCTATTACTCCTTTACTAAAAGGGTGCAAACACTTTGGAGAGTAGAGAGAGTTCATGAAACATATTATCCAAATTTATATTCTTCAGTAATTAATAGATTTACAATTTCTGTGAAGAAACACACCCTGCTCAAAAATCTTCCACAACATTTGTTTGGCAGATTCCATGTCCTGAGCAAAGGCCCAAGATCTATCTTCTGCATAAAAATGGAGGGCAGAACATAGTCTGTCTTCCTAAACAAGTTACATTATTGTTTAGGAACAAACTAAGCCTGCCAAAGTATTGATTTTTTTTAGCAGTTTTCTTTAAATACCTGAATTCTTAGGAGCTTCCTAGCTGTAATAACAATAAGGATCAAAATTGATTCAAAGAGAATGTAAAGAAAAACGAGCATTTTGTCAAACTGTTAAAATTATCTTTTCAAAGACTACTTCTGGCCATAGCCCTTTGTCAGAACTTCATTTTATCTTGGAAGTGCAAAGCAACCAGTAAGGCCTTAAAGAACATGCAGTAATTATCTGTCTAATGTCATCTAGAGGTGACAGGTGAGCACCTCAGCAAGCAAAGCTGACACCACTTCCCTGAGCAGAAGGTTGGGATATATTGCCTCACACTTCATGTGAAAAATGCTTTCCATACTTTGGCCAACCTTCAAAATGCACGGATTTATGAGACACTTCCTCTACATTTCATCTTTAAAAGTTCTGTAATTCATTATAATTTCATCAGAAATTAAGAGAACTGAAACTGAATCAAGAACTGTTTGTCTGACTCAAAGGCTTTAAAGAAAACATTCTGCACTGTGAGATTTTCTTAAATCAATAGTCTATTTATATTTGCAATATAATAACCTTAAAATAAAGGTATTTATGAACCAAATATGAGATAATTTTATAAAAACATACCTGAAGTTTTTAATTAATCCAAAGGTTATTTGCATACAGCAAATTTACCTCAAAAACACAGCACAAGTGGCAACCCCAAAACAAGGAGATGAGCGGAAAGGGAACATCAGAATTACCTGTCTATAAGACAGCCTCTGCTTCATCAGGCTTTTGCAGAAGGTTGAAAATTTAGCATTTACATACTTTAAGTAAAAACAACCTGTATCAGAGTTTAAAAGGTAATTCTGAAGGTCAGCTACACCACATACACCCATCTCTTTCAGAAAGGAAAAAAATTGGTAGCATTTGTCTGAAGCTTATTTGAGGGCTTGTAAGTGGAAAGTGGATTGTGATATGTGGCAAATTGATAATTTCTTGATCAGTCTTTTTTTTTAGCCCACAGACATCACTGCTTTCCATACCAATGTGCTTGAAAAAAAACTGTGAATAAGAGCAATTCAGCAAATAATGAAATAAGCAACCAGTACTAACTCTAAACTTATCCTAACACTCCCCCCACACTCAGTGTTTCTTACTTGCTGAACACCAACAGCGAAGGCCTTCAAGAAAACTTCAGCAAACTCATTGTACTCCTTGGAAACATTCCCAGGGCTTCCATACCTAGAATTAGAAGCAAGTATGTAAACTCAAGGCTGCAGCAATATTACTGACTTGAATGTTTGCTTGGAGATTTTTTAAAAATAATAATGGAAGAGAAAATACCTCTCAAAGAGCCTAGCTAAGATATGCAACGCCCACTTCTTGCATTTCCACCAAGGCAACTCAGGTCTATCATCTTCATCAACCTGAAGGGTTTCCTTTAGAGAAAAAAAAAAAGACATTATTTACCAATTATTCACAAAGAGTTCAAATGATATCTAATTAGAACAACTACACAGTGTATCTTGCTTTTAACCTGCCATTTGAACATCTAGTTTAATAGAAGTATGAAGCAGAGCATATCTAAAAATAAATCCCATGAAATATGCCTACATGATCAAAAATTTTTGAAACAAGAAGCCAAAATAAGTTTTGCTATAATTTAAAAATAGAACTTGCATACAAAGCTACATATTTTAAAAATTTGTTTAGTCTGTTTGAAACTCCCCATATAGCCTAATATTTTTATTTATTATTTTCTTGGCATCTGTGAAAAAGAACACAGAAATAACATTCTAGTGAATGAAAAATACTTTAAGACATTAATAGCCAAAAGCCACTTACAGCTGGTACATCCCTATCAACAACAGTCTTCAGGATTTCTATCCACTCAGCCAGGTTTTGCTGATTTATCAACTCCAAAGGTAATGTGTACTGGTTAAAAAAAAAAGAAAACAAACAAAAAAAGAAATTATGTTTTAACTGCTTTATAATAAATTTATGTTACTTTTACAGTTTAAATTTTAGCTTTCAAATCTTTCCCCACACCACAAAAGATAGAAATTTGCCTCAAAAACCAGGCTAAAGAACTCAACACCATCTAACCTATATCCTAAATTTCCTCAAAGGTGCTAGAGGTCTTTGCTCCAATTCATTGTGCTTATGCAATGCTAAAATGCTACTTAAATGGATGTTACTCTAATTTCTGAGGCATTTAACAGCAGTTCCATTCCAAACTGCTATATTTACACTGGTAATTCTCTGTAGGCTGGCCTCCACAATCTGTCCTTAGAAAACTCGTTTTCTAACTGGTTTTCAGCAAACACCCTACCTTAGAGGATGGCATGTGTAACTTTTATCTAGAATAGCACTGCTCAAAAGTAAAAGCACAAGACAATCAGAAACTTGTGATTCATGGAGCTGAGTAGTAGAGAAAATTATTCAAATGTAATCTAATACTGTAATATTTCTGTCATTCACTATTTTAATGAAAAGCATAATGCTTTAAATTATTGTTCAAGTATATACAACGTTTTTTACCTGGACAAGAGCATAAAATATTTTGAAGATCTGTTTCTGGATGAGGACAGACTGGTCTGATGGATCATTCAGGAGCTGAATGAAGCTGTCCTTCAGGACTGGCAGAAAATGTTGCATTGCAGCTATCAAGGGACTCCGCTCCTCTGGTTTCTTGTACCTTTAGAGAAGAACAAAACCAGTTTTGTAGTTGTTTCAGGTGGCTTTAAATTGAAAAACCTTACCTTGCCCCAGTGTAGGCACAAGTAGGTTATATGACAGTTCATAACAACCTGTCACTTAAAAAGAAACCCCCAGCCAGTTCCTGTGACACAATCTGAAATAAAGCCATAGCCAGATGGTGTTACAGATAAGAAATACAGTAATCAGAGTGCACAGTTTCTCAAAATATTTGCAGAAGCTACATTGCTTCACTGACACTGGATAAAGCAAACTGAGGAGCCTCTCACAGCCTGGCACTGATGGCTCTCACATCTCACCATTTAATTTGCCCAAAGACAACAATCTGATAGAGAGGGTGGCATTCCAGGCTCTGGATTCCCTCCTGCTTGGGAAGGTGGGGCAGACTCTGAGCAGGCAACCACCCCTGAAGTAAAACCTCACACCTTCTATGCTAGGGACAGCCCACCAGCTTGCCCACGCTGAAAACAAGGCTCCACTTCCTTTCTCCAACACTTCTAAATTCCTGAAAGGAAATGAAGCCATATTTTGAAATTTTTGCCCTAGATTTTAAATGATACACAAGAAACTCCTAACTGAATCAAGAGTTATCACAGCAGAGTGATGACAATAACAAGGTAAAATATCATTTTGTGATTGTACATTTGTTTCTTGATTCAGCAATCAACACTTGTCAGACTCTTGGACTTCTGTGGGAGATTTCTGGGTTAGAGGATTAAGCTTTGGTTTGGTTTGTTTTTCAAACACATTTTTTGTAGACTTTTCACTAATATTAAATATCAATACTCAGCTTCCTGAACAGTGGAAATTTTGCAAATACAACAAAAAAATGACTACTGAGTCTGCTGCCAGATGGCATGGTCTGTACCAACTACTACAAAATACTGAGCTCCAAAATCCTATTCAATAACACAGTCGTCATGCATTTTCTGAACCAGAAACCCAAACATTAAAATAAAATGTTGCTCAGGAAAACCTTGTTTCTAATTTTCACAAGAAAAATGAAAAATACTAGAAAAAAATTACTATGCAAAGAGCAGCCATTTGATCTTGCAGGTTGAATTTGAAGAAAAAAAAAAGGGAAAAGCTCCAACATATTTATGTCCCATGTTAAGGAAAAAAAATTCAAAACTTAAATATTCCTACAACTCAGGCAGTAAAAACTTGATCAAAGTAATAACATCACACAGATTTGTGTCCCACTAAACTGACTGAAACACTGAAATGTGCACACTCCTACATGACTGGTGACATGAAACTCACCCTTGCTGAGTCCACCAGAAAGCTGAGCAGGCAGGAGAAGCTCCTGGCCTCAGCTGAAGTGTTTGATCAGCTGAGACTACAGACACACCTGGTGCCTTATCACACAGTGACTGCACTCAGATCCCTAAACATGCATTTATTTCTATCATCAGAATTCACTGCCACTGAACACTTCATTTACAGCTCCCAGATCTCTGCAGCATATTTGGTTAATGATCTTTAAGCTGAAAATCAAGTGAGAAATTTTTGTTTTCTTTTCCTAGCAGGACTTACAATTTTCAGCCACTAAGAAAACTCCCACTTGGGATTACAAAGATTTTTAAAGTATTTTTGAGAAACTGACATTCACTGTTTTACGCTGACTGACGTAAAAAACATTAAATTAGATGGACATTTTTCCATGCAACATTTTAAATCAAGAACCTGAAACAGAAATGTTATGCATTCCAACACTTTGAAAGAGTAAGCTGTGGATCCCATCAGTTCCACTACTACAATTCCCTGACCCCAGGATTGTCCTTTTCTCTGATCACCCAAGTGATCATACCAAAGTCAGTTAACTAATTCTGAGCTCCCAACATTCCAGATTTCACACTTTGAAACCTTTTTATGGCTACTGTCACCAAGTACTAGAGTACAAATTGTTTAAAAGTTTAAACCTATTTTAAATAATAAAGTCCTGCAAAAGTCATGATTTTGAGCACACTTTCTTACTGCTATCAATCCATAAAAACAACTACCACACTAATGTTTTATAACATCCTTTTTTTCTGAATTCCAACTTTTAATGAAGGCAGTTTTGGTCATTTTAGTTGAGAAGATACATGAGCCAGCACCTGCACAGCAAGTAGCCAAGAATACTTTCCAAGATTACATTTCCATCACCTTTGTGCAGTCCCATAAACAATTCTACATGGTTACAATATACACAGAGTACAAAAAATAGACACCAATATATTAATTCTGCTGGTTTATATGAAGAAAGAACTTACTCATAGTTTTTCACAAGTTGATAAAGACAGAGAAGAATTCCAAGCCAACAAGCACTATTGTCAGACTGGAGATAAAATCCAATTTTCTCCACAACTGCAGTCCAGCGACTTGGATAATCATACTTGATGATGTGGTGAATGCAAGTAGTAAGCTGCACTCTGGAAATCAAAAGCACAACAATTAAAAAAGTTACTACTATTATTTTAATAATATTCTTGTAGTGTTGAAGCAACAGATACTATCCATACTTAGACTTCCTTTTTGTTTAGAAGGTTTAGGTTCTGTAGTTTCTGCTTAATATTCTACAAATTTCTACATGTTACACAAGCTGAAAACTGTTTTTCCATCTAGATTAATTCTATGTTTAGGATAAACAGTGTGTGACGATGATGCTTAGCACGTGGGTGATCTCAGCAGGGGGAAAAATATAAAAAGAAAGAAGCCCAAGGGTCAGAATCCACAGGCAATTGACACAGAGGCTGAAAGTGTGCACCTGATCAGCTCAGGAGAGTGGATGATGGCTTCTACAATGTTCTCACGGATGCAGTGTCTGTCCTCTTCTGGGATGGAGTAAGGTGGGATCTCCCCAGGAGCACTTTCACGGTCCGGCCAATACTGGGTTATCATATTTTTCAAGTAGATAACCCCTGTGAAACAAGATGGCAAATCAGCTGGCAGCCATTCAAAGCACAAAACAAACACACATCTTGCAAGCCAATATTTTCTAGAACAAAGCTGACCAAAATTACAAAATCATTGTCCCTTCCTAACTAGGAGAATCAAAATACATAAACCATGCAAGTTATTAACCCAGTAATTTACTAAACTGATACTCTTTCACCCATTTAATATAAAAATACTACAGGTATTGCTTTTAGCTGTGATTCAGGTAAGTAGCTGTGGAACTATTTAGCAACACACTTCTGAAAAATCCATTATAATGATTTTCTCAATATTTTCATTAAAACTGAAAAAGAAAAGCTGATCAATACTAATGACAACCTGAAACAGCCCTTGTAAGCTAAAAAAAAATATCTAAGTTAGTGATACAGGAATGAATGCTAGAGAAACAGAGCTCCTTTATAGCCAGGTTATGGGCTACAGCAATTTGTAGCAATCAGGCTCCTGGAACAAACCCTGCATTTACCATTTGACAACCAAATCCAAACTGCTTGTGTGACAGAATATAAATCACAGCACTTGGAAAAGTACTTACAACATGCAACAAGAAATTTAAAAAGGCAAACTGGTAAAAAAGTTACTATTAATCTAATTCTACATAAAAGTCCATAAAGCAACTTCTCTTCCTAAATTTGATATGCACCTTTTGAAGATTCAGAAACCAGAGGGTTTCTGAAAGTGTCTGCAGAGGTCAAGAAACATTCAGCAGATTATTACAAGACTGAAGTAATAGAGACTTCAGCCAGCCCTCAGAGAGATTTATCACTAATTGCTTTGCAAACACACCCTGTTTGTAAGCTGGGCCTTGAATGAGCCATCCCCACTCTCCATGGGATGCTTTGGGTTTAATTAGCTCACATGGAGGAGGGTGAAACTTCAGAGGTTTTCTTCAAACTTCTTTCTGCATGTTACACTTGTAGGGCAGTAAGCTTTTTGAGTCATCATTTGAATGGCACCCCCAAGCAGAAGAATAAAATGCAAGCTAAGTTTAGGCTACAGCTTAGATTTTACTAGATAAAAGGTCCAAATAAGCAGTCTCAGTCACACCCTCCTGAGCAGTCAGAAAACCCACTGCAGTACTGCACTAAAAACCTCTGTCAAGTACTTAGAGCAGCTTTAAGGTGATGTTTGGAGCTGTCAATAATTAACATCCAATTTTACTGATGGCTCACATGCAAATAAGCAGGGTTCCAAAAAATGTAATTTGTTTTCTTCCACTTAGTAATTTTTAGAAACATTAGTGCTCCCAGTACAAGTTTAAATGACGTCCTTGGACCAAGTGCACCAGCATCATAAACCGTTCTGCTTCCCTCAGGAACGTTCACTAGAGATAAAGGGGAAGAATCATTCAAGAGCCAGACACACCTTTACTTTCTGTCTTCCTTATTCAGTGAATGGTGCCAGATAAAAGCTTGTGATGACTGTAATGTGAGCAACTCCCAACTTCTGAGTGCTTGACATTAAAACCATTAGAATTCTTTAACAGTATCTGCATACTTGTGTGTGTGCACCCTTTGACTAGATACAATGACAAAAATATTTGAAAACTTGCCTGCCTGTCTCACTGGTAAATCCAGTTGCTCGGACATAGTGATCTGAAGCAGAGTTGAAACAAAGTTCACTGACTTATGAGCCTATGGAGAAGGAAAAAAAAAGATTTAAGTTTTAGAATACTTCCATTACGTTTTACAATATCTTTATAATGATGTAATGCGATCGATAGAATAGCAGCAATTCAGCCAGTTGCACAGGAGTCAGCTAATCAGCCAAAGCATTCCAAAGTTTTGTGCTCACTGTATTTTGAAGACAGCAAGGGTGAGGAAAAACCCTACTGTTTAAGGTAACAGAGCTGAAGAAATCACTGAACAGGAATCAGCCTTGCACAGTCACCAAACATGTTCCCCATTCAGAACAAACACTTGAAGCAAGAGCACCTGAACAGCCTGAAAAACCCAAGCACAGCAAGTTTACAGTGACCTTTAGCAAGGTATGAGTTCATGAGATAATAAGCTAAGAAACAGATGGGAACTATGCTTTAAAACTAAGTCCACCTCCTACTTCATCTTTCTGAAAAATCAGTTTCAAGGGACCACTGATGCACTACTGCAGCAGCTGTCCAGAGAGCCACACCACAGCAAAGAACAGCAGGGAGATCCAAATGGAGACACATCTGCACAGTAACAACTTCCTATGGATGTGCAGGAGTTTCACTTAGAAAGAAAACAAAAAATGCTTTTTCTTACCATAATGAGAACTGTTACTGATACCTTAGGGACTGGATTGTATTTTCAATGAGGAAACAAACCTTAACATTACTATAACACCCTTTACCCATCTTTCCCAAGCATCAAGTACTCCAGACAATAAATTAATTTTGCTGGGAAAATCAAGTTGCAATCCTTAAAAACTACCTCTGCTTTTCTTAACTGAAACCCAACATAATTTTCCTTGAGGTAAAGAGTCCATGGACATGAGTTACAGTGGGAAATCCCTCTTTTATGCACGGGAAAAAAACTCACAAGGGAGGCCAAGGCCTGGAACACTTATCAACAAGGGCTGTGGGACCTCATCCTTAGAGATATTTTGCTGGACAAGTCCTGATCTGCCTCATCCAACTTCCAAACAGCTTTGCTTTTCTGCTTTATCTTCACTTACATGCCAATGATGTTTCCTATGTTCTCTGTAGTTTCCCTATCAAAAACAACTGCATAGATCCACATCATTTAACCTGCTGAACTCCTAGGAAAACACCTCTTACTCACTTGTTACTTCCACAACCATTGAAATTACACATGCTATTTACGAAAACCAAATGGCTGCCTCAGATACTGCAGCAACTTCATATCCTTCCATTCCTTTAATATGACCAAAAACTCTTCTGACAGTATGAAATGATGACAAGATTCCTCCTAAGTGTGTCATGCTGCTCAGCTCACTCCTACAGTACTAGAATATTCTCTTCAACTTGCATTTTCCCAAGTAAGTATCTCCAATGGGTTCCAGTATAAACCAGTGTGAAAGGGACAGCCTGGGACATGACATTGGTACTCAGATTTGGTTAGTGCAGCTTGTTTTCTACATCCTGTTCTTTAAAACAGATTTCAAATGAAGGACAAACTTCACTTAAGAATCTGCCCAAAATGTTAAAACACTGTTGACCACATTCATCCTGAGCACTAAAACTCTACAGGCTCCAGGGCACCCAGAAGCACCTGGTCCCACTGAAATGTTTATTTACAGAGTGTGGTTTGATGAACTGAGAGTAACTGACACTGCAATATGAGCACACGTCCTGCTGACCCATGTCCCGATATTCCCCAAGTCCTCAAGAAGCAAAAACATTTTCAAACTAAAAGAAAAATAAAAAAGCACTTGTCTTCAACTGCCAAGTAATGGCTGAATAAATAAATTTAAAATAAAATTTTCTAGTTGGGTTTGATTTCCCCACAGCTCCAGGCCCGTTAAGTTGCTCCTTTCCTTAAGGAACATTAATAGACACACAGAGTCCTGCAGCACATTCCCAATGACATCAGACCCTAATTCAGCACAGCACTCAATTATACGCTCAGCATTCATGGCAGCGGAAGTGCTCCTGTGTTTAACGTGTCCTGAACCTGAAGAAAGCTTTCAGTTTCAATAACCTTTAACTCACCTACAATAAGGTCATATTAGTCTGCATAAAATGGACTTAAAAGTGCAAACTGATGTCTTTCCACAAGGGCTATAAGCTTAACAGATACCTTTTCTATAGTGAAAATTTGCAGTGTTTGCAAAGTCAGAAGCCTTTAATCCTATAATTTAAAAAATGAGGGATTACTTTCCTTTTTCCATGATAAATGACCACTATTCTTGGAGTAAAAACCATCCATTTCAGCAACAATATGGAAATAATGCTTAAGAGCTACTAAGGAACTAACAGGAAAACCAAAAGAAATTAAATTTAAAAAATCTTATGTCATAAAAGAAACAAAAAATAGACAGCAGTGTACAAAACCGCCACACACTGAAATTTAATAAAGTATCAAAGCATGTTTTCTTCATTTCCAAAGACAGGACTGAGCCTGTGCCTATAGCAGGCTAAAGATGCTCCCTAGAATTACCAATTCTATTAGTATGTGGGATTAATATATTTTCATTGGGTTCTTTGAACTATAGCAAACTTTAGGGGACAAAACTGAAACATCTACACCATTACCTGTTTGGTTTTTAAAAAATCTTACAAGTATCATCCTTATTAGCATCTGAAGCATCAGACTCCAACCAACCAGGAGGATGAGCTGCTTTATCACCTTTAGTGGTTCAAAGCAGATTCAGCCAAGATATAATCTGTGCTTTTAATACAAGTGAAAGACCTTGTACTTGCCAATCAAAGCCTGCTCTTAATCCTCTCTGTTAAGACCTGCATTCACACAGAGCTAGAGTAACACTTCCATGCATTCTCTGTGGAATGTAAAGGATTCCCAAGCTCCTTCCCAAGGCACTGAGAGGAAGGTGATTGCAGAGAAACTGTGCTGCAGGGATGAGTAGGGACAGTTCCATGAAGACAAGGGTGTACTGAATGCTCAAATAAAACACCAGGTAGTACAATCACCTCTCACCACTCTGCTTCACTCTTAAAAAGAGCATCTGGTGTTTTACTGGCACTTGGAGAAAAACAACTGAACCTAAAACAAGACACCACCATAGGTGCCTTTTTGTATCCACAGCATTAAAAAATACTGAATCCACATCTCTTTCAGCTATTTCCATCTTTAATAATTTTATTGCCCCAAGAGAGCTGCCTCTCAGGACAACATGCTCCTCTTCACTGACTGCACTGCTAAAAAAAAAAAACAACCAGACTAAAAACCACACCTATTTTAGGTTCAGTTTTGAACTAAAATCAGGATTTCACAATGGTCACTATCACATATGCTAAACTGCATGACGAACAGAAAATTTAAGACTTTAAAGTTCTGACATTGATAAATTTTTTACTTTTATTCTCTTGCTCCTTGTTAACATGTACCATTTAGAAGTAAACATTACATTTAGAGAACTACAGTATTATTTTAAAAATAGTTCTGTCACAGAAGTCAGTTTTCCAGCACTTAACTCAGCATTTAAAGAAAAACAAAACCAAAACTCATCTCAAATCCTTCCCCCTTACAAAAGGTCCAACATGCCATGTCACTGGTATGACTTTGCTGTCTAAGAGCCAAAGAATTCGGGGACTTTTCCCAAGAGCAATCTTTGCTATGCAGCCTGGCTAGCTGAGGAATGTGTTCTATCAGACCACAAACCTTGCACCACTGTCTGTTAATACCAATCACTGCCCCAGAACACACAATCTTTTTGCACGCTGCAGTTTTTCCTAGCAGGGTTGCTTTGTTAGACATGTGCTAAAAGAGACTTTTGAGAGAAGTGTCACACCAGAGCTGCAGAGTCCAAAAGAGGAAAGAAGTTCAACGTTAACACTGAAGAGACCAGTTCATGGCATGTGAACTATGAACAGTTAATTACAACGTGGAAAAGCACTTTTCCTCCAGTAATGATGCTCACTGCAGTAACTTAAACTAATCTTTAATGCTGGGATATTCATCTCTCACACAAAGTCTGCATGCCTCTAAATCTTAAAACCAAGTTTCATCTTGGGTAAAAAGACCTCCATGCATTCTTTTCAGACATCAGGAAGCTGACATACCATAACAAACACACTACAAAAGGCACCTCCTTTACTGCTGCCCAAAAAAGCAGAACAGATGAGCAACACTTACTAAATGCTGCTGAACTGGAACCCCAGGTTATTTATATAGCTATTCAAAGTAGCACACATGTGAATAAAGAATAACATTTTAAAAATAAAGTAGATGAAAAAAAAAAGAAAATAATTCAATGCTTGTCCTCCATTCAAGTTTTGGGGAAAAAAACCTACATGCAATTTTTGATCTGGGCCATCGCAGGACAGGGTGCATGTAACTATTACACTGAGATGAAACTGTTTTCTTACAGAAAGGTAAGGTCAGGAGCTGTAAGGCCACGCTGAATCAGCAAACTGCCCTGTAGCACTCTTTTAATTCTTTTTTAAGAACTCAGCAGGTGTGGAAGTCATTCTGACCTCTGTTTTTTTTGCAAGCCAGTTTTGCCACCTCTCACGCAGCTACAATGTATATGCAAACCTAGTTTAACAGCCACAAAAGTGACACGCACACTTAGCAGTTCCTGCAAACATCCCTGCTTGCTCCTTTCATGGCTGTCTGCAAGTTTGCAGGACTATTTGCTCTCCTGGCTGAGGGAAAAGCAATGTGCTCCTAGCAGAGGCTGGCTAGGCACACATAGGAACTATTTGCTAAGTCATGAGAAAGTGACAAGTGGCTCTTTCTGCTCAGATTTTACCTCGAGCTGGGCAACTTGCACCCAGAAGGAAACTTCTTCCCAGTGGAGCCAAGGCTCCCTCGGGTCCTTACTGCCCCCAAGGGGATTCCTGGTGTTGGACCAGCCCCGGCACAAGCAGCTTCAAACACCCAAAGCGCCCCTCATCTAGCAGCACCAGAATGTACAGATGGAACATGAGGGAAGCGAAAGTAACGAAGTACTTTGGGTAAAATGTCACACCAACAACTTCAAAAGAGACCCCATGATCTGATAATCAAAGCCAAGAAACTCATGCTCTGTTCTTTTTCTCACACTACAATACAGAGCTGTAGATGTTACACATGCAGACCATGTTAGAAAAGGTTAAAAAAAATTCAAGCTGGAGGTAACACTATAAACACCTCGCTTAAAGTATCCATAGCATTCAGCATTTGAAAAATCCTGTCTGAAAGACTCCATGTAAGAAGAAGCTTGCCTCTTCCCCTTTGACAACCTTCCGCTCCTAAACCCTCAGCAGCTAAGAGTCCAATCATTTAATGTAACCATTCCATCCTTGTGACATTTGTAGCTATTAAGGAGGCAGAGAAAGGCACTGAACCAGGCCCTACTGCACTGTGAAATCAATGGTGATGGTGGCCAGCCAACAGGAATCCCTCTCTATCCTTTCCCTGTCACTCACATTAGGACACAAAAAACTTTAAATGTAACTTCTGAAAGTCATTTCCCAGTAGAGCATCGGGATCTCTTCCTAAACAAACTCTGCTGAGCTCTGACTTACAAAAAATGATGAGTTATAGGGGATTGCGCTTTTTTCCCCCCCTAAACATTGTCAGACACAAAAATTCTAAAAAGATGTTTTATTTGCTCACACACTGAGGTGAATCTCAGAGACTTACAGGACACATCACAGTGAAGTTATAAATTCCTGGGAATTACAAAGAAAAAGCCTGCAAGGAAAGTATTATCCAGCAACTGCACCTTTATAAATATGTTGATATTACAAGATGAAACAACACTCTGTATTGTTTTCAGAGTGTCATTCCACAACTGCATAGTTAAAAATATCTATTTTCATCACAATTTCTGAGTAACTCATTATACATGAAGCACAAAGACTATTTCAAAAGGCAGCAACGTCTTCCTGCTGTTCTCCAGTAGCTTAATTGAAGAGTCTGGTTCTAAGTCCTGGTAAAACACAGGAGACAGGGACAGAGATGGGTGAACACCCCAGGGTACCCCATCAGCTGAAAATGCTGAGACACAAGAGCCAGTGATCTCATTCCCTGCAACTTCTTTTCACAGTGAGAAAAGTAAAGACAAGGAGACTGAAATAGTTGCTTTTTAACATTATCTCAACTCTGAAAGTTCTCACAGCCTTTTATGTGCAGGCAACATAACCTGATAAAACTTAGTGAAAGGAGAAATAAAGCATAGAATAATTCATGACTTAGCCAAGGTCAAAGGAAAAATAACAAGTGCCTGGCCAAATCAAGAATCATACTCTCCAGTCCCCTTCTCCAGTCAGGAGAACTTTGTTGACTGAGAGGATATGGTGAAGACAGATCCAAATACTCGGTTAACTCTTACCTACTTAAGTTATCTCTTGCATTAATCAGGAATATCAATTACTGACTGATGCACAGTCTTTTCTGGTAAGGTAAAATGACCATTCTGCTGAAAGCCAGTCTCATCAGCTCAACAGAGGCACTTCTGACAAATTAAAGTAAACTGAAAGGTCAACCAAGGACAACTATTAAGCTATAAAAATACCTGTGCAGTCTGGCCATGTGCAAGAACAGTGTTCACTGCTGCTGTGATCTCATCTTTACAGAGAAAGAGACCCCCATACCTGTAATTAGGTATTAACTGGTAACAGAATTGCTCTAACATTCAACAAATTCAGACCAGCATCCTGCAAGAAAATGCATAGCTCACTTCAATAAACCTAAGTAAAACCAAGACCACACATGTGAATAAAGCTGAATGTGTGTGTAAGTGCTTGCAGACTTCTGGTTTAGCACATACTTTTATCACAAAATATCTGTGAAAGATTAGTGATGCTCCATTTCCCACAACAAAGAATTTTTACACACTGGTTCACTAATATCTGGTGCTTTTAAAGGGGCACAACTATTCAGATTTTATGCCAGTTTGGCACTTGTGTAGTACACGATGGACCATGGGGTTTTGGTTCCAAAGTGAGAACAAAAGCCAGTGGCCAGCGAGCACAATCCTTCCTGCAAGTTTGCCATTTGCTGAAGACCCCAGCCAGCAGTGAATGCTAATTTCCTGCACCTTCAGCAACTCAATACCTGCAAAAAAGAACTAGAATAGATTTCAAGCAAGTTACTATATATAAATATTGACATCCATTGAACATGAAAAAAAAATGCATTTTGGGGCCAGCTTAAGATTTCATGGATATTACTGTCTTTATATGCCATCATATTTTTTGCATTTTTGATTTAAATAACAAACACTAACATACTCTTCAACAGAGTACACGGAAAAGACAGGCAATTACTTCATACACATCTCAATTAGTCATTGAGTAGTTTTAGAGCTATCTATTTCAAAGGTACTTAATATTTATTTGCCAATCACTTATTAAATAACATGCAAGAATCACTTTTTAATTTTCTGAGAAACTCTACCTTTAGTTTTTTTAATTTTCTCCACTGCCAGCAGAACATTTGGCCCACCTTTATCTAAGCTCTGCTGAACATCTGTTGCATTACATGAGTATTGTCAGGCCCAAAGTCTGCTTAAGAGCTACAAGGAAAAATGTTCGTGGAAAAAGGCAACTAAAGGCACCACAAGAGCTGCCATGCAGGCTTATCCTTCACCTCCTCCACCAAGACATCCTCTTTTCTCTGGGTCAAACACTAAAACACTTTTGTTCTCCAAGTGTCTACAAGCCCCGTGGTTGTGTCTCATCAATAGTTTTCATCTACCAAGTGAGGTTAAGCAGAACAAAAATATAATCTTCTTCCAAATCCGAGGTGGCTGGAACTGGGAGCTGCTGGGATGTTACATGCGAGTCTGGTAGGTAAGTGCAGTGCAAGGATGACACACCTGGGCTGGGAACCCTGTCTGCCCCCGTCCCTGGGACACGTGTCCGCATCCACCCAGGAGCACACCTACCCCGGCAGCCCTACCGACCCCGGGGCCCACGGCATCTGGAACACCAAACACCGCCAGGCTGCCAGATCTGATTCTCAGCTCAGCCCAGGCCATCAGATTTGATTCTGAACTCAGTCCAGGCCACTCTTACAGGCTGCACTGCTTGCGAAGCGATGGGGCTCTCGCTGCCTCCTTCCCGCTGCCCAGTTAGTGCTTTCAGCACCCAAAGACTGATGTCGCTTAAGCGGTCCCGGGCAGGGCTGTGTCCAGCGGAGCCACCGAGGGCCTGCACAAGGGCGCTTTTAAACCCCACTCCGCGATCACCCTTTTCCCGGCTGAGCACGGAGACAATGGAGGCAATTTGTTCCCGCCGA
>NW_005054416.1:249855-266552 GCF_000277835.1 Geospiza fortis | reverse complement strand
CGCTCCGAACGGAACGGAACGGAACGGAACGGAACGAACTCCCCGGCCGCGCCAACGTTGTGAAGGATCTGTTGTTTTAGCGAAAATCCCTCCCGCATCCGCGCCCCTTTCTCAGAGACTCGTGTGGCTCAGCGAGGAAGGAGGGGTGCGTGGGGACATGGGTTTGCTTTGTCATGGGCATGGGGTGCTGCCGTGCTGGCTTTAGGGTGGTGGGGGAAAAGAGGAGAACAAAAATCCTGAAGATGTGTCAAAAAATCAATATAAACGGAGCTGCCGCTTGTGCAAGGTCTAGGAAATGTGTCTTGTGAGGAGCGGCTGAGGGAGCTGGGGGCGTTTAGCCTGGAGAAATGGAGCCTCAGGCGGGGCCTGACTCCCTGCCCGGCCACGGCAGGCCCGTCTGCGCTGCTCTGCCGGCAGAGGAGCCGAAGAAAGATGGGACAGGGGAAATTCAGATTAGATGTTAGAAAAAAGTTTCAGCCACAGAGTGGGCAGTCAATGGAATAGGTTCTTGCCCAGGTTCAAAAGGCATCTGAAAGTGGTGCTGGATGATGTGGGTTACTGGGTTAGGGGTTACAAGGGCAGTGCTGGGTGGTGGTTGGACGGGGTGATCCTGAAGGTCTTTTCCAACCATGACAATTCCATGATTCAATGATTCTGGGGGCCTTGGCTCTGTCACAGAGTCATGACTGAACTGCTTAACTTGGTCCTCTGTAAGCCACTTCTGTGAGTCACTTCATCCCACGAGCATTTGAGCACTGAAGTAATTTCACTTCTATGAGTAGTCACGATAAAATGAGCAATGCTATATTTAAGTCAGTGAGTTGTAGAATTTAATTGGCACTATGCAGTCATTCACTGTCATGCCTTCATTTGGGGGATGGCATGCAGCGATGTACTTGAAATTTTGGGAGTTATTTTTATGTGAGGAATTTATTGAAGAGTCAGATAAAATCATCAAGAAAAAATTTTCACAAACACCTCATCCTGGAATGACTCTGAAATGTAGGCACATATCAAAAAGAAAAGCAGAAATGCATATGCAGAAAATAAGAAAATTTAAAAGTGATATAATTTAGAAAGTTGATAAAGTGCACTATCTCTAGAGTTAAACAGTTTCAGGAAATCTAGGCTTATCTAGACTGTCTTTGCATATATGGAACAGCGTAACAGACTTGATTTTGTATATAATTTTACCAAATTAGTGATTTTTCTATGATTGTCACTGGACTAAAAGCTGGGTTTCTCAGTTTCTTGTGCTACTGGTTTGTTGTTGGGGTTCTTTTTTACATAATGCTAAGAATTATTATTTACACTATGTAGCTTTTTCTTATTACAAGTGTGAAAATGAGCAACTAATTTATGAAACTAAACTGTGAAGCAGCGATGAATGTCTGTGTTTCTAAGTAAGCACAGGAGACATATGGGCCCAGATGACCCAAGTAGCAATGTGGCATAATTTTGGGACATGATGTCATATGCTGTTCTTTTATGAGTCGCCCAGATCTGCAGTCATACTCCAATTCTAGATGTTGCACAAAATGCTAAAAAAAAAAAAAAAAAAAAGTGAAATACTGTAGGTTCAATACCATTACAAAATGCTGCAACAAAGTCTTTTCCCTGCTTTCGTGTCACAGCACAGATAACAAGATCAAATCTCTTTGTATCAAAGGAGCAAAGCAATCATGCCCCCAGACAGGGTGCTAAGCTGATCCAACAAGTTATGAAACAGAATGTATCTTCTCTAAAAATAAAAGTGCTTCAAAGGGCAGAGGGCTCGTGAGGTGCTGGTTGTGTATAATGCTCTGTGTCAGAGGTACAGATGTGAATGCTGCAAAGACAAGCACAATGGGATGGGAACCATCATCAGCAAAGGTGCTGTGCCTCTGGAAGCTCGTGCCAGAGCTGTTCCTGTTTGGATACAAAAGTGAGGAGGACAAAAAAAAGTTGTGCAAAAGAATGTGTAAGCAATTGTCCACCCTGAGTACTCTGAAAAATAAAACCTTGTATATGCAGGAATGTTGGCATTGTCCAGGACGTTTGTACTTGCACTTTGCTTGTCCAGAAGTAATAACAATAGCTAACTTCACAGCAGGATTAATTGCATAAATGACTCAGAGAAAAAAATAAATGCAGGATTCAGTCAAGATGGACATTTCATGTCCACAGGAAGCCAAATTTAAGAGGAAATATCTATGGGGTTAAAATAGAATTTCTCAGAAATCTGAGCAATTTGTTGGTGGATCACATTTGCTGTGGGTATTTTAGTGTTAGAGAGAGATGAAATAGTAAAGCTGAACAAAAAACTGACACACCAGCAGTTTGAATGGAGCAGCCTGAGAGGTGGCAAATGACTTCAAATTACAAGGGACCGGTGAGCTGTGGTATCCTTAACACTGAAGTTTTGATTAAATAAATATACCCACTTCCATCAGACACTTTCCTTGAACAGTATTAGCAGGACAAAAGAGACTTGAAGCCCACCCATCACAGCACAGCAATTGGTGAGGACTTTGGCCAAACCTGTTTAGCAAACAAAGGAGATGTGAATCAATATCTTGCAAGATTCAACAAGATGAGTTGGTAGAAAAATTTAATTTTGAAGTCAAATTTCAAATCACAAGAATTAACATTGGAAAGAAGTATGTCCTTTAGCCAGATAAGCCTCATCAAATTCTTGGTCTCAGAAGAGCACAAAAAGAAGTGTACGTGCTGCAGCAGGGATTAGCTGCCCAGAGCTGTTCTCTGTGGTGTAGGAATGCTCACAGACAATCTCAGGCTGCTGTGGGAGAGCAGAGCCTCTCAAATTATCTCAGAAAGGGCAATGTGGTATTGCACAGGCCTCAAATATTGGATGCAAATCAGTCTCAATTACTCCTGAAGATAAACATGCTCTCCTAGCCTGTCTGTCTTGGGGTTTGCAGTCATGTGTACTTTCCCTGGAAAGCTGGAGCAGTAACAAAGACAATGTTTGTCAGCTTTAATAAAGTAATGTGCTCCTTGGAGCTGGCTGTGGAGCACTGCTTGGCCTGTGTGCCTTTCTGGGGTACCATTCTCTCCACTGTCACTGAAAAGCCAGAAATCAGATATAAAGACAGCACAGCTACCAAAGATCACCACATTAGGGTGCATTTACCAGATGTTGCTGAAGAATTGTGCATAAATTTTTTATGCCATCTACATATTCCAAAAAGAAAAACCAACCAAAAAACCCAAAGACAGTAACTGATAAATGCTGCTATCAGCTGTTCTGTGCTGGAACAGATTTGACAGCAGCCAAATTAACTCCAGCTATGCAGAGCATATTCCTGCATCAACAGCATTCCAAATGTCAGCCCAGGATTTGGAAAAAAAATTACTTGCACATGGAGGTACTTAACCAGTCCTGCAGATCCAAAGGGAGTTTGGACAGGAATGAGTGGATGAATCACCAGCACCCAAAGTTTTTGTGAAACTACTTTTGATAAATCAAAGATGGCAACAGGAAGAAAAAGGTATGCACAGAAATATTGTGCTGATGTGCAAAGTTTGGAAAGAACTATTTATATTTTCTTTTTTTTTTTAAGCTGAAATGAGATTAAAATATGAAACTACAAAATGAAACATGCTAGTCAACATATTTTGGTGTAAAATCATCAAACAAAGGTGATTGTTTGAGAAGTTCTCTGGTTTGGCTGGGGAAACAGTACAAAAGAAGTGCCTTTCTTTGCTTTAAAATATCATAGTAGGCTATGACCCTGAGCACACACTGAAGGGATTGAGAACTGGCTAAATTGCAATTCTCAGTTAAAAGGTGATAAGTGAAGAGTGATTATTTAAAGGGCCAATTTTCTACTGCCTTTCTACTGATACCACTAGCAGACTCTATTTGGTACTTTAGGCAGTTTTGAAATAAATACAAAAATCACTGCAGATCTTCGTGAGAATGATGTAAGATTAGCAAAACAATCCTATGTGGATGGGACAAGAGTATAACTTGGAAAAGAAACAGAAATGCACTTTAACACAGCCAAATATGAAATTACACATAAAAAACCAGAAAATGAAAGGTTGGAAGGATCAGGGATACCATGGGCATGCAGGTTGGCATGAGCAGGTTGGCATGACCTCCCAGCAGGATGTTGTGGCAAAACCACAACTTTTGAGTTGAAAACAGCTGTCTGAAGAGGGGGAGTGGGGAAGTGGTTTGTCCCTCCCTCCAGTGGGAAGAGATGGATGTTCATTGCCAGAGAAAAACACCAAGTTTTTTTTTTTAAATATTTACAAATTGCAATGCATTAAATACCCCCAAAAATTGTTTGAGATGAAGAGTTTATTCTCCTCATCTGTCTGAGACCTACTTGAAATGTCCAGTTAGGTTTAAGACAAAAGATGTGAGGGGTCTTGGTTGCTGTTTGTGACTACAATTGTGCTGAGGTGAAACAGAAATTTAGCAGGCAGAGTAAGGGTGGTTCCTTGCAGAGTCCCTGATCTGGGGCTGGCTCTAGCCAAAGGAGCAGGATGCCATTGCATGCCCAGCTCATGGTTTCACAGCTCCCTTTAATCTCCTTTAGTCAGCTGGGAGTTGGCTTTACCCCTAAGGAGAACTTTGCTGAAATTTCTTCAGCATTTTTTTAGTGAGGAAGGCACTACTCTCCTTGCTTCACCCCACCAAAAACCCCAGGAGCCATCCCACCCCCTCCAGCCAGATGGCAAGGCTGGAGCAGATGCTAAACCCTGTATCCAAACAGGTTTCCCAAGGGACAGATGCTGAAAACAAGATTCAGCCATTAGCTGGTGGAAGTGTCTGCAAGTGGAACAGCAGGAGTAGCAAGGCTGAGATGGAGCAGCAAAGAAACAGTTGCTGTAATTCAGCCAGGGTTATTAAGGTCCTGAGGAAATGTCAAGGACATAGAGCTTTCTTAGAGCTTTAGATCAATAGTTTACTAAAAAAAAACCAACCAAAAACACCCCAACAAACTACCAAAACCAGGAAATACAAAAATCTCTGATGTGTGATTCTTCTGAGATCAGAAAAACTGGATATCTTGTTAATAAACATCTCTCAAACATGCAGGAGTCCTTCATCAATTCTTACTTTTATCAGTTAACTCTGGACAGCAAAGTGAGGAAAAAGAGAAAGATCAGGAAGACAATAGTGGGTACTGAACATGTCTTTAGTGAATGAAGTTGTAAGAGGAACAAATGTCTACCAGGTGAAACTAGAGAGTCACTGAAGAAAATTCCCAGTGGCACTAATTGGTGCTTTCTTTTCTCCAAGTGAGCCTGGGTGCAGTTCTGGAAGATAGGTTTTAGTGAAAATACAAGCTGTGCTTCAGTCAAACCAACAAGATTAGGGCTTTAATAAAAAACATGTGCATAAAACTTGAACAGGATGTTGGACTAGATAATGTGATGATTACTGCACAATATTTTGGATTTTGCTGTGTGCTGTCAGGTTGGATCTGTCTGCTCCTGAAGGCTGGGTTTGCATTGTGTGGAGGTCCAGCTCATCCAGCCCACAGCCTGCTTCAGGCCCTGTGTGACAGACAGAGGAGCAGGAGTGTCTGTAACCTACGGCAGTTCCTCCTCCTCCTCCTCCCTCTTGCTCCGTTTTCCACCCTGTATGTTTATATTTCACAGCCCTGAGGGAAAATGCCACTTAGAGAGCTGCAGAATGGTGGATTGGTGACACCCTGGAGAGATAAGCAGCAGACAGCAACTGGTATCTGTGGCATTAAGATGACACTCACAGTTCATGCTTTTTTTTCACTCTTTTGATACAGTTGCACAGGCACAGAAGTTACAAAGGCATCAGTGGAACTGGTTATACTGTTTTGAAATGAAACTCAATGAAAACTCTGTGCTGAGGATCACGGAATTACAGTGTGACCTCAGAATAATGCCTGTGATCATGGTGTTCTCCAAGAATATCTCTTTAAATGCATGATGGGAGTTGGTTTATTTTGTTTTTGCAAGGAAACAAGTATGTCCTTTCTTTACTGTTCCTTAAATAGGACTGCAAGCTTATTTATTTTTTTCTGATTGCTCAGATGGACAGCTGTGAATCCAATGTAATGTTGACTTTACATTTTTAGGAAGCAAATGGAGAGAAAATTTAAGTATAAGAGGTGTATATCTACGAATTAGGGTTCCAGCAGATGTTGATTTTTAAAACACAAGCTTTCTAATGCAGTTTTTACAGCCAAGATGCAACAATAAACTGGAATTGTTCAGAAAGAATTGTGAAAATAATCAAGCTGTGGAACAGGCAAAAATTTCCAGAACTTCTGAAGAGTAAAAAAATAATATTTCAGCTATAACTTTAATTGTATAATTAAATATGTGTGTGAGGCTTATGCAAGCTTTATGTAGATTTATCAAGCTATAATATTTCATTCAATTTAATAAGACAGAGAGGTCTGTTTAGAATAATTTTAGTCTTTATAATCCTCTCCTGTTTCCATTTAGATTGATTCAATAACAAGTACAGTAGAACAGGATTTTATTCTATTAAAAATTCACTCAGAATAAATTCTCAGCACCTAGGGAGAGCTTTTCATATGCAAGGAGCTACAAACACACGTTAAGAATTTCAGTAATCTAGCAGCACAGCGTTCAGTGCGTGAACTCATCCGGTCACACAACTGCAGGCAGTGCCTCCAGGACACACCTGTGTTTGGGAAGTGTGCCAGCCTGGCTCCTCAGGAGCCTGTGAGGCATTTCAGATCAGTAAAAATGATTGACCTCTGGTGATGGCCACAGCCTTAACTGTACCCTTGGGATTGATTATAAAAATGAAAGCACATTTTGGTTGTGCTAGCATGGTACATTATTCCTTTTTCTTACTTTTTCATCTTTTCCCATCTGCCTTTTCCTCTGTCCTTTCTAAACTTGAGGAGACAAAACAAAGTACTCAGAGAGTAAAGTTTCTGGATTTCTGCATAGCACAGGGGGAGCAGGGAGATAGAAAAGGAGTCATTTATGCAGGAAAAGTGTAAAACCACTTTGGTGGCTTTGCAGAATATACAGCTGAGGTAATCACAGCTGTGTTAGCAGCAGAGGTGAAGAATTGGAGCTACAGAGCCAAGTGTGTTTCTTGGGTCTGGCTGCAAAGGGAGCAGACTGACTGAGCCAGGGTGAATTCTCTGTGTGCTCCAGAGGAAGCTCAGTAAAGGCAGACATAAAAGAAAGACCCAGGGGCACACAAGGAAGTGCTCACAGCTCTCTGGGAGAAAAACTGAGATGAGATACAGAGTTTGTGAGCAGCAAGTAAGCCAGCAAGTTTATGTAAAAGTACTAAAATAAATATGCTTTCCTGTTTGATTCCTGATTCATTAAGTGGATCATAGCTTTTGATACATTTTAAGATAAACATTTAATAAAACTACCTTACTTTTTTATGAAATTACTTTGCTATTAGAAATATTTCTATAAATCATAAGTCTTAGACAGCTGCTTATGTTAAAGGAGTCAAAAATAGCTAAATTAGGGTTGGCAAACATGGAGATATCTAGATAAAACACGGATAAATAACAGACTTTGAGTGTATTAAAAATATATTTTTATAAAACAAAATTATCTTTATTTTCTTTTACTTGTTTTTAAGAGGTTATCAGATTAGCACTTTTATTGGGACACTCATTGTTTTTATTCCTTGCAAAGCTATACAATTCATTATTGCTGTCCAAAAGGGTTTAATATGTTTTCCCTTTTGGTTATATTGTTTTAAATACCAGTATTTTCTAATGTGACAAAAGCAGTCATAGTGCTGGAATGTGCAAACATAGGACTTATGCTGACCTTTGTGTAAATTACTAAAGAAATACAGATGTGAAAACAAGTGATAAAATTGATAATGCTCCAGCTGTGCACAGATGTGTGTTTCCTGGTGACTGTGGGTGCACCACTAATTGTTTATGTAGAGCAACAGGTGGAACAGCAGGAGCAGCTGCTCACCAATCCCCACTCCTGTGCCTTCCAGGCCACAGGCAGCCAACAGCTGGATGGAAATCCTAGTACCTGCAGCAGCAAGGCAAGGCAGGAAATACAAGAAATGTATTGCCAGTGCCCATGTCTTTGTCTGAACAAGCCTATGTCTTTTCCAGGTGTTTTGTGAAGTGACAAGGTGGAAAATGCTTGCCCCCCACTTCACCTTTGGCAGGCACAGGAGTGATGCATGCAGGACAGCATCATGTTCTCAGGAGAGCAAGGAGCTGTGTCAGCTTCTCTGGGCGCTCCTCGTAATCGTTGGCCCCTGCTTGCCAGCGTCCCTCTGTTCCACTCCTGGCCTTTCCTGAGTTCAAGGGATTCCTCACATCAGACTGTGAAATGGATTTTCATTCATGTTCTGTTTCAAGGTAAAATCATTCATTGCTATAACTAAATCAAGGTTAGAGTTTATTAAAGCATTTGGATGCTATTGTATTGCCAGTACAACAAGTAATTCCACACAAAAATCAAAGATACTGGTTCAGCTTCAGCAAGGACTTCTACAGAATAATGGCACGCCAGCTTCTTGTGGTTATTGTAACCCCACTTACCAGTCTTCCTGTGGGCTCCTTTTATTTTCTTCACGTTAGTCTTGCTCATTCAGAAGTTATTACATCATATTAGTTAATAATGTCTCACTCAAGCACCTGACACTTCTTTTCTGCAGTCACTGGTTTTAGCCAATTTTGTTGCAGGGAACAGGCCAAAAAGCTGATCCTGTGGTTTATCCATAGGCAAAAAGGAACAACTATTTAATGCAGTAGAAAACACACAAATTTCTTCATTGATATTTGTAGATCTGGATTTCTGCATTCAGCCAAGGTATCTGACAGGAAACTTGTCTAGGACTGGGTGCATAGTATTCAAAATTGAAATGGTTTCCCTCACAGAACTGCCTTAGGTGAGAAGAGTCAATTCTTATCAGACCATCCCCATTTAATCTCTAATCCTGATTAACAACTGATTTTGTGATGCTCATTTAGTGTGATAGTAAGTGCTATCAGTCATATTATAGCTTTTTCAATTAATTTGATAATTTCCCTTAGGAATACAAATACAGCAAATAGTTTCTGTGAATGTTGGCAGCTTTTCTAAAATGTTTCAATTAAATCACATTTTCACCCTTCTGATATTGCTCTGAATTTTCATTATTATCCATTGCAGACTACTGGTTTAATGATGACCTGAATGTATTTCTTAAAAACTGACTGTGGGTGTGGCTGCATACAGCAAGGGTTTGTTCCATGTGAACTGGTTATTGCCCACTCTTTATGGCTGTTTTCTGCAAGCACTTAGACCTTAGAGGTCAGATCAGGACAACACTGAGCACTCTCACTGCAGACATTTTGTACCTCACAGAAAAAGCGGCCTAGATGAAAATACAGCGTGACATTTGTACATATTATGATTAAACCATGCATTCTTAAATTGTCAATTGTGAAATGCATGGTTACAAGAAAAAAACTTCTTCCCTTCTAGTTTCAAATGCAATTCATGCAATTTATCTGAAGGTTGCAAGAAGTCTTTACAATATGGGAAATATTTAGAAGTTATAAAGTTTTTCTCTGGAAGTTTTGCTTTATTTTAAAGTAAAGCTGAATTTTCCTACTTTTTTTTTAATTCTGCTCTCTTCTACAAAGAAAGTGTTTCACATTCCCATATTACCTGAACACACTTCCTCATCTTTCTTTCCCTGTCAGACTCATTTTGCATTTTCTTCCCAAATCAAGTGTCTATCATATCACTTTTTTTCCCAAATATTTGCTGGTCTGCACTTCCAAAGGTCCAAAATTTTTCTTTTCTGTCTCCTTTAAGATAGAAGAATTTTTCAATCAAAAGCAAGGATCCTCTTCAGCAACAAAAGCAACTGTGCTTGTGAGCACAAGCTGGGAAGAGCTTGGATTGGCCAACTGCTATAATTTTGGGTTCATTGGTGACAAGAAGAGATTCAGAAGCAACACAAAAAACAGCAGCACTTCAAATTGTCAGTGTGAGAGGAAGGTTGATTAAACCAGTGCCCCTGATGTTTCCTCATCTAGTTTATTTCTTAAAATTAAGGGACAGAGTTAGAACCTCAAATCAGGGCAAATTGAAATAAAAGGAAGCTTTCTTTAGCACAGTGCAGCCTACTTTGAGTCAACAAACAAAATGCGGAAAGGAAATGTCAATAATGTCAATAGACAGTTGCAATGATATTTTTAAGACCCTAGCAGCAAGAGGAGATCATTCAGGTCCTGATGAGCTCCAGCAGGAGGTCCCACTTGGGCCTTTTGAGGACAGTAGAAAAAGCAGCTTAAAACTCACTTGATTGCACTCTGCAGCATTAATTTCTGTCATTACTCCAGCAGATCAGACATGGTCAAAGCTACACACCCCAGCATGTGTTCAACACTGGGAGGTGGCCTGAAGCTGGTTCTCCAGACCAACAATCTTTGGTTTAGCTGAGCTGAAACTTCAATTCCGTGTTTGTAGGAGTAGAATCTGTAACGGCATCTAAAGAAAAATTAAAATGGGTCTTTGTTCAGATTAAAGGTGGTGCTTTTATCAGCATCTAATAACCTATATTTGGAAACTTTTGCCCTCCAGACAGATATGTCCAGCTACATCACTGCTGTAGATTAGAAGGAATCCTTGAAGGAACATACTCCTCTTGGCAAGATTATTTGAATTTTCAGCTATGTTAGTAAAAACTCAGCTTCAGACAGGGTATAAATCTGATCATTACATTTAATCCTACCCTAGCATTAAATATGAATCATGACTTACAACTGTGATTTTTATCACAAGCAATAAACACCAGCTTATAAATACCTCAGCTGCAGAGCAGAGCTGCGTGGCTGAGCCTTGTGCAGCTGCTTTTGAGTCAAGCAAGGACTCTCCCTGCAGCTCCACATCCCACTCTCCTCTCCTGCTGCCTCCCCTTTGGCCTCCCCCGACCATGTTCTGTTCTGCTGTGCTCTGTGTGGGCTCTGCTGTGCTCCACAGGTACCCCCAAGAGCTTTGAAGGAGACTCTCAGCTAGAATAAGGCACCAAGAATATTTTATTGCTTTGCAAATATTTTTGCTTCCCTTCCTATCTATCTTAAAGTTGACATTGTCTGAGTTCTTCGACGTATTTGCTGCTTGAACCCATTCAACATATTTGCTGCTTGAACCCAGAACTCAGATGCTGTAAATTGGTTACAAACACTAAGTGGGTTATTACTGCCAGGAGGATACCTGAGATTCCTTGTACTATGATGAGAAGCTTTGCAAATATTTTTGCTTCCCTTCCTATCTATCTTAAAGTTGACATTGTCTGAGTTCTTCGACGTATTTGCTGCTTGAACCCATTCAACATATTTGCTGCTTGAACCCAGAACTCAGATGCTGTAAATTGGTTACAAACACTAAGTGGGTTATTACTGCCAGGAGGATACCTGAGATTCCTTGTACTGTGATGAAAATTCCCTCTTTTATTGGTATTTTTAGTAAGAGATTTGACTTTTTAGAGAAAGTGCTTTCCAAGGCTGGGAAAAAAAATAAAATTAGAAGTAAGGTCTCTGAAAGTTGGAACTACATTTAAGGAACCTGACAGAGCTTTCATGTTCCTCAGTTGGGGTGGCATAAGATTATTACAGGGTGTTTCGCTCTTAATTTGCAGGAAGACAAAAGAACTTGGGGTGGCATAAGATTATTACAGGGTATGTTTCACTCTTAATTTGCAGGAAGACAAAAGAATCTTTAATTCCTGGTTTTTGCATTCAAATAGAGGATATGAGCAGACTGACCAGAAAAGTTTCTTTCCCCATTTCATGTACTCCACTGACACATGCAATAGGAAAAAAAAAAAAAAGCTGGCTGTTAAAGAGGATTTATTAACTTTTAATTAGGAACAAGAGGTGCATCAGAATTGAGAATCTGGCTCTTATTTTTACCACTTGGAATAGAAACATCATAGCTATCTGTTTCACTGTGTTCCTAAGTAATTAATCAGTAGTGAAAATAGGTGCACCCAGTTAAAATCTGCACTTTGTACATTTGTACATTAATCTGTGTACAGTGTACTCTCTGTACATATGTGCAGTATATAGCCAAAATGTACATAAAATGGACAATAGGACTTAAGAAACATACTTTCTATAAAAAATAGCGGGAGAGAAACAAATCTGAATACTTATGATCTCTGAGCTCAGATTCAACTAATTTTAATGCATACAAGTCCTGCTCTCACTTGCTGTTTAGTAATTTTTCAGCTTCTGTCCTTGAGCACTGACTTTTATAAATGAAAGCTTTCATTAACTCTCCTTTGGCCTCCAAGAAAATTTTAATCCTTCATTGACACAAACAGCTACAAATAAGTGCTCATTTCTATTTATCTCACTTGTTGGTGACATTTTTAATTAATTTTGATCAGTGCATTTGCATTCTACCCCGAGTTGTCTCCCGTGCAGCTGGTTATTCTCCAGTTACATCCCCAGACTCCTCGCTGTAACTGATCAAAGTATGAGCTCAGTAAAACACACCAGCCCCCTTCCAAGCACACAGGTTTATTTGGTTTGAATGAAAATTTAGATAGAATGACAATAAATGTTGGAGGTTTAATTACTTGGCATATTTATACAAAATAAAAATGTTACAACAATGCAGTTTGCTTTGTGGTGATCAAAAATAAGTCAGTAATAGAGGGAAAAGGGCTTCTGAATCTGCACTTCTCAAGAAATTATACATATTATTTGCTTGTTGATTAATGTTTCTGGTTTGTATCATTTCCAGCTAGAAGCTCTCAGGAGCAGGATCATTCTCAGTCTCTCATCCTCCTTCTCTTGCTGACAATTAGCATGACCGTCCACAAAGCATCAGCAGTGTCAGTGCCTCAGCCGTGTGACATGGGCTCTATCAGTCCATCTAGGAGTGATTTAGAAAAGAGGCAAACACAAGTTTCTGTGCTGAGGAAAGACAACTCTTTCAGTCTGACAGAAATAAAGCATTTCATCCAGCTACACCCAGAAGGAAGTGACTTCATGGAGCTGACCACTTAGCTGCTGCCCTGAGAGATGTCAATCTATTTCATTACTTTCCAGCAGGTCAGGAAAATATTTTTCTTTTTGGTTCACAGATAATTTGAAAGAACTCATACTCTGAGTTTAAGGTGTATTTTCCAAAACCCATTTCATGTAAAGCTTTTGGCCCATTCAGTCTCTAGCCTCTAAGTACACAGAGAGAGTGCTGCTCCCACTGGTAAAGTCACTGAGCAAACTCCAGCTGGAGACTGGAGTCCTCCTCTCATTCCTCTGCTGGACAAAGCATTCTGCAGCATGTGTTCCCTGCCAGGTGGGATGCTCCAAAGACAGGGCAGGTTTTGTGCTGTTTCTTAAGTTATATATTATATACAGGGGATGCTTTATACACAATGAGAATAAATCTATTTTCAGTCCCTAGCTATGGTTCCCAGTGTGCTGTGGAGTGAAGCTGTTCCTGGCAGTGCTGATCTCAACCATGTGTCAAAAATTTCCTTGATACTCAGTGAGTTCCAGCTACCAAAACTCTTTATCCTCTGAATGCATACAGGATGTGGCCTACAGCGATATTTTTCATTCTTTGCCTTCTTTCCAGTAAATAAATCTAAGTTAATCATCTAAATAGAGTTCCTGAATTATTTTATTTACAGAGTGAACCCTAAAGAACATTCCCCAGACATGTCCTTTTTTTCTTCCTGAGTGAGTGCAGAGGTTCTGCTGACATTTGTTAGGTGTGGACATCTTTGTAGGGGACTATTCAAATTATCAGCAGATACTAAACACCGCTGACAATTTCAAAGTTTAGTGAAATAGACTACACATTCACACCAGCAGTACCCCCCAGCAAAGGGAACCAAGAACAGTGAAGAACAGTTTAAAAGTCTGCTGCTAGTTCAGTCTAACAAATATAATTTGTGCAGTACATCTCAACTGCAAAGTGATCTAGCTAATGAATCCTTAAATTTCACTCTGGCAGCAATTCAGAGAGCTGGGGCTCCCTAAAAGTGAGGTGATTAGAGTTATCTTCTCTATTTTTAATGAGACATATACTAACACTGTGAGCTTCCTGCAGAATCAGCATCCTGGGAATCATCTGCAGGCCATGTGCTTTCTACTAAATGGAAGGGGAAACACAGAGCAAATCTATATTGTTGAAATTGCTTGTTGGGCGTTTCACAGTGGTGTCTTGGACAGGGGAACTGCAGAGAATTCAGCAAGAATCAGGAGTTGCTCAGCCTGTGTGTCAGTTCACCTGCAGCTGGGTTACACACAGGGGCTACACAATACAGAGCAGGTTAATTAGAAATCAGACATCCCCTGGAGCAGGCTCTGCCCAGCTCCTTGGCTCTGAGTGCCTACTGAACAATAACTACACCAAACTGGGATTGATACCCCACTGAATGAACAATCCACCTCACCAAAATGAGACATGGCCCTTGCAGCATTTAGCATCTACAGTTTTAAATGGTGGCACTTATTTTATTTATGTCTTTCAGTCTGCATCTTTCCTCTTCTGTTTCAGGATGTCTTGGTAAAGATTCCTCTGCATAATAATCTGGTTTCTGATTTTGCTTCCAACATTCTTCAGTTTAGTATCTCTTTGATGCTTTGTCAGAAGTTAGTCAGAGAGGAAAGAAGTCCCAGTGTCTGAATAATTTTACCTGGAGTTTTGGCAGTAATAACCAAAAAGAGATGATAAACATGATGTGCATTTACAATAGGGGGAAAAGTGCCATTTTCTACAGTGTCAGCAACTGCCATCTTGCTAGTATGTACAATTTTCTAGTGAAAGGGTTTGAAAAAACAAAGGACTCCCTCATCTGGCATCAATGCCCAGAGCAGCAAGCTCACAGACCTAACTGGCTTCTCAGGGCACTAAATTCCTGAATTATCAATTGCAAATATTAAAAGAGCTAATTACATGATTTAATGAAATAACTTTAAATAATTTAATTCTAAAAGAAATAAATTCTGAGTAAATTATAGGTTCACATGGAATCTGCTTATGATTTTAAGCTTTATGTGGAATCTGACCACAATTTATAGCTTGGATTATTTCCTGCCACTGGATTTGGCAGGGGCGGTACTTGTGTAATAGCATATTAGACTATTTAGATCTTAAATGAATCATCAACTTCCTGTAACACCAGCGAGTTTTGTACATGTAGTAATAAAGCCATGCTTTGTAGAGCTCTGCTGTGTGCTGGTCTGGATCTCCCTCATGGCTTTGGGAACATCTGTGATCTCGGGAAACCTGTAAATACCCGTGCTGTAAAACAACTGATCTGCTGGGTCCTGTATCAGCAATTTAAGAGCTGTTTAATCATGGTGTAAAGGTGGAGTAATCAGACAAACGAGGCTGAAGTTAAATCTGAGTGTCCAGCTCTCCCAGGAGAACTTCCTTTCCAGAAGACCCTGAGGAAAGATTGGACATTTATAAGCAGACACAGCTGGAAAAGAGACGAGGGGGAGCCACAGTGGCTCCATCAGCCCAGAAAGTTGCGCAATGTGCTGTCCGCAGGGTTCAGCGCTCTCCCTGGAGAGCTCTCCCTGTAACACAGCCTGTGCTGCCCGGGCGCTTGGAAGGCTCCGGGATCTGCTGCTGCCAGAAGGTCGCAGAGGAAAAGGTGCTTCGAGGTCACATTGGGCTTGAAGGCCACGGAATCTGGGAAGGCTGGGACGTGCCCCTCTGGCTTTTCTACGGGATTTCAAGCGTTCTTACTGGCAGGAACGGACGTGAGGAAAATTCCGGGGCTGATAGAGGAATTTTCCTTCTTCCCGGAAAATAGGCTTTCTTTTCGAACGAGAGGAACAAACGCAATAAGGTTCCCCTTTTCCCGGGAGCCCGGCACTGCTCCAGCGCCAGAGGCACCGAGGGACTCCCGCCTCCCGCTCCCTGAGGGGAGATCCCGCTCCCTTGGCTGGTGTAAAGCCATTACCGAGGGAAAAGGAGCTCGCAGACGGGCTTTATCGGCGGCACGATCGGCGCTTCAGTGTGTCCAGGGAAGGGAAACGAAGCTGGGGAAGGGTCTGGAGCACAAGTGCTGTGGGGAGCGGCTGAGGGAGCTGGGATCCTGGAAAAAGGAGGCTCAGGCGGGACCTATAGCTCTGTAATTCCCGGAAAGGAGGGTGTGGGCGGGCAGGGTCGGGTTCTTCTCCCAGGCAACCAGCGACAGGACAAGAGAACACAGCCTATAGAACTCCTCGTGTGCCAGGGGAGGTTCAGGTTGGACATCAGGAGGAATTTCTTCACAGAAGAGGTGATTAGACACTGGAATGACTGCCCACGGACGTGGTGGAGTCACCGTCCCTGCAGGTGTTCAAGGAACCACTGGACGTGGCACTCAGTGCCATGGTCTAGTTGACACGGCGGTGTTCGGGCACAGGTTGGACTCGATGATCTCAGAGGCCTTTCCCAACCAAATTCCTGGGATTTATGTGATTTCTCCGCAGCCGGGAGAAATCTCCCGCCGCCCCGCACCGTATTTACCACTAGTGAGCGCACTCCCGTTACCGTACATACCCACACGGGTACGCCCAAAAGCCGGCGTTACCGTATTTACCGCCACTACCCGCCGCCGCATTTCAATGACGTGGAGCCCAACACGTGCTCCCGCACACCACAGCAAAGCCGTAATGCCCCGAGAAAAGCGCATGCGCCGTGCGCCGGCGGGGGCGGGAGCGCGGCCGCGACCCGGTGGGGTGAGGAGAGGAGGAGCGGCCGGTCCC
>NW_005054416.1:240250-249509 GCF_000277835.1 Geospiza fortis | reverse complement strand
CCTCGGCGGCCGAAACGGGGCAGCGACCCCTTTCCCTTTTCCTTTGCGTGAGGGAAGACGCGTGGTTCCATGTCTGTATGTATATATGTGTGTGTGTGTGTGTGTGTGTTGGTGTTATTCCACTACCGGCACACCTGGAGTACAGAGAGTGGAAGTGGCGGAAAGCGCAGTGGGCTGAGTTTTCCTTTCTTGCCCTATGAGTTGCTTATTTGTTTATTTATCTGTAATTGATTTTGCTCCTTGGAGAAGGTGTTGTCAGAATAACCCCGGTTACAGTGCAGTGGAACAGGTTGCCCAGAGAGGGTGTGGAGTCTCCCTCAGAGGCGATACTCAAGAGCCGTGTGGCTGCAGCCCTGTTCCTGGGATGACCCTGAGCTGGGAGGTTGGACCCGCTGACCACTGTGGTCCCTTCCAGCCTGACAGCCCTGTGATTCCGTGCTTGGAATTGCTTTGTGGATGCTGCCTTTGGCCTCGGCTGACCCAGTGCACACCTGTGGGGTCGCGCTGACCTTAAACCTAAAAAACCACACAGCCGATAAAATTGCCAGCTCGCCCAGCGGGCTCCGTGGGTTTCGTCATCCAGTCGCTGCATTTCACAACGGTGAGGAGTCAGCGTGACCCACTTGAGTGCTGTGTGTTGGCATTGTAGTTGTGCCAGCGGCATCTGCGAGGGAAAACACAGCCTCGGCTCTTGGAGTGTTCCCCAGGTGACCCTGGGTGTGAAGCTGGGTGAGCCTCAAAGTGCCTGAGGAGAGAGTGGTTTAATACATGCACACATACACAGCCCGGTGTGGATGCAGAGAGTGTGTGGTGTTTATTTCAGTTCTAAAATCTTTATGTGTGTAGTTGCATTTGTGTTAAGGAATGTATTGCATGGACATGGTCATTTTGATAAACATCTAAAACACAGAAGAGGCCTAAAATGTTATTGTGTCACTTGCTGTACTCCCATTGCTTCCACTACACAAGGACTTAAAGGCTAATAGTCTTGGGAATTACACCTTTTTCACACTTATGTGGATATATATATATATCCACATGAGTGTAAAATAGGTGTAATTCCCAGGACTAGCACTTTATGTCATCGGCCAGCATGTGTGTGTTTATGTAGGTTTCCTCCTAATGAACATGTCTCATCTATCTGGCTGTATCTGGTAGTCTTTCATTAGAGGGGGAAAAAGCCCCAAAATCTGTTAATGAGCAGGTTTTAAAGTTACATTGTACATCCTGGAAATTTAACTTCAAGTTGAATTTCTAATTAATTAGACTGGCAGAAGATTTCTGACAAAAAGGAAAACATGCATGGCTTATGTTGTTCAGCTCTGTTTTTTCTCTTTACAAATGTATTTATTAATTGAGGCTTAAATTATTATGGATCATAAAAGGTGACTTTTGTGGAATGTTTGCCAGCATAGAAACTTCAAAGTTGTTTGAATGTTTTCAGGGAATGTGAGCAATGTGTGTTATTGAAAGCATTGGTTGGGAGATGTCTACAGAGAGTTGACTTTAATATTTCCTTGAAGGATAAGTTTGAAATCTGTTGCAAGTTGTGAGATATTGCTTTGCTAGTGCTGGGGTTTTTTCTAACTTTGTTTCATGTTTAATTTCAGGGAAAGCTCTTGCAGAAGGTGGATCAGCTCGGACATCACTTCTTATTTTAGTGTCGATCTTCTTATCAGCTGCTTTCCTTATGTTCCTAGTATATAAAAATTTCCCACAACTTAGTGAGTAAGTATGTTATGAAAGTTTAATTCCTCAATTGATTTGATTTTCAGTATCAGACTGTAGAGGAGCCTGCATGGGGATATGCCATAAACTCAGAGAATTGTTCTTGATCTGAGGTTTTTGTTGCACACAGTGGAGATCCTGTGTTCTGAGGTGTTACCCCCGGTACATTATCAGTAGTAATTGACTCTTCTTAACCACCTTCAGCTAAGAGCAGAGTGTGTTTGGTTCAGGCTGAGTTCACTTGAAACTTCCTTGTGCCTTGGTGAAACTGGAGGCTGTCACCAAAAAGGGAAATCCTTCTTCCTTCCTAGCTAAACTTCCTAGCCTTCCTAAGCCTTCTCTTTTTCTCCTTCTCGTTGCACCCAGTGCTTGTGTTGGGATGGCAGGTGGGAGCCTGCTTGTCTGACAGCTTTCTTTTTCACTTTTAGTAGTTAAATTTCTGTCTGATTAACTTGCTCAACAAGGTCAGTTTGCAATGGCCCATCCCACAGCCTGATACAGAGCGAGCAAAGACACTCAAGTGTGCTGCCCATGGTTGCACCAGATTAAGGTGTGACATGAGATTTTGCCCTTAGAACTTTATTTGTTTGTGAGGTGAAGTTCTGCCACTCCTGCTGCACTTCAGCTGTTCTGACCCCAGCGCTGAGGCAGCTGCAGTTGGTTTTGGCTGAAATGTTGGCTGCTTTCACTTGCCAAGTTTGCCTTGCGCAATTCTTTCTTCTTCATCAGTACTTGGTAAGAAAAAAAAAAAACAACTAGAAAAGAAGCACATCGTTGTACTGAATAAAAAAACAGCTTGCAAATACCTAAAATTGGGGATTTTCTAATATAAACCACACTGTAAATATTAGGTGTTCATCTGAGAACATTATTACAACAATAATCATGGTTTGTTTGCTGAAGCTGTAATTTAGTGTTGCAGTGTATCTAATTATCTCTGTATTCAGTAAGTAATTGTACTACACTGTTTGATTATATTTCCATCATTTCTGCTTTTTTTTTCTCCTCTTCAGAGAAGAAAGAGAATGTATAAAGGTTCCTAGAGATATGGATGATGCAAAGGCCTTGGGAAAAGTCTTGTCCAAATACAAGGACACATTTTACGTTCAAGTGTTAGTGGCTTATTTTGCCACATACGTTTTGTATCCTTTTTCTGGTATAAAGGGCGGCTTTGATGTAGTGATGCTTCTCTGAAAATGAAGAATACAATTTGATCAATTCTTGGTCATGGGTGAAGTTTAACATACCTAGGAGTGTCTACAAAGAGACACAAATACTTTAAACTCTTGGAAATGTATAAACTTCTCTGTATATTAGGCTTGTTCTTACTTTGGTGTTATGATAACTTTTAAAATAAGTTGAATTTTGAGGTAGAAATTACTGTTTGCTTTAAAAGAAAACAGAGACTACTGCTTTACTCTTCCTTAAGACATTCAAAGACATTTCCACATAGGGTAATGTATAGAATATTTACCTCTATTTCTGAAGGAAAGTATTTTGAGCCATCTTTCATCCCAACACTGCCCAAATTCACAAAACCAAATCTGTTTTCTTTTAGAAAGACAAATTTCTGAAGTACTTTCTGTCCAAGGAGACACAATTGTGTTGACTTTTTTTCCCGAGTGCTGAATATATTAATTAATCATTAAGCACACTCCTAACTGGAACATTTAACTAAAGGTTAATAACTTTAAAACTGTAGAAAAGGTTTGTGTCACAGTTTTAATGCAGGAGGCTTTTGTAACTCAGGAGAGTCAGCACTGAACGTGCCATTGAAAGAATGAGCTGAAGGATAATTACTAAAGTATTCCACAAAAAGTATTTATTATTCCCCAAATTATAGATCTAGGAAGCAAATTAAAATGTAAGTTTATATATTAACAAGGAGTAGAATACCTTGGCTCTTTATTGAGCTGCTCTAGCAGTTCTAGATGTGATGACCTTTACTGTCTCAGCAGCAGACTGTGGTCAGTTTCCAGGCATGGGTAACTGAACCTTGACATGGTTAGCAAAAGCTGTACTGGCTGTAATGCACTCAGGAACATTACTGGGCTTTTAATATTTCAGCCAGTTCAACTTGAGTAAAATAGTCTACAGAGTTTTTTTGCTTTATAACTTTTCTATCCAAAGTGGGCAATGCATCATAGTCTCAAGTATGCCTAGCAAGCCTTAAGTCAACAACCTGCTTGCTTATGCTGCAGAAACCTAATTTTTGCCTCTTAAAAAAATTCCTGGCTGAAATGAGTGATCAGCTATTGTAGTTAGTGACTACACCAAGCCTGTTTCTAAGGAAGGAATAGCTGCCTTCATACATTTCAGTCTTCCATGAAACTTGTGCTTATGGGCTCGGACAGGCCTGTGAGCTTTCCAGAGAGAATGTCTGAAACCACACATCTCTAGTCAACAGGGTAAAATCAGAAGTGTTTCCTGGAAGTCACAGTAAATCCTCTGTGGCAATTGTAGCACAGATAAAGAGAAAAATGTAGTCAGCTGTTGTTACTTTGTGACTTATTCTTTGTATGTGTAGTGATGGATCTGCACCTTGCTGCTCTTGCTTGAGTTCTTGTGCTACTCTACAAGAGGTTTTTGAAGTAAGGATCTTGAGAGGTCCTGCCTATTTATGCTTTTTCTAGTTGTAAAATGTATCCTGACTGCTTACAAAACTAAGAAGCATGTAGCTTTTTAGAAATGTGTTTTTTCCTTAACTAAGATACATCCAGCTTGCAAACATTTGCTATTCCTGGGTCTATATTCCTCAGTATCCTGTCAGGGTTTCTTTATCCCTTTCCACTGGCCTTATTTCTTGTTTGTTTGGTAAGTATGGAAAGTAGTTTATGAGGGCACGTATTTCTATCAATTTGAAATACAACCAGGCATCTGAGCAGCTTCCTGTTGGAAATGATCAGTCTGAGACTGGCTGATACAGTTCAGTTTCTGATAACTATTGAGTTCTTACTCAGCTCTGCTTGCAGGGGTGGCATTACCCACAAAATTCACTGTAGTATTGGGTGATGATCCAAAACACTGAGCTGTTCCTCCAGGTTTTCTTAATAATGAAGACATTGGAGTGTGAATCAGCCAGAGTTTCCCATACTCTAAATTTGTTTAGCATCTGCCAGAACCCAGTTGTAATTTCACTACACAATTACTGTGGTTTTATTATCACACTGCAAAATACATCTGTTTTTTAACTGGCTTAAATATGCAAGAAGCATAGTTTCAGATTTGAAATGTATGTTATCAACAAGCTTTAAAATATGGGCAAAGGATGCAATGGTAATGCGCCTTAAGTATTGAGAAGGTAGGGAGGACCCTGTTCAGTTTTCCTGTTTGAATTTCTTTAATGGCATTGTGCTTCTTATTTGCAGAGCTTTCACTGTTCAAAGTCTTAAAACTGCAGAAGCACTCAATATTAACTGATAAGTAATCAATGTTGTCTACTTTGAGTGTTGAGATTGATTGAAATGCCTTGGAAATACACTGTCTTGTGTCAACAACATTCTTAGGGAGTGTGTCCATAGTGCTGGAGGAGAGCCCTAATGGAGGGCTGCATGGAAACCTGCTCTAGCCAGGCAGGGTAGTTAATACAGACACAAGGCTGACATTAAGTAGAGTTTCTGCTCATTTGTTGTCTCTTTTTTTTTAGTGCTCAGGACTTGGAGCTTCATTCTGCTACATGCTGTCATACCTAGTGGGACGTCCCGTTGTGTACAGATATTTAACAGAAAAAGCAGTAAAATGGTCAGAACAGGTAAGATTTCTAGAGGTGCTGGAACTTACTGTACAAAATGTGCCATGGAATAGTGGAAAAGTAGGAGGTCTTGTGCTTAAGGATCCAGTTACACAGAAGGGATTCTGGAAGCATTCCTGATTTTAGGGTATTTCCCATGAGAAAGTTCTAACCTAGGAAGTGTTTGCTTATGTAGTGTCAATAGGAAGCCTCTTCACTTTCAGGTCATTTCAAGTAATTGCTCTCTAAGCATTTGCAGTAATGAAAGCTGGGTTTTTATTTTTGTGTTGGAGGAACCTGTAGCTGGATGTCTGATTGAAAAACCTAATTTGAACATGTAACTGTAGTTGGAGCATTAAGAAACTTTTTCTTACAGTATCTGGTAACATTAGTTTCAGCAGGTCTTGATTGTGAGATGAGCCTAAAGGTTTTGCAGTACAGAAATACAGTGTGAGTTGTACTTGACCTTATGTGTCTTTAACTGATACTCTGAAACATTTGAACAAATTTTTATTTTTTGCAAGTATGAAGCACATGTACTCTCTTCAAGATTTTTTTGAATCACATAAAAATGCTTTAAGCTTGTTCCTCATTAAGTAAGATATGGAGGTGTGTCTGGCACAATTGACCTTGTTAGATTTTACAGTACCACTTTGACTCTTGACCCAAGTAAATCTTAATATTGCACTATAATCTTGAGGCTATTCTGAGTAGCAAATGGTTACTGTTGCCATTAGTAGAACTGAACAGGTGATTTAAAATTGCATGTGCAGCTCATATCTCAGTGTTTCCAGGTTAATTGGACTGTATCATGCTTATAATGCTTGCATATTGAGGTAAAGGCATTTTATATACAGCATTAATCAACATGTAAATATTTTCCTTCATTAAGGTTTAAAAAACCCACAGTGCTCCTGATTTTGATGTTACAGTAAAATCTAAATTTGGCTAAAGCTGAAAAACAGGGTTGTGACTGGGGTGAGCTGCCATGTGAGATTTCAGGTGGAATTGCAGACCAGGTTTGTTTTCAACTGTCTGAGGCTTAAGCTTAGTGCAGGTCTGCCAGGCTAGGCCAGGATTGTGGATGCTCAGCTGTCCTTGCAGCTTGGCCCAAGTTGCACTTGCTGTCTGAAAGGGCTGAGACAGGCTGGAAGGAGAAGGAGTTTGTTGTAGCATTGGTGTGAGGAGCTGGGCTAGACCTGAACACTTCATTAAGACTGTAAATGAAGTTGGGGGTGTTGTTGCTCCTGGGTAAATGTTCATGCTGGGCACTGTAACCTCTGGGGAGACAGGCTTTGGAGCTGTGCTGGAGCAGCCACCTCATGACGTTCAGAGCTGTGACCTGGCTGAGTTTCCAGGTGTGGAATGAAGCTGTGTTTGAAGCTTGATCACAAGTTAGGACAGAACATCTTGAGGAACAAACTTCATTGGTGGTTCCTGGAAAAGCTTTAGGAGTGGGGTGACAGGCTGGCTGTGGTGGCTGGGCTGTGGCTCTGCCTATGACTCTGCCTATGACTCCTTTGCTGCTGGAGCTGGCTGAGTCAGTCAGACACATCACCACTGCTCTGCCACACACAGCTATTTCCAGGCTGATCTCAGTGTATTTAACAGATGACTCACTGGGCTCTCTTCCCCACATCACACATTTTTAACTGATTTTTATGTTTGCAACATGTAAATGTCTACCAAATATAGGGGGAAAAACTCTTGAAACTTCTATGGTTGTGTATTTTCAAGGCAGGGATTTTTTAACCAAAGTTTTGTTTGTTTGGTTTTGTTTTGGCAGGTTGAACGACATAGAGAACATCTCATTAACTACATAATATTTTTGAGAATAACACCTTTCCTCCCCAACTGGTTTATCAATATCACATCTCCTGTAATCAACGTGCCATTGAAAGTGTTTTTCATTGGCACTTTCCTAGGTAAGAATTGTGGCTAGTGAGCCACAGTTTGGGGTGGCCAGAAGAACAGGCATACACTATAGCTATTTTAATTTTTAATTTTAATGTGCTTTTTGGCATATTTCTGCACATACTTTTTAATCTGATTAGGAAACAGTTCAGTAAAAATCCAGTATTTTTCCTTTATGAACTTTATTAAAAAGTTCATTATTTTTCCTTTATGAAAAGTCAGTTTGTAAAGAGATAACTTGAAATCTGGAGAGTCTGAAGAGCAGAGATTATTTGCTTAGTCTCCTATATTTGAGTCTGCATTAAAAATATTAAGAATGGCTTAAAACCATTTTTATAAAGGTTTTTTATCTTTGAATTCTGCATTTACTGCGTTCTTTAAAAAAAAGTACAAGACAACAAAATCTCAACGTTCTGGTATTAAAATTGGGATGACTAATTTTTAAGTGTTTTTACCCTAACAAGCTGTTTTTTCATCCTCTCCTTGCTCCAGGTGTAGCACCACCATCTTTTGTAGCCATTAAGGCAGGAACAACGCTGTACCAGCTTACAACAGCAGGGGAAGCTGTTTCCTGGAACTCTGTTTTTGTCCTCATGATTCTAGCCATCCTCTCCATCCTACCAGCTCTGTTCCAGAAGAAGCTGAAACAGAAGTTTGAATAAGCATCAAACTGGAACAGAATTTCCCATATTTCATCTCAGGATCAGCACTTCTGATATTTGTATATTTGCTTTTCTATTGGATCTTAAGTAATTATAGGGGAGGCTTGTGATTGATAAGAATGTCTTCAAATGAACACATAGCCTTAGACTGAAGGAAATGTGTTCAGAAATGTACTGCATATAGTTTTGTAACCAAACACCAGTGTTTTACTTTGGGATGGTGTGTGTGTGGCCCTCAGGATGAGGGAAGTGAGAACGTAGGTGTAACATTTTGCTCTAGTTACATGCAGAGCAAAAACTGTGATGTAGACATAAACTACAGGTGATGCTCTCTAACACTTGCAGGAAAACCCCCTGAACAATTCAGTCCAACTTGGTAACGTTCTCTGTAGGCTTGCATGTCATCTGCTCTGAGAGCATTTGTCACTAACAATATTTCCCTTCTTTTTTGCCTTGGGGAGTTTCAAAATAATGTAACGGTGCTCACTCAGAAACAAGGGTTCTTTGCAGTACTTTAACTACAATGTTATTCTCATCCTGGTTGTTTACTTCTATTTATTAGTGCTGTATGGAATTAAATACTTGAACCTACATCTGCTTTACTTACTGGATTAACAAAGGCAAATTGTCACTTCATTCCCTCTTGGTCCCTGTAAAGTTTTATTCTGGGAGCAGCTATAGGAAGGGAGGGAGCAGCTTAGAATTCATATCTTGGCTAGCTGATGATTTTTAAGTTCTAATTTTCATTTTTTAATATTGTTTTGCCAATATTTCACTTGCATAGATTTATCCTGCCAACTTAAGGAAGTGATGGTATGATTATATAAAACTTGCAGTTTTCAAGTGATTTAAAAATGCTTAAGCAGTGTAATATTACCATTTCTCAAGCAATATGTAAAGAGCATAAAATTTCTCACTGCAGCTTCATTAGCTAAAAGAAATGTCAGGTACACAAACTGGTGCAGTTCCTATCAAACAGCTGATCCCAAATAATGTTCAGAACACCATGGAACAGAAGGCTCTTGTGTCAGTGTATATAAAATGGGGGTTCCATTGTCTGCCAAGGCAGTGACCAGCCATGACTCACCTCCAGTAGCAGTGTGTGTGTGCTCTCAGTAAGGTACAAGGTACCTTGCCCCGTGCTTCCAGCTGTGCTTGTTTGTTGTGTTGTCAGTGGAGCCCCATCAAACAAGGCCCTGGGCAGTGAGGAGCTGGGCAGCACATG
>NW_005054416.1:233261-240240 GCF_000277835.1 Geospiza fortis | reverse complement strand
TGCTGAAAAGCAGTGCTGCTCACATGGTTTGAGCTGATGCCCCTGCAGTGTCTTGCTGGAAAAGGACTCAACACATCAGCATGTGCTCCAGTTCTAGGGTTTGTTTGTCTGTGTCTTCTGCATATCATAGATCTTTGAGATGTAAGAGAACAGTTCATGAATGTGATAATGTAAAAGGTACTGACCGGTACCTTTAAAGGGTTTATTCATTTTTGTAACATAATGTTAATTGACTGCTTCGTCTCATCACAGTATTACTTGTAAATATATAGTAAATATTATTGATACACCATTTGTCTTTTATTTAAATCCAGGCTGCACAGTAAATGCTATTTTTTACATAAGTATATAAATGAATTTATATCAGTTCTGTTTGCAAGTTTATTGTAAGATCATTCAGCTCCAGCAATTATTTTGTTATTTAGAATTTACTCTAAAAGTGTACTTTGGCATTTAAAACTGATCAATGGTTACTTTTATTGCTGCCATTCTAATCTCCAGAGCTCCTCTACCCAGGGGATTTATTCCATAGTAAACCTGGATGTGAATTGAGCCATGTGAGCAAGTGTCCCCCGGACTACTGAGTGAAGCTGCTGTGGATTTACAGCCTCCTTTTCTGCAGAGGTAACATCTCATGCAGATGAACTCTCAGAATAAATTACCTTATTTTACAGTGGCTTTTCTCAAAATCTGTCTCAGTTCCTGGTCAGTTACAGAAGCTGCTGTAACATCCCTCCCATGCCAATGTTTTGGTGGAACCTTGTCGCTAAAGAAGGAGCTGAACTCTCTTTCAATCTAACATGACTTGTGCTATCACTTGACATTTTCACTGGGTTCTGTGTCACTATGGAGATGGGATCAGGCTTTGTTACTGAAGACTCTGTTACTGTTGTATTTCAGCCACAAGACTGGCCTCCCATCACAATAACTAAAAGCCTTAAGACCTTAAAAAGGTTCAAAATAGGGTTCTTTACTTTTTCAAAACCTTAACGTTTTTTTAACCCATCCCTTCTGTGTTTATCTTCAGCTGCCAGCAGCCTGAGGTGCTTCCCTATCCCATGAGGACTTCTGAGCATTGTGCAGAGTAAGGCAGGCCTTGTGGAAAGCAAAAAAAGCACTGTGCTGTGGGTACTGTACTAGCCTACTCTTTCCTTTAGGGAATCCAGCAAGTGATCCAAGAGATAGCCATAACATTTTGACAGAAAAACAGTGGCTACCATGAAACAAACCAGGACATCAGAAAGATGTAGCTTTGTTTTTTAATTGCAAGAGATTTTTGAGCTGTTAGGTGACCTGGTTATCTTTTGGAAGCTTTTTTGTGATACCTGCATGACATCATTACTAAGTGTCTCTTGCCATTTGATAATAAAGCTGTTATATAAAATCTGAAATGCTGTATTTTTCGATTATAATGAAGCATTCTGAACTTCCGACTAAGCTGAATTTTTTATTAACCTGTTTAAAAGGGCTGAGTTCTTCTTAAATGGGATTTTTAATGACTGATGAGAAATTAAACTGTAGATGAGATTAATTCTGTTTCTACCTTTATTTAAAAATAAATAGGTAAATTCGACTTATCTCTGGAATTAATTTCTCACAGCAGTAATTTTGAAAAGCTTTTCTGGTTTGCAGTGAGAGGCAACTGGGTCTATCTTCTGTCTCTTCAAATACATCTATTTTCACAAATTGCCTTTTTTTTTCATTAATCCCTTGTGGAAAACTCCTGTGCCAAAGTTATTGCAGCTTCATTCACCTTCCCTTAATATTCTGTCAAGGCCAGTTTATGAAATGCTTTTTCTTCCTTGTATGGGAAACTTGCTGAAAGGGTAAGACAGAAGAAGTAAAAGTCAAAAATAAGAAGCTTTTGTTAGTGAATGATGCTGTTATGCAAAGTCAAAACATATATTTTGGTTTTAGGGAGCTGAAGATTTTTGTGTGTTTCTGAGAATTTTCATCATGTGTGGTTTCCTTCTGTTGTAGCGTGGAGTTTGGGAACCCTATAGTTGAGTATGGCAGTGCTAATGGGGAAATGGAAAAGGTTTTTGACAGGAAAGCAGGATCCAGAGCAGCTTTTTCAAATTTCCATCAAAGAGAAGTAAATACTCTTGACTATTTTATGACCAATTGATGTCTTGCAATGACAGACATTTATAACTCTCAGCTGGTGGCTTTATAGCTCCAGGTCGTCCAAACTGAAAGAAGTTACAGCCTTTTAGTACTGGCAATTAATATAAATGATGGCATCATACATTTACTAACATACCATAACTCCCAGTTCTTAAAAATGCTCCACCCAGTGTGATAATTCCCATTTCCTTATTTTATAGTGCACAAGGAAGAATCTGGGTCTGGATTACGAGAGCTCAGTTAGTGACTGGTGTATGTGTGAGAAGCTCATAAAAGCTCCTTTCTGTAGATGGTCTTCCAAACACAGAGGATTCTGCTCCTGTGCAGCTGTGGGAATTTAGAGGTTTCTAGGCCCTCAAGAGGGCTGGGAATGCTTCAGTGGGAAATAGCTTTTAAAATTCTGCCTCAGAATTGAGATCTAATGTTACACTCATAACTCCTGATTTTTCTTTTACAACCTAGCCCTGAGGAGTTGTATCTAAAACCTGGAATTTGCAGTGTTTACTGTACTTGGAAGAATTCCATGTCATGGAGAAGTATTCTGAGCAGATCACTTAATCATTCTATGTTTGACTCTTTGTTCTGTGTTAAACTGATTTCTTATGCCTGTGAGAAAGATAAACTCCCAGTCAACCCTGAACTTGAGCAGGACTTGCTTCTTCAGCTGGATTTCTCTAAGTCTATGGGGCCTGATGGGATTCATCCAAGAGTACTCAGAGAGCTGGATGCTGTCATCACAAGACATCTCTCAATGATTTTGGAATCTTGGGAATCTGGAGAGGTCCAAGTCTACTGGAAGCTGGCAAATATTGCCCCAGTTTTCAAGAAGGGCAAGAAAAGGATGACCATGCAAACTACAGGCCTGTCAGTCTCACTTCAATGCCCAATAAAATCATGGAGAAGATTTAGTAAAGCTTTTGATACCATTTCTGACAGTATCCCTCTGGAGAAAATGTCCAGCACTCAGCTGGGTAAGCACATTGTGTGACAGGTGAGTGACTGGCTCATGGGTCAGGGTTGTAGTGAATGGGGTGACATCACCTGTGGGCCCTGTCACTAATGGGGTTCTGCAGGCTTCTGTCCTCAGCCCCATTGTCTTCAACATCTTCATCCTGCTCTTGTGCAGCTGTGGGACTTCACTGCTTCAACATCTCCATCAATGACCTGGACACAGGACTGGAAGGAGCACTAAGCAAGCCTGCTATACTGACTATACTGCAATGGGAGGAGCTGTAGACTCCCTGGAGGGAGGGAGGGCCCTGTAGAAACCATGGCAAGGGCTGGGCAATCACCAACCAGATGAAGTTTGATAAAGACAAGTGCTGGATTCTGCCCCTTGGTATGGAGCAGCCCTGGATGTATGGACAGACTGGGCAATGAGATGCTGGAGAGCAGCACTGTGGAATGGGAGCTGGGGGGTTGTAGTTGTTGGTAAATTGAGCTTCAGTCCATAGTGTGGGCTCCTGGAGCTGGGGAGAAGAGGGACAGTGCTGCATGGGAGTTCAGGAAATGTTCCACACCCTGAAGTGCCAGTTCTGCTCTGAGCTGTGCCCTGATGTGTGAGGATCTGTGTCACAGGTGATCCCGTGTGCAGGCTCTATTCCACAAGTCTGTCATGCAGATGTCACACCAAATACATGGTCAATAAGTTGCAGCCAGATTCAGCTGTCTGGCTTTGCTTTAATGGTAAGAGTCACTGATAGGATTTTTGTTTTCTTAAAGAATCCAGGGTAAATATCTTAATCAGAGTCATTAGAAGACACCACATACAATCAGCACCCTGACAACTGGAGCAATTTGTTTGTGCCCTGAGCTCTTTGTTACTTTTCAAAGCTTAGCTTATCTTGGGAAACCGCTGCCCAGAAAAAAGAGAAATACCCCATTTCAGACTTCTTCAATTCTCTGAGCAATGTTGAATGGAACTGTAATTCGCTGTTGTGTTTTCCTATTGCTTAGTAAATAAACTCTTCCAAAAATTGTGACTGGGATTGCTGGCAAAGTAAATCTGAATTAGGTAGTATGAGGAATACTCAAGATATCTTTGTATCAAGTTCTGTTCTTCACTATTTCAAAGACTAATTTAAAGGTTTGAGCTTGAAAATACAAGTCTTTGCCATAAAAAACATCAGCTGAATCAACATTGATGGTCTTGCCAAAGACAATGAATCTTTTAAATCTCTTCCTATTTACTTATGATTCTCTGGCTAAAGAATCCTAGTTTCCACAGAATTCACAATTCCACAGATTTTCTCAACATCATAAAGAAGACTTTCAAGAATTCATCATGTTGTCTAGAGTGTTGTTGTTTTACTCAAGGACATGTAAGCCATTTGCAAAGTCTCCTGACAGAATTGCCATATTTTGGGTATTTCCTGTGATGGGAACTTTGGTCAGGATGACCGACAGATTAAAGCTACTGGCCTTTGAAGTAGGTGTCACAGGTGTTCTTTGTGGTGACTAGGCAAGACTATTTCAGAAATTAAATAATTGGGGAGGAAAAGGATACGGTGGAAAAAAGAATCATTGACAAAATGGGAGGCAAAAGCTCTAACTTTTCAGGTACGTCTGCTGGAGGCACAGATTTGAGAGGGACTACCCTGCAAGTTGTCTTGGAATGCAGAGAATTTATCTGAAAAAACAGCAAAAATTTGAGTTAATATTTTGTTGGTTCTGGTTCAAGCAGTTCTACCTATCTTGTCTATTTCTCATAGCAATTCAAAGCAAACCAAATCTGAGTCTCTTAGTCTAAGACTCTCCTTTAAAAAATATTTCCTGTTCCTTACGCTGTTGCATAGCAAGGTATGTGTGCATTTACATACTGCAGCTCAACAGTATCTCTGGTATACTTCTGTTTACTTAGTGGCCCATCTAACTTTATTTACTGATTATTCACAAAATTCATGGTTATTTCTGGAACAGTTGAGGTGCAAGAACAACTTTTTATTTGCCCTTTTTACTCTACTCTACTCTTTTTTGACAAAAAGCCCCTGCCAATATCTGTGCTGTTTCCCCAGAACTTCCTGCAAGTGTCAGAAGAGACCCTCAGGCTATGGACTTTGTCTTAAGGGTTAAAGTACAGTTCAGGCTTACTTAAAAGAGGTTCACCACGTGCTGAATACATTGTCCTTTGCCACACTGAAAGCAGATTGAGAAGACAAATGTGCAAAAAATGGCTAGAGAACACAGCAGAGTAAGAGCAACCAGATTTAGCTATTTCTGTTCCCTGTTGTGCCTTCCACACACCACCAGGCAGGCTCAACACAATCTAACTGTGCTTTTTGTAGAGTAAACTCGAGCCCTTCACTCTAATATTGCTCCTACCCTGCCATCTGTATTGAAATCTTTCTCCCAAGTTAAATAGTACTTTAAAACTGACCTCTCAGTCAAACCTAAGCAATGCTTTCCTTCACTGGTAACCCATTCTCTGGCCAGACAGTCAATCAAGTGAACACTGATAGCACCAGTGCTATCCTAGCAGTTTTTCCTGGTTCCCAGAAGGATGTCCAGCTGTCCACAACTCCCTGGGCACAGTGGCCTAAGAGTTTAGTTGTACTGCAAAAGGTTGTAAACCATTGGCAGTGAAGTCTTCTTACATGTGCTGCTGCTTCTACTCCCTACAGACAGCTTGGTCTGTCCTGGCAATGGAAATTCAAATAGGTGAGGTTTCCTATGCTTGGCAGTGTTTTAAGTTAGATTGGTGTCTGATCGATTCAGCATTATGGATGCAACCTTAGCTACTTGGTTAGTCCTGGATAGAAATCATTAAAGACTGCAAAGTTTTAATTTCTCCTCTTCTAAGCCCTACAAGATACGGAAGGATTCTGATGAAAATGCCACAAATAGAGAACTGAGAGAGGAGAGGAAGGGGAACTGCTTATAGGTCTAATTTTAGGCTGGCAAGGCCATCCCAGGTGCCTCTATAGACAGAGGGAAAAAGCACTCTCAAGGCAGAGCATGGGTTTGTGTCACTCGTCCCTCTGCACCTCAGTTCGGGTCATCCTTCCCCAGGACTTGTTCTCCTTTCCATGCTGAGCCAGAGGGCAGAGTGAATTTCACTCTGTGCAAGCCCAACTGTTAACAGAGATGTGTGTGATGTTAATCCAAATAGGAAAAAGAAAGCAACCTTAAAGCCAAACAATCCCTAAAGCATTTCCCTGCACAGGTAGCTGCTTCTCAAAGCTGTGGAGTCAGGCCAGCCACCGGGGCTGCAGGGACAGGAAGGTGCAGGTGACAGGAGGACAGGAGCCCAGAGGTGCTTCCAGGGCACCACCATGGATCCTGTCCTGGGCGAGCAGCCCTGGCAGTGCCCTCCTGGCTCTGACTGGCTCCGGTTCTGGGCTCCTTAGTGCCAGAGACAGGGGGCACCTGCAGCAGGGCCAGCAGAGCCACAGAACTGATCAAGGGGCTGCAGCATCTCTCCTCTGAGGAGAAGCTGAGGGTACTGGGCCTGGACACAGCACGTTGGACTCGACCTCAGAGGCCTTTTCCAGCTTAATTGATTCTGTGGTTCTGTTCAGCCTCGAGAAGAAAGAACTGGGAAGGGACCTCATCAATGTGGAGGTGACGGAGGATGGACCAGGCTCTGCTCGGTGGTGCCAAGCAAAGTGACAAGAGGCAATGGGAAGAAACAGAGGCTTCACCTGAATGTGAGCAAGAACCTCTTTACTGCGCAGCGACCGAGCACTGAACGGGCTGCCCAGAGAGCGTGTGGGTCTCCCTCACTGGAGATACTCAAGAACGGTCAGGACAGACTCCTGTGCCATGTGACCCTGCTTGAGCAGGCAGTTCAAGGCTGTGGTCCCTTCCAGCCTGCCCCATTCCCTGATCCTGCGCCTGCGGAGGGATCAGAGCC
>NW_005054416.1:230661-232628 GCF_000277835.1 Geospiza fortis | reverse complement strand
GTGCCAGTGGCCGAGCTGCCCGGAACCCGGCGGAGCAGCGGCGTGGGACGGGCTGCGCAGAGCGCGCCCTGTGCGCTGCCCTGGCTTTAGGCGGTGCGAGCCCCAGCAGCGGTGTCCGGCGCTCCCTGCGTGTACCAACTTCAGCCGGCCGTTTGAGACACACGGGCACTCTGCAGGAGTCGGGCTTGGGAGAGAAAGTGAAAACCTTTTGCGTGTTCAGCGTTGCCTTTTTTTCGTAGCCTGGGATAAGAATTCTCTTGCAGAAGTATCCGAAATCAGATTAGGAAGTGATTACTCTGCTGTTAGGTGAGAATGTTCACACCGCAACTAAACCGTATCCATCTAGACCACACCACTGTGTCAAAGCAGTGTTTTTAAGGTTAAAAATCATTAAATTGTGTTTTAGCAGCAGCTCGCTTCAGCTTCAGTCTCATTGTACCGGCCTCAGTTAAATCGGAGTGTGGTTTAGCATCTCTTAACGGTTCAGAAAGGTGAAGGAGCATGGTAGTGAAAACCTGACCTAACATCAGCACTGATTTTGTGTATTTGGGCTCTGAACTTGACAGGTAGTACATTCTCTCACCCCCAGCCTCGGGTTTTTTTATTAGTTTTCTTTTATAAGGTGTCATGGGTTTTTTACATTGATGCATTTAAGCTGTCCCTCACTAAAGAAATGCTTGTTCCTGGCAGAGTGGAATTTGTGTTATTAGAACTGACTTCTTGCATTGGGTGAGCTCTTCTAAACTTTGGCTATTATGGAAACTCTTTTTTTTTGTTTAATGTATTCAAACAAAATTTCTCACCTGTCCCTCATGCTGAGCAGTACCTTACCCTAAGAGAATTCCTGTTTGTCTAATGTTAAAGTGACTGTGGGCTACAGTTTGAGGCTTGAGGAGTGAGTACAGCATAACAGTGTGCTCTGCAATGGCACTGCAAATTACAGTATCAATTTGATGTAAGAAATCTAAGTGAGCAAAATGCAGTGCAATTTCATTGAGAGATATGTGAGGGTTTCTTTTAATTAAATGGAGAATGAACGAAGTTTATAGATCAAAAACAGTTAGAAAGATGTTAATTTTGTGATTAATTTACTACAAATCTATTTGTGTAATGTGGTGCGAGGCGCACTCAGTAATGCTCCCTGTTCTCGATAGGCACATGAATAATTCTCTGCACATAATTCAATTTAAAACCAACAGTGCATTACTTTGGGCTAGCTGTCTAATAGTAAACTGGAAGATATAAGTGCCTTTTTTAAAATAGCCTGTCAGAGTGTGCAGATCTGAAAGCTGGAGCATGCTGTTCTTTCTGTATTTGCTTTCCTGGTCAAGGACTGCATCTATAGTATGTAGAAGTGTAGTATGTGATGTATCCTGGTCTGTGCTGTTCCACCATGGTGTTACCTGTGACAAGGTGTGAAGCTGGGGGGGAGAAGAGATTTTTGTGTTTATGGGGGAGACAGATTTTTACTTGATTTGAGAGAAGATTTTAAAAGAAGGTGGGGGAAAATTTCTGATAATGTCACAGCATTAGGGCTAGGTGGAATTCGGGTGTGTTTTCTTGAGTTTGTTGTGTTATTAATAATGCATGATAGTGTGACTGATAATGCTTTCAAACTGTGTCTTGGGCTATAGCCTCCTCCAGTGTCCACTGATTAAAATGGAGAGGCCTCTGTTATATTTCAGCGGCTTTCGGATAAGGCTTGGAAACACTCTGTACTTCCTGCGAGCCTTTCTTGTTTGAATGAAAGGGTCATTGTGCGCTGGTTCTTTTCCCCCCCTCCCTCTGATTTCTGCGCTGCAAAACAGCTTCTGAATCCTCGTCCTGTTGAGACAATTGGCTCCGTGAGTGCCCATTGTTGGGCCGGGGCCGGGCACGGCGGGTCCCTGCGGGGCTCTCCTGCGGGGCAGGGCACGGCGGCTCCCGGCGGGGCTGTGGGGCCGGGCACAGCGGGTCCCCGCGGGTCT
>NW_005054416.1:189109-230313 GCF_000277835.1 Geospiza fortis | reverse complement strand
GCTCCGGAGCGGCCCCGCATGATGTCATCCCTCCCTCGCTCCCTCCCTCGCTGCCCTCCCCGCACGGAGCCCGCCGCGCTGCGCGGCCCCGGGGATGCTGCCCGCACACTTTGTTCTCGGCAGGCTCACCCAGCCGCGCAGTTCAGGCGTTCAGCCTTAATATGGGTGCTACAGTGTTAGCTTCAGGCTTGGAGATGAGGGATAAGCCCAGGAATTGGTGCTTGGTCGAGTTACTTTGTTTGAAGAGACACCTCTGATGGCGTTTTCTCTTTGTATGTTGGAAGCTTACTGAATAGCCCAGCTGTAATGCTTTTTCCTGGAAAAGTTGGCTGGCTGGTTGGAAGAGGCATAGGATATGTATATATGTTTGGTTTTTTTAATGTAATGAGAAATCCTGTATTTAGGGCTTGTAGTTAGCACAGGTTAAAGAGTCTCTATTGCTAGGGCTTTTTTGTCCCTAAATTCAATTCTGGGCGTCCTTTCTTATTTTGATAATTGTGTTCCCACTGGGTGACCTCTTAAAGGACACAGAAAATATTTGCTAGGTGATAGTAAAACAAAACAAAACCCCCAGCACTGGATGAAGCTTAAGCTCCAGTGTCAGCTGCTAAGCTGGATAAGAGAGGAACTGCGGTGCGTTTCCATGTTTCCAGATGGTGTTGATAGACCAGAAGTGATGACAGAATTTTTCATTACACTGCTGAGGTCTGTCACAGGTGAATTTCCTTCGCAGAGCAAACCACAGAAGGGTTGAGGTTGGAAAAGGACCCTTGGCAGTTGTCAGGTCTAGGGCCAGTTGCCCAGGACAATGTCCAGGTGATTTTGGGTGTCCCCAGAAATGGAGACTCCACAACCTCCCTGTGCAGCCTGTGACAGGGCTCAGTTACCCTCACAGTGAAAAGCTGTGTCCTGATGTTTGGATGGAACCTCTTGATTTTGCTTTGTGCCCATTACCTCTGGCCCTGGCACGAGATACAGCCTGTCTCCATCACCTTTACACTTTCTGTTAGTTATTTATATACATGCTGAGATTGTACCCTGAGCTTTTTTGTTCCACAGGCTAAACAGTCCCAGCTCTGTCAGCCTTTGCTCCTGTCCCTTATTCATGTTAGTGGCCCCTTGCTGCACCCTCTGCACTGTGTCCATGTCTGCCCTGGCTAAGGGGCACAGAGCTGGGCACAGCACTCCAGCTGTGGCCCCTCCAGGGCAGGATCACCTCCCTCAGCCTGCTGGCAGCGTTTTTGACTAATGCACCCCAGGTACCACTGGCTTTCTTTGGAGAAAGGGCACATTGCTGGCCCTTGGTCCTCTGGAAATGATGAAATGCATCACCAAAAATCTACTGTATGTAATGTAATGTATTGTAATGTTGCAACATTATGGTAGGATTTCTTCATTCAGATTGTATGACTGTGCCCTGGAAAGGTAATGAGAATGGAGTTGAGGCTCATCTTTCAGCTGAAGTCTTTTGTCTGTTGAGTTAATCAGATGTGGTCTGAATGATGGTAGAAAACCTTGCACTATATGGAACTGTTGGGATTTTAGTGGAAAAGAACATGGAGCAAAAGGATTTTGTTTTCTTTTCCTCTTCTGTGATGTGTTGTTTTTAGCAATCACTTGTCAACAGAGTTTGTTTATTATGGAGTGGCAAAGCAAAACATTAACTTGCCATTGCCTTACGTTTATGTGAAATTGTGGTCTTGGGGTTGCTTTTACAAAATACAGAGCTCAGATCTAAATATCTGGAACCCATGTTCTAAATAAAATCATCTGTTGAACATACCTTGGTAGTCTTGAATGTCATATCATAAAGATGATAATATGTAGGGGGCACAGTAGAATGTAATCTTACCCCTACATGAGTTGCAGCTGGGATCAATTACTAGAGATTAAGTGTACTGTTCTAATATATAGGGCAACAAAAACAAATATTTCAGAAATGGCAATGTTACAAAAGAGAAATGGTGTAAAGAAAAAAAAGTCTATGATCTGTGAAGAAAAGGTTAATGATTTAATAATAAGATTATTTTTTTTAAAAGAATAGTAAACCCAATGACTACTCTGCCACCTGTACTTGTTTTCCTGCTTTTCTTCTCAGTTTGAACTGGTTTTTAAGGTTTGGTCCAAAAATTACTTTATTCAGTAGTTGGACTTGTGTTCCTTTGCTTAAGTCCTTGCCATGGTGCTTTGAGTTTTTCCACCTGATCATGAGCTTCATCCTTACAGGAGAACTAAAATGGTGTTAGGTGAAGCTCATATGTTCAGGAAGTATCTTTCCTGTAGAGACCCTTCCTGAGCCTTTTCAGAGTTCATATTAGGTCTGCTTTCACTCTCTTGTATGATGATCTGATACAATTTTTATTACTCTTCTTCTGTCATACCCTTTTTTTTTCATTTTCTTTTTAATGGTGTTGAGGCACGATCTCTGCATGTAGATTAAGTAGCATAACATGACTGGTTATGAGTGAGGCATCTGTGTGTTGTCACAGATTGCCACTTGATTGCTGCTGGTTTGTGAAAAGAAGATGATACCTGGTGTATGGTATTCACCTAGCACCACTCAAAATTATTCTGACAATCTCAGAGAAAGTGTTTCTCCTCACCAGGAAAACAGAAACATTGTCTCGCCTCATTTCTCTGTCTGAAATTGAAGTGTCATTATTTTTCTATTTTGTTGGCCTCAAATTTAAAATGACAGCTTATCTTTGTGCATTGTTAGGGGTTGTTTTAATGGAATTCTGTATTGATATAAATAAAGAATATAAATTCTTTAAAAAAAGAATGTGTGATGACATGATTGGAGGCATTGGCCACATATGTAAGCCAATAAATTGCTTAGTGGAATTAGTGTAGTAGTTCCATTCTGGAAGTCCATGAAGTAAGGCTGTTATCAGCACCTGTGTTCATTTCCAAGTTAAACACACTTAAATACTTCCAGGCTTTTATTTTGCTGCAAAGGTATTTGTAAGGTCTGGCTAAACGGAAAGAGGAGGAAGAAGAAATGCAAACTTAGTTTAAATCAGCAGATAATTTTCTGATTGACATTTGACTGTTTTGTAGTTTGTTCTGTTAGGAATTTTAATCTCAGAATTAAGACATTTGGGGTTGGAGCCAGCTGTGGTTTTTGCAGTGGAGCCCTTCTGCAATACTGTTAAACAGCATGTGAGTAAATTCCTCTATCTTTGCTGTGGTGGTAGCACCAACACTTGCTGCAGAGATGAATTCCATTGCTGGGAACTATTGCTTGATTTTACCAAAGGCTGAATTGTTCTGTGATTGTGGGGTTTTGTTTTTGGTAGGGTTTTTTCCCCCTCTTCCTCTCTTTGTGCATCTGGATGGTATCCATGCAAGCTTCCCACAGTTCCCACCGGTGCCTCTTCCCTTGGGGATTCATTCTGAGGCTGAAGGGGAGGTTTGCAGCTCCTTTGCTTCTCTGGGATTGCTGACAAGGTGTTCACCCTGTGGGAAGCCCCTGCATGGCCCCAAGGCTCACAGCTCACCTGGTTTCACTCAGGTCACTGTGGACAGGCAGCAGATAGGAACAGCTTTTGCCTGGGCTTACACAGGCACATGTGAAATGTTTTAATCCAGATAATAGCTTATTCCACTCTTCCCTACCCCCTCTATCTTTTCCCAAGAAGCTGGAGCTGTTTGCCATGTTTGAGTGCCAAAAAGGTCTTTTGTCTCTTTGGGAACTGAGGCAGACGTGCTAGGGTAGCTGATATGTGGATAAAGAATGGCAGAGCTGATGTAAGGGGCAAGCAGCTGTACTCTGCCGAACTGCATTTGAAGCCACAGTCTGGTGATGTTTCTGTAATGCCAATCTTGTTCTATCATATTTGTGTTTTGGGTCAATTAAGCTGGATCCTGTATGGAATAATCCCCTCAATGCCCACAAAACTCTTCAGTCTTCCACCCTTCTGTATTCAGTTATAAATTTGGTTTATTTGGAAGGCTCTTTGGCAATGTGTGGGGGAGGACAAAGGTTACAAGTTCTTGATTTGAGAATAAATTTAAGGTGCTAAAACAGTATCTAAAGAGCTAAAGTTTACAACTCTTTTTTTAAGCCTTTTACAAGGCTTAATTCCTATGGCTCTCAAAAAAGCCGTAGGAATTTTAAAAAAGCCGTAGGAATTTCAACTTACTAAAGCAGGGCTTACAAAGATGGGCTCACTTGGCTTTCTGTCCATTAGGGGTTTTTTGTTGCTAGTTAGTTTTCTCCTATTGTATTTGGGGATTTTTGCAGTTTATTTTGCAAGAGAGAGGCTACACAAAGAACTCTTGAGTGAATTGGATGGGAAACACTGCTATTTTGCAAATAATAACTTTTTTCCCAATTCTACAAATTATTGATTCTGAGGTTACAAAACACCACATCTGTTTTTAATTCACCTTTTGACTTAGGGAAGTCCTACTTGAGTGTTCTTGGTAATGACTTCTCATAGTTATCTTTTGAATTCCCACTAACCCTCAGGGCTCATGTAGCAGAAATGATGCCCATGAAGTGACAGTGTCAGAAGCAATTACTTACTGATGCACACTGTGCAGTAATTACTCTCTCAATTTCTTGACAGCCATTTCAGATTTGTGGTTTGCAGTCAAGTTTGCAGCGAACTGGAATGCTATCCCTGTGAGGCTTAAAACATTAATGCACAGAGAAATTATCAAGCATTCCAGCACAAGTTGGTGAATGATGTAGAATTTACTTGGAGTGTTTCTGCTCCAGGCATGTTTCTTAGTCTTTCCAGGAAAATGCTGCTCCACTTATGGTTTGATGGGCAGGAGCCCATTGGTTTCAAACTCTACTGTAGAAGTGTAGAATATTGACTTTTTTATTTAGTTTTTTTGGGTTTTTTTACTGGCTGTTTTATCAGTCACGGTCAGGTACAATGTGTACACCTGTATTGAGTCATTTACATATTGATACTGAAGCATTTTGAGAAAGAAACTTTATCTCATTTCATGGGTAAGTGATCTAGAGACAAATAACATGGCAGGCAAAAGGAACCTGTTCAGAGAAAGCAACATTTCAGTATCTGAGTGAGAAAAAAAGTTGGTTTTACAGAAACAGATATTCTTTCACATAGCTTCAGGTGAGTTTGGAAAAGTTTTTTTTTTTTTGTGCAGTACAAGTATAATCTTTTAGGAGCTTTTCTTGCCTGTTATTTATTCCTCCTAAACTTGCTACTTTCAGCAAGCTGCCTTGCCAATTGTTGTTTCCTAATTTTGGCCCCCAAGCCCAGCAATGTCCTACTGAGCTGCCATTGGAGTTGCACTGGGGAAAAGATAAGTCCCTTAAGTCAACAAGGTTGGTGCCAGCATTAGGCTGTCATGTCCTTTCTGTCTCTTTTATGTGTGGGTTCTGGGAAATGTCAAGTAAGCTCCTTTTACAATTGAAATGTGAAGTAACTCCTTCAAAAGTTTTGCTGAAGACTGGTAAAATTTCTGTTTACCAGTATCTTGGTCATTTCTCAGAATTCTTTTGGCAGAGATTTTATGGCAGTGCAGACCAATCCAGGTGTAAGGTGTTGTGGTCTCTCCTTCCTGTCCTTACTGAGGTCTTTGTTTATGACCTGGACCCCAGTGGAGATACACAGTTGTAAGTGATTAATTTGGACCTGAGACTTCTGTTCTCAGGTCTTTGTTCTTCTTGTTCTAAACAGATTTTCATGTTGAAAATATGAGGGTTTTTTTTTTCATGAATTTTGCCTTCTGGACAAGAAAGGTGAGCTTGATAGGTTTATGCGTAACAGGGAGAGAGCTTAGGAGGGATGGGTGGAGAGATGATGAGGAAGGATCCAGCCAGAGCAGAGATAAGCTTTGGGGTTTGTCATATCCCTTGACCAAACTCTCAGCACATCTGATTAATTTTCTGTGATTAGAAATCACTCCTTTCAAGCAACTTGACTTTCTTACAGAACACATTTTGTTTTATTCAGAAGGGGAGCAGTCCTTATTAAGGCAGGTTACTTTCAAAGGTTAGATAGTAAAGTGAAGCACACTGGCCAGGACTGGTATACTGAAATGACTGCATTGCTGATCTTTCTGACCTCTGTATGGTTTTGAAACCTACTGAAAGACTTCATGTGTTTTTAAAATATGTTTTTTCCTTTTCAATGCAAAACCTCAATGATACCCTGGAAATACTTGGTTGAGGGACTGGAAGAGTGCTTCAGTAAGATTTGATCCTTATTTTTTTACACAGATGTGTTTCCATCAGTCCTCAGAGCCAGAGGGCTGTGGGAGCACAAAAAGTAGGGACATTTAACTGGATGGGATGTGTCACTGTGAAAGAACACCATGGTTGTTGGGAAGAGTTGTTTGGAATGATCTGTGCTCAGGCTTTCCTGAAGAGTCCCACTGGATCTGCCAGTCTTAGGGGGGCATGAGGAGAACAGCTGGTTTCTATATTAAATATGCTTAAAATATGCTTGTCTCCACTTCTGTTACGTATTTTTAGTACATGTAAAAGAATTTGGTTCTATTCTGAAGGTAAGCCACCCTTTTCCTGTCTTAGTGTCTTCTGTTGCACATATTGCAGATCTGTTGTGTAATGGAAATAGTGTGTCCTCCTGACCCCTGTGGCTGTGAACACGCCTTTCATTGAAATTCTGAGGGCTGCCTCTGTTGTTTAGTTGGAAACAGACCTAAATGTCTTTCTGTAAGTCTTTTTGCTTGGGCTAGAACAGAGAAGTGGTTTAGTAAAACAATTCTGTTTTTAAGAACATTCCATTGAAAATTTCTGCTAGACAGTCTTGATTAAAATACATTTTATTTTATATTGTCCATCTGCCTTCCTGTATTACATACAAAAGAGTACAAAAAGAAAAGCTATAGGAAGAAAATCTTTAGGATGTTTTTAAAGATGCAAGCTGAGGACTATTTTAAAAGCTGCTTTAGGTTCTTGGTGGTTTCTTCTGCCACTACCCTGTCCTGCCACTTCCTTGTCCCACCTCTTCCCGCCTTCCTTGCAACAGGAGCAGAACAATACAAACAAAAGCGTTTGGTTTCCTGACCTTACAATCGCAGAATGCAGATGGCCTCAGCTGTTTTTCTGTGGTGCTTTAAATTCATTGTTGCAGCATTTGAAACGATTCCCGGCTGTGTGTGGCAACATGTTTTGTTATCAACTAGATGAATGCTGGGACCTAAATGATGAATGGGTATCTATTAACTCCTAGATTTTTTTTTCATTTGCCGTGAAGGGCTTGGAAGAATTTACCTATCAAAGGAATAAACGATTATTTATATCAGGCAGAGTTTACACTGAATTTCCAGTTAGCAAAATGAGCTTTTTTAAAATTTATTTCATTTTACAGTGAGTTTGTTTTTGTTATGATTTTTGAAACATTACTTTTCCTGAGTTTTGGAAAGCAAAAGAAAATGGGAAAACAACAGGACCTTTAACAGATTAGGGTTAACTCTCTTTTTTTGTCTCTCACCTTTTTAAAGTTTGCAGGAGGAGGAATTTTATTGTCAGTTGAATGTTCAAAGGAGTATGTTCTTGGATTGGGATAAGGGGTTGTTTCAAGCAACTATGGGTTCCCTAGCTGACAAACAGGAAAAAAATCAGAGGTTTTTATGGCTGGTTATTGCTTTGTCTTTTCCCTCCTCCCTCTAAAGCAAGTCCTTCAGCTTTCCCAGAGGAAGGATGGCGCTCCATCCGCACTCACTTCCCTTACCCTGGGATCCATACCTGTGTGTTTGTAGCTCATATTCTCACCTTTGTTTTAGAAAGGCAGGCGTGAAGTTGCTTTGCTTTCAAGGTTTTCTGTCAGGGAAAGTGGAACAGTAACTTTGATAATGAAGGTTTTAGAGGAAGTCCCAGCTGTGAAAATCAGATGTGTCACAAATCCAGTGGGATGGAGGCTGCTGCAGACAGTGGCTGAAACACCTGATTCCAGTTGCTCCAACAGCAGTGCTGCAGGGAAGTGAAAGTGACCCTGAAGGTCTTTCTCATGGATAATTTAATCTGCTTTAAAAAGTGTTCAAGTCCCAATTCCAGTACCAAATTAAGTGGTCTAATTCAGCTTGTGCTTTGCCAGGTGGTCTTGCCAACGGGGGCAGGGGGATAGGGAGTGTGGGACAGAGGGTTTGTGTGTTTCAGGATAAAAGGGAAGAATTCTTCTTTGTGTGTATCTGAGCAAGAGGTTTGCTGGAGAAGGGAGTCCTCTCTAATGAGAAATACGTGCAGCTCTGTTTAAGGAGGAGGAACTGGAAGGAAGGAAGCAAGTCATAATCTGAAAGCATTTGTCTATTGATGGAGTGGCTCTTTGCTTACAGACTTGGCAGCTGCAGCTTTTCTTGAATCATGGTTTTTATTCCAAGAATTCTGTATAATGAATTTCTTACCTTAGTGTGCCAGACTTTGAATGTTTATTTCCTGCATTTTAGAGAGGTGCTTTTTTTTCCCCTCTAGTTACATATGGTTTAATATTTGTTGAAGAAGGAATCAGAGAATTTTTCTGTCTTAAAAGTAAACCTTGGCTAATTCTTACTGTGTTAATAGCTCTCTGTGTATTATTGAAAGGATTTTTCTTTAGTAATATAATAGGGTGTCCTGAAAAATCAAAATGGTGGTGTTCTCCAGAAGGCTTGGCCTAGGGTTTTTTCTTTTCTTTTTGTTTGTTTCCTGTATGTTTTTGAAAGGCTAGATTGAATCAACAGATTTCCATCTCATTTCACATCTATTATGGTTCAGGCCATATAATTTAATTACTTGTTTGATTATCCCAGTTTTCTCTTAAGACTTGAAAATAGAATATTTCACCATTTTTGTTGGCAAGTTAAAATAGGGCAAGTCTTATTTTTAACCAAACTCTTTTGCCTTCAGTTTTAAGAGACTGATTCTTGGCTTGGCTGTCTTTGCACCCCTTCATGCATCTTAAGTGCCTGTATTTGCCTTCACAGTGTACCCAGGCCAGGTGCTGGTCATGTGTCAGTTTGAGTAATCAAGAAGTCCTCAGATCTCTCAGTGTATGTATCATCTCTTTCCCCCAGTGCCTCCCTCTCCCCAGATTGCCTTTATTTACTCCATACTTTCATCTTTTCTAGACTGTGGCTTCCAGAAGTGTGTGCACTCTTATCTGTTTTGCCAGTCAACTATTTTTATTTAGACTTGGACCATGAATTTTGGACCTGAAGTAATTTTATGTTTGATAAACATAATTATTTACTGTAGTATCTGTAGCTTTATTTGTGTACTGAGGATGTTTGCTCACTGAACTGGGAATCCTATTACTGTTTTGGATTCTATGCTGATTTTGGATTCACCTCATTCTAAGTGGTACTTTTATCCTTGGAACTAAGGCAAATTGTATCTTTGGAAACATTTTTTTTCTTTTCATTAGGTGCTTTGACAGGTGTGGTTTTGCTCTTAAAAAGTTCTCACCCAAAACCCAAGAATGAGAAAGGACATTTTGAATATAATCTATGATGGCCTTTTCACTGACATATGTATAGCATTTTAAAATTTGAAACGGGGTAGAAACCCAAAACCCAAGAATGAGAAAGGACGTTTTGAATATAATCTACGATGGCCTTTTCACTGAAGTATGGCTTTGTGTTTTATAGCATTTTAAAATTTGAAGCAGGGTAGAATTAGGCTGTTCTGGGAATGGTGTTTGTAGTTTAGGTGCTGTTCGAATCCCCTTGTTGTCTGATTTTTGCCTTGCAGCCCTCAGGTGTGAAAACCTCTGCTCTTTGTCTGTCATGGTCAGCTGGGTCTCCAGTCTGGTCTCCAGTCCTCCACCCTGCAGGAGCTGGGAGGGTTCTCACCATTACCAGATCCTTTGAGCTGCGGTGCAGAAAGTGCAGAGCTAGAGGGTGTGGTTGTAGGGTCTGTAGGGTCTTCTCAAAGCTAAATCCATTTTCTCTGGATTCTCTGTGCTGAGTAGTACAGGAAAGCTACCCTAAGTGTCTGGCTCATAGTTTCTGTTGCTGGTACAAATTCTCATTGTTCTTATTCATTTGTTAATTACAGCAATATGACTGTTTCATGTTGAAGCTGTTTTATATTTAGTTCAAGACATTCATTTTAGTGACAGCAGAAATTGATAGAGTCTCTGTATGCTAAAAGATTCCAGTAAGTGTCTTTATGTGGAAAATATAAAGTTAATGTTTTAATTGCATGCTATCTAAGAATTTTTTATTTGAAGATGTCATGTATACAATAAATGTACACTGAGACAGAATGAATTGAATTAATAGCAGGCTGTATCACAGGAATTTAAAGAAAGAAGCTGCCTGGCTGGGTGGAAGCAGCAAACCACTTAATCAGAACCAGTCAAGCTTTCTGGATCTTTGTTCTGTAATTATTTGGAGCAGATGAGTGGACTCAGTGAACAAACAAAGGTGGCAATATTAATGACGCCTTAAAATCAGTCTTGCCACCACCATTTAGTTTGTTTTTGGGGCACTTTTTCTGGTAACTAGGGTAACCTATTCTGACTTGTTCTCTATTGTCATAGAGGGAAAATTGAGCTGGTCTACATCTGAGATAGCTGCTCAAAGATGTTTTTCCTAGATGAGATGCAGGGAGAAGTTCCTATACAGTTCTTAGCCTTGCATAAGTTTTAGAGTTGCAGCACTGCAGTCACTTTCTAAATATGAAAGCCAAAGAGTAAATTGACAGCATGTTTAAAAGGCCATGACTCAGTTTAAAAAAGGCTTTATTTGCAAAGTATCCTTGACTTTTTTTTGAACAAGTTTTCCCTTTCTCATTAAGGACAACTTAAGCCACTGTTCTATTATGTAAATGAAAACTTTTCATGGCAGTGCAGGATTTACAGAGAAGAATGATTTGAGATATTGAAGACAAAAAATGCAGGGTTAAAAACATTCTTAGAAAGAAGCAAGCTAGTCAGCAGGGAAATTTGAATTGTTAGAATCATGTACAAGTGTTCTTGGAAATTTGCATTAGAGATTTGTAAGTGATGCATGTGGAAACATGTTACATCTGTGCAAGGTCATAAGTAGGTGAATCTGCAAGTTGTATAACCTAACCATTTTGCTTATTGCTGTATTGGGAAGACCCTTTTCCCCCCCCTCTCTTTTCCTGAAGAGGAATACAGAAGGCAGTGAATCATATTTTTCTCTGGGTAAATCAGGAAAGAGCTAAAGTTAGACCTTCAGGGTTCATTCTTTTTATTCCTGCTCAAAGCTGAGGAAAGCTTGGTAGATGGCATTTGCAGATTTTGAATTGAATGTTTTAATTTTACTTTATGGAATGTTTTTTCCCCTTGTTATAATCTTACAAAAAAGTCATATCCATTGATATGGATAGCTTCATGCAGATGGATGCATGAGACTTCCAAAGCAATGCTGTCCTGCCTAGGTTGGAGACTCCATGAGTTTGTAAGTCCTAATTCTCATCAGACCAAGACACAGACACTGCTGTCCACTGCTCACAGGTGGAGCAGCAAGAGAAGTAACACAGATAGGAAGGGGGAGCAGCATGAAAATGAGATTCACGGAGATTTCCAGCATACCCTACAAATCTGTGTGGTGATGTGGCTCATGTTCAGTGTTAGGTGACTCAGGAAAAGACTGATAAAATTAGGTGTACTTGTTAATTCAGTGTAGGATACTTGCAGCGCATGCATTAGCTGCTCTAATGTGCTGGTAATTGCAAAGTCCAAATTACAGATATGTAGGCCAGCATAATTTCAGGTGGTGTAAATGAAGTTGGAACTGAAAGCCCATCCTGGTTCCATACATTGCAAACAGTATTAGGTGGCTGTCAGAGCAGCGGTGTGAGCTGCCATGCAGCAGTGAAAAGGGGAGCTGGATTGTTTGAGCTGGATCTTCCAAATAAATGTAATGTGTTTCAACTCTCTGGTCATCCTGAGCATGTTTGTAGTTTGCTTTATGCACACAATTCAGTCCGTCAGGTTCAGTTTACTGAAAAGATGTGAGATGGAGGTGTTGGAGAGTTACCTGCCTCTGATGTGGGATTTAATCCTTTTGGTTCTGAGTGTCCCCCACTGTGGTCTGAGCCTGCTCTCAGCTGGGCTCTGCCTGCCCAGGAAGAGCCAGGCCAAGCCTGCAATCCTGGACATCCCTCAGCCAAGGAGACTTCCTCAGAGACTGTGCCTAGCTGGTGACTTCCCTTTTGATAAGCAAGCTGACTCTAATAACTTAAGTCTTTCATGCATGTCTTCTCAAATTACACGATGGTGTGGTTTAAGCCAGCCCCACACAGCCTCTCACTCCCCTCCTGTGGAATGGGTGAGAGAATCACAAGTCTAAAAGTGGGAAAACTCTCAGGTCAGGATAAAAACAGCTTAATAGATAAAGCAAAAGAGGAATTATTCACCGCCACCACCCCAGGGCAGGCAGGTGCTCAGCCATCTCCAGGACAGCAGGGATCTATCACGTTTAATAGGGAGGGTTGGTAAAGCGTGAAAAATGGGAGAGGAAGCAAAGGGCATTACCAGAGCTGGGTGATGGTTGCTGGTATTGAAAAATCTATTTATTACCTGGCATGGCAGGAGCCAGCAGGTATTGAGCTGGGCCTCAGGAGGAGGGCTGGCTTCAGGAGCTAGCAGGTATTAGAACTCTAGCACGTTTTCTCCAGCTCACCAGTTTCACAGCCTCTGTGTCTGCACTTTAGTTTCTGCTTCCCTCCTGTTTTGGGGAATCACCATGAGCTAATTAAGCTGTTTGTGTGACTGTACTGGATTAGTGAAATGTTAATCTTTGTTAACCCTTTTTTTATTCTCTATTTGTTTATTTTTAATCCATGTTGTTTCACTGATCCCGTTTTGAGTGGGATGACACAGGGGGTGGTTTTTTTTCAATGGCAAATTCTGAGATGCTCTGTGTCACTGTCATTCCCCTGCTGGGTGCAGTGCCAGGGCTGCACTAAACTGGTGCTTATGGATTTGTACTGTGCCTGGTTAAATTATATTTCTCTATGCTTTCATGATATTGTTTACATTGCAAAATGCAGTGGGATTCTTACTGTTTTGAAGGTTTGATGTTGGCCTGAAACTTCCTGAAGCATTGCTGGGTGTTTATGGATTTCATGTGTTGTTTGACGTTTCTTGAGAAATAATCTTACAGTTGTAGCTGTTTGATCATTGGTTCTGATTTAAATCCAAGGCAGTTGCAACTTTGCAGTGTGTGGGACATTTTGTATCTTGATTTTTGTAGAGCTTTTCCTCTGATATAACAAACACCTGAGTGGTAAATGTGTATGTGAAGAACATCAATGGTGTTTGAAAGACCTCTTTAGTCTTCAGCAGGCAATACCATGTTCCATTAAAAACCCCCAAAGTTTTCCTTTTAGCATGCAATGTGCATAAAAGAAAAAGAAATTATTTATAGATAAATAATTCCTAAGGACCTCTTACTATAACTCGGATAAGGAAAGTACTTCCAAGCCATTACTTCTGCTAAGGGAGAGAAACCATGTGAAAAACATGATACAAGGATAGCAGTCCTTTGATAGTTGTGAAGTGTGGGGACTTGCTCTCTATGTCAACTTATGTGATGCATCGTATTTTTATCAGTTTATTTCCTCTTGTGCCTTAATTTTCTTAGTTGTAGAATACAACTGTCCATTTCTGCTGGTGGGTTGGTCTCCTGCATTTGCTAAAATAGCTCTTCACTGTTTTTATCAAAGCCATTTCAATTATTCCTGAATTAATCAACTAACTGAAGGAAACCAAGATTAGCTCTTACCAAGTTAGAGCATGGTGCTAATAACATGAAGGTTGTGGCTTGATCCCTGTTACTTAAGAGTTGGACTCAATGATCTTTATGGGTCCCTTCCAACTCAGAATATCCTTTTAATTCTGTCACTCTGTAATTCACACAGAGACAAGTCTCAAAATCTTGAGTTACTTTTGCTGCTGGAGGTATGCTGCAGTTGGTGCTTTGCTGTAGCAGGGTGTCTTTGTTTGGGGCTGATCATAAATGTAGAAATTTAGGGTTAATTGCTTTTTGCCTTTGGATGTAAGTAAATATTGTTTGTGGATTTTCCCCCTCCCCACTGCTGATGGCTGTCTAGTGACAATCACTAGAGAGGAGAGGAGGGGGAGCCCAGGCAAGGGAAATAATGGTGCTCAGGTTCCCTTTACCTGTAATGGCAGGAAAACAGTGTGTCCAGTGTCCTGGGGTTGCACAGATCACCTGGGTTGAACTTTGCAACTTGTCTGAGCTGTCCCCTGACACTCCCTGCCTTGTTTGAAGCAGGATCTTTGGGAGCCAGCATGGTCCAGTAGTTTGTGGTATTTCAAGCATGAAGGCTGTCCCAAAAGAGCTGGCTGGGGATGGGAGACTGTGCTGCTTGTGGAAGGGCAGAGGAGCATCCTGCAGAGCTGGCAGCAGCATGGAGAGGGAGAGGAGAGCAGGGTGCTGCTGGGGCACTCTGGCAGCAGCAGTGTCTGTGCAACAGCTGAGTGCCTTGATGGATGGCAGCAAGGCCTGTCAGGGTTCCTTATGTTTCTGTCTGAATCAGGACTCAGTGGTTTCCAGAAATCAATTTTAGTCCTTTCATTAAATTACAGACAGACTCCAGCTCTAAAAAATTTAAGCGTGTGTTGGTGAGAATGTCTCTTGGGAGGAGATGGTGCAAGGCTTCTTTAAATAGGTAAACATCCATTCAGTGTTTGTTAGGGTTTGGGATTTTTTTAATCATAAGGAACCAGCAGCATCATGTATTTTGCAGTGTTACTACTCTTAATGAAAAGGTCTTCAAATCACAGATCTTCCTTTTTTATTTCAAATGTATAGCCTTGCACATAGGTGAACTCAGTGGTTGTGCTGTGTGGTTTCCAAGTTCGGGAGAAAATTTGGCCTTCATGTGTTTTCTCTCCTCTACGTATGTGGAAGATAAAAAAAAAATAGCCAAGGAACAAAACAGCTTAGTACATGTCTGAGGTTTTTCCTCAATTATCTAAAAGTTGACATTACATCATCTGCACAGATGTAAATATAGAAAACAGTAGGTGTGTTAAATGTCCTGACATACTTTTAAAAGCTTTTTACAGAGGACTGACTTCATTTGAGTGGATGTTTGTGTCAGTAGAGATGTGGCATTATGTCCATTTTTCTTTCTGGGAGACTGAAAGTTTCTTTAAATGCTTATTTTCATCTTCTATGGTTATGTTAGCTGCGGAAATGCTGTTATCTTTTCTGTCTTTAGCTCTACTCTTTCATAAGATGGTTATATTTCAGTGAAGTTGTGTCCTGGTTATTCCTAACTATTCCTCTTTCTACATGTTTCAGATTTTCCCAAATGTGCGTTTTTTTCTTTCTTAACAATGATGTTATTGAATGATATGGTTGAACAGATTAATAAATAGTGTAACTGTGTGGTTTTGTATGAAAATTAGCTGAGCTGTTGATTTTTCAGCCAAATAATGAAAGCAATGCCTCCTTCACTTTCAGTGCTAAAACCCAGAGAATTAGCAAAATAGGTGTGAATATTTTGGGTATTGTGAGACCTGTCCTAGGTCCTGATTCAGGGTAAGTTCCCTGGCTGAGATAGTATTTAAGACTTAGTTAAAGAAAATCCACAGTTACCAGGCTTCTCAGCTGTCAAAGGACTCGTTAAGCATTCACTGGAAATTCTGTTTGCTTTGATGTAATGTGTTTGTTAGGTTCTGTATTGTGCAGAGACAGTGCTGCAAGATCTCTGTCTGTGGCTACTTTAGTGCAAGTAAGTGTTGTGCCAAATAAAGATTCTAACTTGGCTTTGAAATTGAACTTTAAATATTACTCTAGACGTACAAAACAAACCCAGCCAATTCTGAAATCAATTTCTATTGCCTTGTAATTGCTGCATGTAAGAAAACAAGAGAGGAGTTGGAGTGTGTTTTCTCTTTTGCAGGTGTTGCTGAAATAGTTCCATTTATTTAAAGCATATGATTTCATGCAATTGTGCCTGATTGTTAGTGCAGCTGTCAACAGCTGCATGCTCATTTAGCTAATTGCATTCTAGTAATACAGCTAAGCTTATTTTAAGATACACAGTTGTACATTTTTGTTTTTTTAAAGCAACTGCTCACACTCAGACTATTTACTGCAGAAAGTTCTGTGCTGTCACAATGAGCTGTCATTGCTCTAGAGGAAATTGAAGAGTTTCTACACAAGGCTTTCAGCCAATCGAGTGTATGGATAGCACCTGTGGAAAGCTGGACCATGCCACCTACATTCATACACTTCTAAAGGCCTTGAAATGGTCTTGTCCTTGGGGTCAGTTTCATCATCTGCTCTTTGGGAATATTTTGTAGTTAAAATGTGAAACTTTAGTTTCACAAGCAGCTTGTTCCTACTGCATCAGTGTTCTGGCTGTGTGTACAGGAACAGTGAGCTTCTCTTACATACTGATCATCTCCTTCTAGAAATATGTAGGTAAAATGAGAAATTTATATAAGTTGTATATGTAGAAAAAGCATATTAGGGGAGTAGACTGTCCTGCATGCTTATTCTGGATATTTGTATGTTTTCTACTGGTGTGTGTTAGCAACGTGATCATGATCAACAGTATGAAATGTATAATGCAGTGTTGTTTTTATTTGTTATATAGCTTTATGCCAGTATATACAGGCCTCTAAAACCCGAGATGGTGGCAGCCGTTTCATTTCAAGTGCAACAGAAGGTAAAGGAAAAAGTGTGGGGCAAAAAAAAAAGCACTTTGTTCATCTGATGCTCTATCTTCATGGACGTTTATGTGGTTCTTGATCTTCTAACCTTCTAGACTCTTCCTTCACAGCTAACTTCTTGCAATAGATGGTGGTTATCTTTTTTCCTGAGTCTTGAAAATGAAATTAATAGATCTCATGATGTCACTTGTATGTCTATCTAAAAGTTGCATCATCTTTGCATTTTGTCTATTTGTGCTTTTCTTCAGTAACAACATTGCACTGAAACTGACACTTTCACTGTGTTTTAACAAGAATCTGAAATATCTGTAGAGTGGCTTAGAGAATTGCTGTCATGACCACAATCTCAAGATTGCCACACTTAAGGAAAAGCACAGATACTCAGCGACTCAGAAATGTTACAAAGCTAATCCTTGCTAATATCTGCAGTCTGACTATATGCTAACGAGCTGTCTGCATTTTCTGTTTCTCTTAAAAGGAATGTGTCCTTAATTCACTTACCCTCGAGTCTACCTGCTGATGTCCTGCTTTTTGGCCTTGTTTGTGCTTAAAAAGGGAATGAAACATTTACTTGTATGTTTTTCTTTCATCTGCAGGGGAAAACTTTGAACAGACTCCATTAAGACGCACATTTAAATCCAAAGTTCTTGCTCGCTATCCTGAGAATGTTGAATGGAACCCTTTTGACCAGGATGCAGTGGGAATGGTCAGTATCACTTCATGGCTTTTGGGTTATTTTTTTGTTACATTCTAGAGAATTAGTAGAGAAATAAATTAGTCTGCAATTAATGATTTTTTTTTGTGCATGATTTTTCCATTTAATAGAATGTGGTGTATCTTAATTTAGATAAAATATAATAGTTTTCTCTCTTAGGTTTCTGGTCTTGGTGACCAGAAAAATACTTTATGTGGGTTTGAATTTTATTATTTTATTAATAAAAAGTATGAGGTTGGTAACAAAATAGTGATAAGTTTCAATAGAAATTGCATGCAGCCCTTTTGATACATTCCTTTTGTTTTTCTGATTTAGACCCATATCACTATATTGTGCAGAAATGTAACACTTGATAGAATTTAAAGTGAAATGCAATGGCAGCCTGTGGATTTTATATCTCATTTTCACCAATGCTTCTGCAGGCAGAGGGAGAGAAAAATGTTTTTTAATGGATTTTGTCTCCCTTTCCCCTTTTTTGTAGCTGTGTATGCCTAAAGGGCTTGCTTTCAAGACACAAGCAGATTCCAGAGAACCTCAGTTCCACTCTTTCATTATTACTCGTGAAGATGGCTCGCGGACATTTGGATTTTCTCTCACGTTTTTTGAGGAGGTCACTAGCAAACAGATCTGCAGTGCAATGCAGACCCTGTATCACATGCACAATGCTGAATATGACATTCTTCATACCCCTCCCACCAATGACAAGGAGAGCTGCAGCAGCACTGGGGACTGCAATGGCACCTCTGTCTCAAAGCTACAGCGGTTTAACTCCTATGACATCAGCAGAGACACTCTCTATGTCTCCAAGTGCATTTGTCTGATTACTCCAATGTCTTTCATGAAAGCTTGTAAGAAAGTTCTAGAACAGCTTCACCAAGCAGTGACTTCACCTCAGCCACCGCCGCTACCTTTAGAAAGCTACATCTACAATATTCTCTATGAGGTTCCTCTTCCTCCAGCAGGAAGGTCATTGAAGTTTTCAGGTGTTTATGGACCAATTATCTGCCAGAGGCCAAGCACCAATGAACTACCATTGTTTGATTTTCCTGTTAAAGAAGTTTTTGAATTGCTTGGAGTAGAAAATGTGGTTCAACTCTTTACCTGTGCCCTTTTGGAGTTTCAGATACTGCTTTATTCACAGCGTGAGTACTTGGGTTTTGTTTTCTTATCTTGTAGGTGTACTGGCACAGGGTCTTACTGTGTCCTGAATGCTAAAAGCACCACAAACAGCAGAATAGCTGCATTAAAGTGGCATGAGCATGCTACTGCAGTCTGGCTGATCTGTGTGCAGGTCTTCAGGTAAAGAAAAGCACTATAAGGAGAGTGTTGCATTGGCTCCTGCTGTTACACATCTAAAAACTGGCTTTTCACATCATCTCTTCTATTTGTGGTTTGGCTGACCCCTTTATTGTTGGCTCTGGAGCTGTGCTCCTGGATAGAGCAGTTTGCCTTTTCCATGTTCCTGCCTAGCTACTCAGCTGAATTCCTTGCTATCTCTGCAGAACTAGCCATGCATTTTGAAACAATACACAGTTAATTATATCTACATCTGCTTCTGAAGAAGAGTTAATCATGCAAATACAGTTTTCTCATGGAGTACCAAAAGTCACATTTTAGTTGTTACTTTGAAAGAGAGGTACCTGAATAAAGTTTTGATTGAACTGAAATCCCAAATCTCCATGAAGGCCTTGAAACAGTTAAGGCACAGAGCTAAAGCTTGCTTTGAAGAGGATGGGCAGCAACTGAGCTGAAATAGCATGTTTATCAATTAGTGAGTAGTGTGGGAGTGGTATCTATTTTCTGTGTTGAAATTTGTGGATACTGGCCTTCTTACTCCACATCCTGTTGCTCTAGCACAGACTGTGTGGAATTATGCCAAAGGATAATTTCTGTACTTTCTTTTTTGTCTCAAGCTAACTAACGTTACAGAATGGTGTGGTTTAAGCAGACAGCCTGCATTTTGAACACTATTTTATAGTAATGGTTAGGAAACCTAAAAGACCCCAAGACAAATTCAGTGCTAGTCCATGGTGTTACTGAAATTTGTTTTCAGTGTTTACTTCCCTTGAGCTGTAACTGAAATACATAGAACACAGATAGTAGCTATTTACAAAATATTACAGCAGTCTTCTCTAAGCACGAAACACAGATTTTGTGTTAAGTGTGTTACGATCTATTCATAGACTAAAGCCAAGGATGGATCTGTGTGTACAATCAGGGTGATTAAAAGTCTGTAATGGCAGCAGGGTGTTACGTTACAGGGTGCTGTCATTGCATAGACACTGTGAACTGCACGAGAAAAACTGCACAGTAATTCAGATGCAGTCAAAAAAACTTACTGAACTCTGTAGAGGTTACTCTCTTGGATTTAAAAAACAAATTCATAGCAAATCTAGAAATACTTGTCTAGCAGACAAGTTTCTTTTGTGGTTTCCCCTGAAATGGATTAGGCATTGATATGTTTGAGATTTAGGGAGAGTTTCTGTGGATACCTGTGTCCCACCAGTGGAGGATTCAAACATCGGCCTCCTTGATGAGGAAGGGTGTGGTGGTGTTGGCCTCTGGAGGTGTCTGAGGTTCCTGTGGTGGTTTGGAAGCTCCACATGTCCATCACCATGTGGGAGCAGTGCTCCTGGAGCTCCCTCCAGGCCATCCCCTTGTGAGTGCTCTGTTGTTCCAGGCTGGGGCTCAGCTCACTTCTGGGCTGGCCTACTGGATTCTGGCCTCTCTTTCCAAGCCCTTTTAATAGGCTCAGCTTTCTGTCTTGGGCCCTTTCCAGGTGTCTGATCAGTGGCTAATTAAAGAAGCTTAAAATAGCCCTGGAACACTTGAGTTTCTTGTTTGCAGGCTCAGACATTTGGAGTTCAGGGGAATGAGGGATCAGTTAGGACAGTTTCTGCCCACTGTTTCCCTGCCTCACCCCAAGCTTGGGCTGAGCTGGGCTGTGTTGTACATTTTATGGAGGTGTCTTGTCTCTCTGTCAAGTTCACACCTTAATCTTTGGTTGAAAAGTCTTCTTTCAGTAGAAAAATAATTTTAGTTAATTGTTTGCTGTCTTCTGAGCCTCAGGTTTAGTGAACTGGCCGTAGCAGTGCCTTCTCAGTAATAGTAGGCAATTTTTTTTTTGAAACATAGCTTCTCTTAAGGACTTTCTGAGGGATTAAATCCCTCTGCTTTTTTGTTGAGTTTTTGTTTGGTTCTGTTGTTCTTTTCAACTGGAATATGCTGCTAATATATTCAGCTCTTTCTTCAGTATGGTTGAGTAACATCTGTTTTTTGCTGTTTGTAAAGCAGGAAATATTGAGTGGAGGTACAGGTGATTGTGCACTCAGTTCTAAGTGGAATCAGGAATTGCTTTACTTTTGTAAAGGCTTATTCACTTTCTTGCATGCACATCAGTGTGAGGTCTAGGTTGTCCTTCAGAATATAAATACTGTGTTCTTAAATGTCCTTTGAGTTTATTCAGTCTCCTGGTGCTCAGACTCACGACAGCTGAGGTGACTGAGATAATTTCTTGTTCTCCTAGGTCAGGTGAGATTATGATGCTCTTTGGGTAGATTTAGTACATGTCAGGATCAGCAGATTTGTAAGATTTACTTGGAAAAATACCTCAAAAACAAACACACACAAAATAATGGAAGACCACCAAAAAAAACCCCAGACCCCAAAACTTTGGGAGGTCTGGTGGAACTAGATGATCTTGAGGTCCCTTCCAACCCAAACCTTTTCATAATTATATGTCTCTATGAATTTGTTGCCAAGTGGAGTTCTTTTGGAAACAAATTATTTTAGTGTTTTAAGTTTCAGTCAGTCCTTGGAGTGGGAGTAACTTCACTTGGCAGTGAAAGTGTTTTGGTTTAAGATTCCTTTGACATGTTTCTGACTTGATGCTTCTGGAAATTCTTCTTTTGTCCCACTATGTTGGCACAGCCTTGTGTATTTTGGATTGCTGTAAGCCAAGTGCAGGGAATGAATGCCTCAATTGGATTGTCCTGTTGAGAGACCTGTCTACCATTTGGAAAAGTGCCAGAGAGGGAGGAATTTGAGGATGCTGCAAGTGCTGAGCCAGTGCTGAGGAACTCTGGAAAGAGTCAGTGGTGCTGGAGGCCTGTGGGAAGTGCCCTTGCCAGATATTCTGTGGGAACTGGTTTGCATTCCTGCAATTTATGTTGCTCTTGTAACTGTGAAATAGACTTATTCCTTATCTCAGAGAGCACCTAGAGCTCTTCTGAAAAGTGTGTACTGAGTTAAGACAGCTGTGAAATCTGCTTGGAGGTAATTTTTTCTAAACAGCTAGAAACAAAAAAAGGAGAACTGTAATGCACTGTTGCCACAGACTGTGCTCTAGGACAGTTTTATTTTCTGGGTGGCAGCTGTCTGCTGCCATATTACAGTACAAATAAGGGGTTTTTTCTGCTCTGCCTTTGAATCACTTCTCCCCATCTTTGTTTTGCTAGTTTAAAATAATCTGGAGATCTGAAGTATTAGTTTAATGTCTTTGCTGTATTACTTTGTGCTGCCTAGCTCTGGTCTCTTTACATAGGACACTGGTTATGCTTCCAGTGATGTAGGAACCTTGCTGCTTGAATCCCTCTGCCAGACACACAACAGGAGATACTGCACCCCTCTGCTTCTGCTAACCACAGCTGGCTCTTACTGCAGCTACAGGGCTTTTTGAAGTGGCTTGTGAGTTACTTGACAAATACAACAGTATTCCATTGTGATCCATGAAGTAGGAAGATTAAAAGGAAAAAATGTTCCAAAATGTGATGGTATAATTGTTTTAAATTTGGCTGAGTCGGAGGATTTCTGTGGGCACTTGACAGACTTCTCTCTGGTAGAATGTGAAAATGGGGAGGTGGAATTATGGTTCTTAGATCTGCCAACTTCTTCCCATCCTGTTCCTCTTTTTCAAAGCACAGGACCTCTCAATTTTGTTTTTATCTTCTACAGATAAATATTATTGTTTAACTTCTCATACACACTTTAAGAGATAATGGATTTTATTTACAGCAGTTGGTAGAATAACAAATCATGCTTTTTCTGTGCTCTAAGTGACCATATTAAAAAAGTAGTGGATTTTCTTTTCCTTGCCCAGTGATCAGTTAAGCACTTTCCCATCTAACAGTGCCCTAGTCAGATGTCATTATTTCCCTGCCAGTGCTTGTGTACAATACTAGGCCAAAAGATCATGTCATTGACACCAGAAAAAGCACATTCTGATTTCAAGGACAGGAGCAACAGCACTGCTGAAACACTTCTTCACTCTTTTAATCTTTTTTTTTTTTGTTGTTATTTTTAAATCTTCTGTAATTCTTTGGTACAAAAACTGTGCTGCTTGCTTCTTTAAACCTAAAACTCCCTCCATACCCTCTCTGAGTAGATGTAACTTATGAAAACATAGGAGTTATTTTGGTTTATATTTTCATGCTTCTTGCCTTTGTCCTTGCCTTTTGCCAGTAGCAGAATGCAGTCACTGTTACTGGCAGGCTGCAGCTAGGCAGGGCAAATCTTTGGGAATGGCTCAAGCCATGTGGATATCCAGGGTCAGAGAGCTGCTTTTGCAGAGAGCTCCATGCCAGGAGGTGGCTGCCCAGTGGATAGAATTCTGACCTATTGATGTTAATTTGTAATTAATGTGGAAGGCTGATACTAAAGTTAGCCTAATGACAGAGGGAGAAGTTGCATTTAAATTATCCAGCAGGATCAGACAGGGGGTTTTGTGTAGTAGGAAAACACTGTTTCTATTTTAAGACTGGTACTTCCAGATAAACAAGCTGAATACAAACCAGCTGCAATGTTTGTGTATCTATGGCTACCTTTAAAGGTCCTTTAAAAACTGAAGAAAATAAGAGTATGGAATAGAATCTTCTCTTCCCAAAGCTTATCATTAATTCATCACTTCTTTGCAGTCAGGCTGTGATTAAAGCTGCAAACCCATACGTAGGTGTGCAGGCAGAAGCTGGTGTCCAGGCAGAGTAGGGGAGTGTTGCTGTGGTATTCATTGGTATTTCAGTCCAAATAAGCTTTTGGCAAAACCTTTAACCTGTTTTAAGCTGTTCACCTGTTCTGGTTGAAGGGTCCTTCATGGCAGGCCTGCTGTGAGGCAGTGACAGGTAATGCCATCAATAACCTTTTCCACCAGCACTGCTTGATGTGAAGATTAAAAATCCAAAGCCTAAGTTGCAGAATTATGGGTGATGTTAGCAAAACATGTGATGAGTTCCTCTTAGGTTGTGGGGCTCTTTGCAGACCCCAAACTCTGCAACTTTTTCCCCAGACAAAATTAATCATGAATGCTAGGAACTGAATTTCTTGGCCTTTTTTTTTCCTGCTGTCTGAAGTCTTGAGTGGAGGCTGGCTAAAAGATAGAATCAAAGCTATCAACTTGAGAAGTGCACAGTTAAGCTTAATTTTTCTCCAGAGTGTTTAGAGCAAATGTTATTCTTGCAGTTTCCATCTGCCCTCTGTGACAGTGTGCAACAGCTTCAGAAACCTCAGCACCTGAGCCTGCCCATTCAAGTGTCTTTTTCAGTTTCACAGTGTCTGTAGTTCTGTGAAAGGAGAAGACAGGCATCCCCCACACCTTAACACTCACATATGAAGGTTACTGACTTTTTATCTTGCTTGTATTCCCTCCCCTTTCCTGGCTGGAATTGGATGTTGGTGCAGTATCATGAAAAGGCATCCTGTGTCTCCAGTTTGTGCTGTATTTATAGCCTGACAGAAGGTAGGAATTGCCCTAGTTGTGTGTGTGTTTCATACCCTTTCCAGCCTGGCAGCTGGAAGGCAGTTGGAATGTTTCAGCAGCTGTATTGGAACACACATCTGGTGCTGCCTCCCCCTTTATTGAATTTCAAAAACCCTTGGAGATGACTCTGTAGTTACAGATGAGGAGGGTGCAGTGTTTGCCCAGCAGTGTGAACTGCTGTAGCCACCAGTGCTACATAAAAAGATCTCTTAGTGTGTTTCACAGGTATTTTAACACTGCTCCTAAATTCTAGGAGGACATGAGTTGTTTTTACATTGAACTGAGCCTTTGGTTGTGCATTGCAAAGGCTAAACAAAGCTGATCCTTTTCATTTTCTGCATAGTTATTTCAGTCACACTGTTGGGTTGGCTGCTATACAGCATGCTTTATGGACATTTAAACACTCTTTGAAAAAATGTTTATCTGAGAGATACCAGATGCCTTGGGTTTCATCCAAGGCTTCCATGGAAAGCCCTGAGCACAGAGAAAAGAAATTATTTCTGATGTGTTTCTTAGCTGATTACAATATTGCTTCTGTACTCAAACTGGTGCTCCTGGTGACCCTGGTATAGGTAGCGGAAAGTGACTTAGCATGCATTAAGGGTTAGTTTGCTCATTTCCATATGACTTGTAGAATGACCTACTTTGGGTTGAGCTCTCTTTGTTGTTTCAGCAAAATGTGCTGGGTGTGCAGGTCTGGGTTTTCATTATGTTGCCACTCAGCTAGCACTGGGTTTTGTGGTTTCCGTTTTCAAGCAACTTCTCATTTTTTTAATTTAAATTCATTTGCTTAAAAGTATTTGTGAAAAAAATTTAATTTTCTTTATGTTTTTCAGATTATCAGAGGCTGATGACAGTGGCAGAGACCATCACAGCACTAATGTTTCCATTTCAGTGGCAGCATGTGTATGTTCCTATCCTTCCAGCATCCCTCCTCCATTTTCTAGATGCTCCTGTCCCTTACCTCATGGGCTTGCACTCTAATGGACTGGATGATAGGTCTAAGCTGGAACTTCCTCAAGAGGTGAGAGGAGCTTGTCTTGATTGATTAAATACTGTCCATGACTATGAGGGGAGTGAGAAATGATCCAAAACACAAGTGTTAACTGTACCAGCCATTGCCAAGTTCTTGCTGGCTCTGATTTGGGATAGGTCTTTTTTTCTTAGAGATGCTGACAAAAATTTGATGAAATAGATAAAACCCTGCTTTTGAAATTGTATGCTCTGATAGAATTCAACTGTAATTTTACAGGAGCTGATGTACTGGGGTTACAGAAAGAACATTTTTGTACTGGAAAAATTAGCCTTGTAATGCTGGGAAGTGCAGTGTGAATTTCCCAGCTGTGGCCAAAAGGTTGTGGTGGTGTGAGAAGAGCTCAACTGGCATCAGCACTGGGCTGGTTCCTGCTGTGTGGGTTTAGGCTGGCTTTCCCTGCCCTGGACTTCTCTCCTGGGGTTGGCTTGCATGGACCCAGCCTGCCAGGTGTGTGCACAAAACCATTTCAGATTTTCTCCTGGAGTGCCAGCTTCAGCATGCAGCAGAATGTCAGCGTGTCCCTGAGCCACTGCTGCTGATTGGGGGGCTGCTCAGGAGCCCTGGGAGCAGCAGCCCTGGTCAGGGAGAAGGAAAGGCTCTGTTCAGGTTCTGCACCTCATCCTTGGGGCTGGCACTGCCTTCAGCCCGCCCAGAGGTTATCCTCATTTATTTGATCCCCCTGTTCAGTTCACAGCACTCCTTGTAGGGATGTGCCCAGAGAGTTTAGGGGCTGCTTGGGAGGATCAAGGCACTACCCAGGGCAGCAGAGGAAATGTCTGACCCCTGCTTACTTGTAGGTGTAACTTTGCAGGGGAGGAACTGTGTAAATCATGGGGAACACCCTACTTACTGGCCCTGGTTGGATGCTCTGGCTTTTTCTCTGACTCTGGGTTTTCTTCTATTACCACTTGCATTTCTGGGAAAGCAGAAGCGTGGCAGGCCCAGGGTTTTGTGGTGGTTTTTATTTTCATTATCAGGCAGTGCTGCAGCATAGCTTGACACAAAAAACCCCTTCCTTTTTTAAAAAAGCTGCGTGAAATTAAAGACAAGATATTTTTGTGAACCTCCAGTCTGGTCTCCATGCCAACATTGCTCTTTTTCTCAAATCCATATGCTGGTAGTTTTCATTTGTTTTTCCTGGCAAGTTCAAAGTAAAACTTTTTTTTTCAAACTGTTTTTTTTTCTATGAAAACTGAAGTGTTTAATCTCTTGATTTCTTCATTGTCTCTCTCTCTTTTTTTTTTTATTTTCCACTGGAATAATTAATAACAGAGTATTGTATGTTCTTGCCATGAAAAGAACAGTCTATTGCTTTGGTTTACTATTTTTTCAGAATTTTGGCTGTACTGACAGGCCTAATTAATATGGTTAGTACACTTTTTAGAGAGAATAGCTGATGAAATAAAATGCATGTGTGGATATGCATGTTAATATGCACCATGGATGTTTTCACTGTTACCACAAGCTTCTAAAAGACAGTCCTCCTTTTGTAAAGAGCTTCCTCATTTTAAAATCACTGTAATACTTTCAAATAAATAAACATATTTTAATTTCAAATAGACATTTCAGTTATTTAAAAGACAAATAGTTTTTGGAAGGGATTTATCGGGTTATTTTTGAGGTTTAAAGTAAGGCAGGTAATCTATTTTTAGATGTTTGAAATTAAATCCAAGTACTATTAAAATCTGACAGCTCAATTTACATTTTGTTTTACAGGTAGCCTTTTATGTGAAGGTGGAGGAGTAGATTTTTGCTAGTATCTTACAGAGATGAGAATTGTCTGGGAGGGGAGGACAGACAAGGCAGAAAGCAGCAGCAACATCCCCATGTGGTGGAATTTGCTGCGAGACTTCCTTGTCCTTGTGAAGTTTCAGCTTTTCTCTTTCTTAGTTGAAGAGTGAGCTCTTAAAACTTTGTGCACAATGAGTTTGAGCTAGTGTGAGAAATCCCCTTGGTAGTCTCTGCTGGGTAAGGTTTCTTGTGAGCTCTTGAATCCTTTGCATGCAGGCTGGAGATGTAGCTGTGGCATAGAAATGGACTGGAGACTCCATTCTCTTAGGAAATACTAAAAAGTTACCCTGTACCAATAGATTTGTTTATTCAAGGGGTTAAGTAGACTGGGAAGAACAGAACTCACTATTATTGAGGTTTTCATCATGGGGAGTTTGCTTTAAAAAGCCCAGCTAACCAAAAAAGAAACCCAAACAAACCCCCATAGAACAGCAAACAAAAACTGCCAAGGAGCACGAATAATGTGTTGTTGTAGAACAGTAGAAGAGGGCATATGGATTTCATTATTTGTACTTCAATAAAGACAAATTTATCATCAGCATCAGAGGGGCTATTAATATATTTAGCATTGTTTATCTCTGAAGTTTGGAATGTATATCAACCTTTATGAACTCATCAGGGAGCTCCTCTAGGCTCCTGATATCAGAATTTCCCTCACTTGTCACAAAGGGTATACAAAGAGCTGTTCTGTGTTGTAATTTATTCTGAGTTCTGCAAAAAAATTTTTTTCTTTGTCTTGAAACTGCCTAAGCTGCATCTCTGTTCCTAATCTATTTATGTGGATGTGTGGGACAGCTGCTGGAAAAGAAAGCAATATCAGATTTAAGCAGGGGCCAGAGAGGTGAGCTTTGAGAGAAAATCTAGTTACTGCTTCTCAGTTGAAGGGCATTGTGGAAGAAAATAATATTGCTGTCTAGCACAGCATGGATACCTCAGTGTCACTGTAGACTTCTTCATTGTGGTTTTAAAATGAAGTTTTAAAAGGACTAATTTGTCTTGCTCAGAGTGTTTTAGGCTAATATTTTTAGGCTAATAATGTGAGAATACTGTCTATCCCAACTCAGGTTTGGTTTGGTGTAAGTCTTGCACACATATGCCCTAAGGCTTGTTTTGGTGGCAGCCTCCCATATTTGGGTCACATCTGGTGTTTCCGGGGGATGCTTTCCCATGTGGGCATGGAAATCCAGCTGTATCCTAGAAGTTAATGCTTGTAGCAGATGATGATTAAAATCTCCAACAAAAAAGTTGTGTTAGTACGAAATTCAACTTTAGGTTATCCCTGGGGTACATCAGAGCAGTCCCTGATGGAGAATTCATTGAAGACCAGCAATGACCTGCAGAGCTGACTCTGTAGCCCAGTAAGACCAGGAGATGCTGAAGTTTGGTGTGGAGTTGTTTCTTGTGCATGCCAGCAGCAGAGTGCTCGTTCTCACAGGTTGCTGCTGCTTTGCTGAGGGCTCTGTGTGTGCAGGAGCTTCCTTGTGGTTTCCCTGGCAGCTGCAGCAGGGCTTGTGAGGAGCCCAGGAGGGAAGGGAGGGCCTGGGAGAAGCTGTGCTAGAATGGGGTGCTGCAGATGGCAAAGGGGAAGGGAAGAACCTGTGGCTGTTTTAGGTGTTGCTGGCAAAAGTGTGCTTTGTTTATCAGTGAAACTGATCAATAAGAGTGGTTTTAGCAGCTTCCTCTCAGATCACAAACCTCGCAAGTACTGAACTAAGATTGGGTTTTTTGATGTGTGTTTGCATTTCCTTCTAAAGAAACTTCTGCAGTGCTACAGAAATACATTTTTAACAAGCAAGTTGAACCATTTCATGCAGCAGGATTTGTGTGTATATCTCACCACTCTACTTTAGGAGAATGGTAGAAATTGAAATTATTTTCAGTGGAAATAAGCAATGCTGAGTTTCCAGCACTGGTGGAATCAAAGCAGTACCCCATTAAAAAGCCTGTTTTTAATGAAGTGATCCCAAGGGTCTTGGGCAATAGCTTTTCCAGTTAAGACTTTAAAACCTAAAATGCATTTTCTCTGCCAGTCTAAGACAGATTATATATATTCTCAGTGTTTTTATTTCAGCCATTAAAAGGATGATTCAGTGCTAAACCTGAAGAAATTCTGTGGGTTTTTATTTTTGTCTGTGTCAGAAGATAAGAAAGGTCTCCTGAAAAGCCTTTTTTCTTCTGATGCTAACACATTAGACCAAGATAATTGTTGAAAGATAATCACTGCTTTGTATGCATTCTCAGGCTATCTGCTGCTGGCTTGATCCTTGATAATACTGCAAATTTCTTGGCAAAACTCAGTTTTATATTTTCTTGTACTGCAGTGTGAGCAGCCACCTGAGGAGTTTCTGAAGGCTGCAGTGGCTTTGACCTGTTCTCACTCCCAAATTCTGGGCTGGCATGGAGGACAGCAGTGCTGACAATAAGTGCAGAAGGTCCCCACTGGCTTACAGGAGTGGCACATTGTGGTGGTGTTCACAGGGGTCCCAGGATGAGGGAAGAGATGAGAATGTTGACTCAGTGTTTCAGAAGGCTTGATTTATTATTTTATGATATATATATTAAAACTACACTAAAAGAATAGAAGAAAGAATTTCATCAGAAGGCTAGCTAAGAATAGAAAAGGAATGATAACAAAAGCTCCTGACTCTCAGGGAGTCCAAGCCAGCTGACTGTGATTGGTCATTAATTAGAAACAACCACATGGACCAGCACAGACGCACCTGTTGCATTCCACAGCAGCAGATAATCATTGTTTACATTTTGTTCCTGAGGCCTCTCAGCTTCTCAGGAGGAAAAATCCTAAGGAAAGGATTTTTCATAAAACATGTCTGTGACAGCACAGGAGCATCCTGCAGAACTGAGACCCTCTGGAGACCCTTGCCCCAAGTCAGCCATGTGTGCACACAGCTGCACATCCATGTTCTCTGCGTGCTGGGGACACTGGGGGGCGTTTGCAAGGTGGGGGCCAAATGCTCAAAGGTGATACAGGCTGGAGATGAGTGGGCTTTGGTCTTTCAGTGCTGTGTTCAAGCAGAAGCTGAATAATTTCCTTCTGTGCTTTTGAGCAGAGCTGAAAGGAAGGATGTGAGCTCGATGCAGGCCCTGCTAGATCTGTGTGGGCTTTGGCCCTTATTGTACCTGAGGTCAGACTAAAGAATTGCAATTGTCTTTTGCTTTTGGAATGAATGGGTGTGCTCCAGACCCCACTAAGGCCATGGAAAGTGGTGCTGTTGGCTTCAGGGAACCAGGCACTGGCACCAGGTACACAAACACTGATTTGCTTAGATTCACATTTCATTTCTAAGGTTTGTAAGACTTTCACCTGGACACCCTGTTACTTGGAATGATAAAAGTTTATGGGAAGGACAGGTTTTTAAGTTAGGATGTGACATGCTTGTTCCTTAGTGTAATGTCTCAGGAGAACCTTTTATTGTAGATGGTGTAATGTGTCCTCTCCTGTGACAGGCTGCTATTGAAGTGAAGTGGTGTGTAATTGTTTTGGGGTTTCTTTTGATCAGAAAACTGATATGTAAGCAAGAAATAAAAGAATATGGCTGTTCTAGAGACCTGAAATACCAAGTACCTAACTTAAGGATGCTCTTTCAATTATATCTCTATTTACACATGTTGGCAAGTATCTTGTTTTTATATTACTTTAGTTTTGTCTGAGTAGAATAATAAACTGTATCCATGTAGAGAACTGTCAGCTATTCACAGCCCACTCAGCTGTGCTGCCCCCAGAGACAGAATAACTAAAGCCTCGTGGCCAAAGAACTCCTTTATTTTTCTGCTTTGTGTACTTGGCCAGTTCCTAGCATGCAAAATGCTTTGGATGACCATGATTTCATAAATAATGAGTGCCTTGTAATTTTTTCTTACTTTTTAAGGAGGGGAGCCCTCTATCCTTACTGTGTTCCATTCTGTTGGATCTACAGTGTAGCAGCATTGTGAGATTGCTCTGGTGTGTGTCACTGATTTACTTCAGATTTCATTTTCACAGAAAAAATACTGGTTTGGTACCTCTTGAAGGGCTTGTGCACGGAGATGTTTTTGCCATTTCTGTTCCCTGAGGAGCATGGCCTTTTCAGAATTGTGTATGCAATTCTTGAGGATGACCTCAGCTTCCCTGAGTTCAGAGAGGCTGAAGTCACCTATGGAATCTTTGCTTATGGGTAGTCCTCTATCTTATGTGCTATTAACCAGGCACTGGATAACTACAGTGTCCCTGAAAATATTCTTTACACTCTATTTAGAGTATTGCTGCACACTGACTTTTTTAAAAATGCTTCCATATAGGCCAGTTTCTGGAAAGTGTAATTACAAGTTGCATGATAAGCAATCATTGTTAGGAGCTCAGAGTATTTAAATTGTGTATTGCTCTTAGAGAGGAGCTCTGCAGAAGGGAAAATCACATATTGGAAGAATTAACCAGGTGTTAGCCCAGATATTTATAAGCAATTTTAGCAAACAATGATTTTGGCTTTTTCTTCCATTAGCAAGGAGTTTAATTTTGGTGTGGGGATTAGGATTTCTACATGGGTAAGGTTAATGTTTGATTTCTTTTTGGCCAAGTGCTTTGTGGGTACAACCAAGCTTATTAAGCAAGGGTGATGTTTTCTGCAGAATCTGATCCAAAAAGGAAGGAAAGTTGAATGGCATCAATTAAAGAAAGTTGTAAAAGGAAGTAATACAATTAAACTGTTTGAAGAGTTTCTTATTGAGTCTGTCTTGCCATTTTGCAGACTGCTTGAGGCAAATTCAATGCTTTTTGTTTCTCCCTCAGCACTGATTGGTAGGCATTGTGCCTGGTTTCAAAGCTTTATTTCTCTCCTGTCTTGAAGTGCTTGCAGCGTTTCTGACAAATAGCAGCTGATTTGACTTCTGATTGTCACAGAACCATGGGTACAGTGGGAGCCTTGAAGCTCCTCAGTTCAGGTGCTTGCTTTAGATGCTGCCTTGGAGCAGTGCTGATATTAGGGGAATTTCAGCAATCACACCTGCCCTGCATAAAAACTTCCTAAGATGCACTAGAAACTGTTTGAGAATCAATGTGTTAATTCTCTTTATTGACCTTGGATTCCTTTGCAACACGTAATTCAATTTGTGATTTAATTTCCAGTAAAGGATCTATACAAGAGATATCAAATTGTTTTATATGCTTTCCTTTGAGCATAAGAAATCAATCTCCATATTGAAATGTTAGAACATTTAGGAAATAGAGAACTGGATTTATGCTTTCCTTTGTAACTATGGGTAATATTGTAGCAGGGCATGAACTGGACTAGTGCTGTACAAGCTAGTGTAGTATGTCCAGTGGAGTTCTGCTTTAAGAATTCCTTTTTCAGTTTAAATGTTGAAGCTCAATAAGATATTTGTGTTTTAAGGAGAGTTGACACCCACTGTTCTATAGAAACCTGTCACAAGTACTAAATCTGTATTTTCGTAAGTTTACTTAAAGCAGCAGGTCTCATCAGGCACAGCTTATTCTAGTCTACCTATGGTCAGTCCCACAGAAATTCTTACCAGAATTCCTTGTAGCTCTGATTGCTGGGATCATTCACCATTGTATGTGAGGTTGATATCTTCTAGTTATTTCTTTCCAATTAAATTGTGGTGGTGTTTCCATCCTCCTGCACTTACCGAATCACAGGAAGTAACTGGAGATATGTCAGTTCTCATAGACCTGAAAAGTGTTTTTGCTGCCAAGCTGTAGTGAGGCCTGAATTCAGGGATGGCTCCTAGAATGATGCAATGCAGTTAGGTTGGAAGTACCCCACAGTCTGAGTGAAATATTTTGTATAGTGAAGGTTAAACAGAACAGTGGCGGTCCATGTTGATTCTGCAGGGAAGAGAAACTGAAATGCTTCCAGAGAAGAGCAAAGTTACTTCTCTGTTCTTAACTTTCCAGGCAGGTTTCACACATGACTGGGGTTCTTGCTGTGATGTGTGTAGTTATGTAATGTCTTGAACCCATTTGATGTTGCAATGCAGAAGCCAAAAGGGGAACCTCCCTCCTTGCCAAATAAAGAGTGAGGTAAACCTTGAAAGATGCAGAGCTTCTTTTGATCTTGCTGTGGAAGCCACAGAGGTGGTTTTTCTTTTTTTTTTCCCCTCTCACCTTTGTCTTTTTTGATGGTAAATGAGTTGGAGATAGGAACAGAAAAACAGAATGGAAACTAGTTCATTTCATTTTTCCCCTTGGAAACAAACTTGCTCATTCAAAGAATTGCCTTAGTTGTCAGGCAATTGCCTTTTGTTGCTTACAGAAAAAGAGAAGATAACTTCATTGCACTTCTGCAGTATCAGCACATCTTTTAGATTGAAATTTGCTAAATCTTTTAGAGAAATGCACTGATAATCTAAACAACAGGCAGTCACCTGCTTTTATACAAACATGTATAAAATAGAATTGCATCTATCCTGTAGTTAAAATTTACCTGTACATGTATGAAAAAATCACACATCTGTACCTAATTTATGTTATAATCTATTTTGTACATAGTAAATGTCTGTAAAATTATTCTTCTTTCTCAGTTACCTCCTTAAAAGACCTGGAAATGTAAGTCTTGTGTTACATTCTTCAAAGCCAACTAACCAGTTCAGTTATGGTTGGGGCAACTCTGTTTTACAAAATAACCAAAGAAATGCAAATGTATTTGAATCTTTAAATAAGCACAAATCCCAAAGATTAATAATGTGCTTAGTGATGCTGTAATGGTGTCCTGTTCTAAATTAAATCCTAGGCTAACCTGTGCTTTGTGGATGTAGACAACCATTTCATTGAGCTGCCAGAAGATCTACCCCAGTTTCCAAATAAACTTGAGTTCATTCAGGAAATTTCAGAGATTCTGATGGCTTTTGGAATTCCACCTGAGGGAAACCTGCACTGCAGTGAAAGTGCCTCCAAGATGAAGAGCCTCAGAGCATGTGATCTGGTTTCTGATAAAAGAAATGGGAACATAGCTGGATCACCTCTGAATTCCTATGAGCTGCTAAAGGAAAATGAGACTATTGCAAGACTTCAAGCACTTGTTAAAAGAACAGGTGTGAGTCTGGAAAAGGTAAGATATGAAATGAGCTGCACCCTCTCTGGTCCTGCAGTGGCAGATGGGCTGAAGTCATGGTCCAGAGATGGTGTATGTTTGTCTTCACTAGAAGGAACTTTCTGTTCCTTCATGTTCTCAAACCTTGTGAGCACCTATAGGGACAAGGACAAGCTTAGGGGGGAGAGAGGGAATGGGATTTAACCCTGCAGCATCTGGGAAAACCTTAGCTATCCACCAAGTGTTTCTTTATCAAGATAATGTGTTTAAAAATAGCGCTTTGCCTTTTTTATTCTTGGTTTTAAGGTTTATTCTAAATTGGCACCACTATTTAATGAATTAAGTGGCTGAAACTGACATCTAGATAATGCTGAAGTTTGCATCCAGTCTTGGTTTCTATAGATATCTTTTTCATTCTGTGTAGAATATGTATTATTTTGCTTATATGTAATATATTGGCCATGGGGTTACTATGATGCTTTTTTCTGGTTAATGTTGTAGAGTTCATGAGTGTCTGATTCCCAGTGAGTGGACATGCATTTGGTGATCCTGACTGGATTTTTTGAGTGATTAGAATTGTGAAACAAAAAACAAATTGCACCCTTTTGTGCATAAAATATACTACCTGAAAGACCTGGGAGTTTTTTGAACTTTTGTGGAATGGAGTGAAGACTGTCACTGTTGGTGATTTTTTCTCCCTGTGAATTGAATATCTTAATTATATTGCCTTTTTTCATAATTTTTAGCCCACATCTTAACTGAAAATGCCTTTTCTTAAAGATTACTCTGAAGTGTGTAGTGGGAAATTGTGATTTACACTGCTCAGGGCTTAGGCTACAGGCAATTGGCTACTAGCCCTGTACAGCTTCTTGTTACTGTGCATTTCTGACTTCATTTGAAAGCTGGTATGTGTTTAGCAGTTCTAAACCTAGAGTTTTTTCACACCAGATATAGATTTGCCTAATATGCAAATTTTTAGGGGTAGTAAGAACCTCTGAAAAGCCTGTGCAGGTGATTGAAGGATAAGAGGAAGTTAAGTCTGTGGCATGCATGGACATGTATATGGTTGTTATTTATCCTTTTAAAATTTAAAACATATCCAGTGCAAACAGTACTAAAGTAAGTTTTGGTTTGTTATGAGAAATTTTCTAGGCAAAGGTTTCTGTCTGGATTTTTTTGATTTTACTCTTTACAGTAATTATTTTTCTCTATTGAAATGTTGGCTTGAAGAGTAGCAACTGAATGGCAGATGAAAATCTTGTATGCCTGGAATGCCTGACAAAGCATCAATACAAATTATTTGTGTTTTCCCTTACTTTTTCAGCTGGAGGTACGAGAAGAGACCAGTAGCAAAAAGGATCTTAAAATTCAGTGTGATGAAGAAGAATTCAAGATTTACCAGTTGAACATTCAGATTCGGGAAGTTTTTGCCAACCGCTTCACACAAATGTTTGCAGATTATGAAGTGTTTGTCATTCAGCCCAGTCAGGACAAGGAATCCTGGTTTACAAACAGAGAACAGATGCAAAACTTTGATAAAGTAAGTTGTAATAAAAAGGTACATCGATGTAAGAGGTAAAACAGTATTCAAACTTAAGGCTTTGTGTATTGGGCCATCAAATGGAAAACTATACTGTCAAAATGGTTATTTCTTCTTTAAATTTCAGTGTTCCCAAAAAAGTCATGTCTAAAGTGTGTGGAAAAGTATATACAAATACAGACTTAGAGAGCTAAAGATACTCTTTTAAGAATACTGTAGAAAAATGCAGCTTGCTCTTGCAGAAATAGCTTAGAAAGCCTGAGTTCAGGGCTAACCTACTCATTAAGATTAAATATTACAAGTGGAAACTGTTTGATTTTTAACCAGAGGAATTGCCAAATATGTTAATGAATAAAGTCACGATCCCAAATAATGCTTATGTACATGTGTACCAAATGTGTTCCTAACTCTTTTGTAGAGAAATATAAGACCCTGTTCTTCAAATTTTTGCTCTGTCTTCTTTGCTAGAGATATTTGGCAGCAAGAGAGCTCACATGGGTGAAGATTGTTGCAGCACTGTCTGCTAAAACTTTCGTGTGATTCCCCCCAAGTTGTTTGAAAAGATTCCCATTGATTTCACAAGCTGTGAGCCCAGCCAGAAGTAGCAAACATGCACACCTGCAGTACTGATGGTGTGGTTTGCTGGGATCCTGTTGAAATTTTTAGAAGATGAAGGAAATGCTAAAATCACAGTGTATCAATTATTGTGCTCTACAGTAGGTGATTGTCCTGATGCTGAAAATTTCATACAGACTGCCTGTTCTGGGGATAGAATTGATGTGTGTAATAAACCCAGGCTTTATGTGACACCAAAGCACTCTCATACATCCTTGACCAGAAAAATTGGTGCTTCTGGTGGATGTGTCTCTCTCTTTGCAGACTCCCAAACACTCTTATCTCTTCTTGTCCCTTAGGCTTCTTTCTTGTCTGACCAGCCTGAACCTTACTTGCCTTTCCTCTCGAGATTCCTGGAGACCCAAATGTTTGCTTCCTTCATTGACAATAAGATTATGTGCCATGATGAAGATGACAAAGACCCTGTTTTGAGAGTTTTTGATTCCAGGGTGGATAAAATCAGGCTGCTGAATGTCAGGACGCCGACTCTGCGCACATCTATGTATCAGAAATGCACAACCATTGATGAGGCTGGTAAGGACCATGAGGCACTTGCTTGACAATTAGTGCAACTGGTCAGTGCTGGTTGTTGTAGACATTAGATTAAGTAATGATTCATTCTTTGAAACCTCAAAAAAATAAGACCAAAATAGCAGAGGTGTAAAGCTTAAATGGGGGACTAAATGCTTTCTGTGATGTTGAGATGTGAGATGAAATTAATGTAAAGTAGAACTCAGATGTTTTCCTCCATGCTTGGTGTGTGAAAGATGTCTGAGCTTAAGAAGATAAACATTTTTCTGCTTTTGGTGGCATTCTTTGATGTCAGAAACACTCTTGTACTAATGTCCCTGTTGAAATCAGTAAGCAACTTCTACCTCTTTCTTTAATTTGACATCTGCTTTTAATTGAAGATATGTGATTATAGATACATGTCTGATTAAAACACCTTAAAAAATTTAACCTTCTTACTATTTCAGAGAAATCTATTGAATTAAGGCTGGCAAAAATAGATCACACTGCAGTTCACCCACACTTGCTGGACATGAAAATTGGACAAGGAAAATATGAGCTTGGATTTTTTCCTAAGCTTCAGTTTGACGTTTTATCCACTGGCCCAGCAAGCAACAAGTGAGTAAGCTCAGGCAACAGGTGCTGAATCTTGGCAAGACCTATAGAACAGCACTAAAGCAGAGATCTTAGAAAGCAAAGTCAGTTTTAGGGTTGTTTTTTTTAAGTAGGGGCAGATCAGATGATGTGGGGTGGGGTTTTTGCTATGTCTGGTTTGTGTTGGTTTTTTTTTTTTTTTTTTTTTTTTTTTTTTTTTTTTTTTTTTTTTTAAATATAGACTTCTTGAAGTGAATTTACTGAAGAAAGCTCTCTTATGTTTGAGATGCTAGTTTTTGTACTTTGAGTCACTGCAATTATTGTCAATATAAAAGCAGATCCCCTTATTTGATCTTATGTAGGAACTAGCAAATATTTTAGGATATTTTCTTATAAAAACCTTGAAGGGGGAGGGGCAGTACTTAAATTGTCCTTGGAATTGTGACAAAAAAACGGAAAAATACAGAGCAAATGTATGTGATCTAATATTCTAAACCATTTTGGTTGCCCAGTATTCCAGAGATTCTTTGTGTGTGTTTGCAGCTGCGCTTTGGCTGATGTAACTGATGTCAGCATGTTCACAAAGTGTAGAATGCATAGAATAAAGTGGAAACCTCTGATTGCCTCTGCCCTTGCCCTGCCTCCTGACACTTGGCTGATGTTATTCCCCACGTGTAGGTGGACAAAGAGGAATGCTCCTGCTCAGTGGAGGCGCAAGGACAGACAGAAGCAGCACACGGAGCACCTGCGTCTGGACAATGACCAGAGAGAGGTGAAAATTGCTCAGCTCTAGAGATCTGATTTTTTTGCTTTCCTAATGACCTGAGAAATGCTCTGCAACCTTTATGAAATGTCTAGACAGTTACTTGCAGCTCGTGTCTGCTCTCCCTTAAGTGTATTTAATACAAATGAAGTAGCAGACCAAAAATACTTAATTTTCTTATTATGAAAGTTATGTCATTTTTGCCCCTTCTCAGGACAAAATTATTTCATCCCACATATAGAAGAGTTCTCTGAAAATATAATCACATGATTTCAGATTGTTCTGTTGGGTTTTTTTTTCCTTTCTTTTAAAGGGGATCACTGGGAAGAGGGGAATTAATACTGTTCAACCATCTATTTCCCATCTCTGAATAACTTAGTGACCCTGTGTTTCTTTTGTGTATTTGATGGAGGAAGGATAACCACCTCTAGAGAGGGATTAATTTCATCTTTAAATCAGGAGCATTGCCTTTTGGCCTAAGTGTCTTCTGTAGACCATAATAAAAGTCTTAAGGTGACAGAGTGAGGGGCAGCCTCATTGCTAAGGTGAGAGTGTGAAGCCCACCCAGACTGTCACGTTTGTGGCTGCCTGGTTTTGCACAGTGCAGTCTGATGCTGATTTACCCACCTTCTGAACTGATAAACGTCTCTTACCACTGCTCCTACAGCTGACACAGTTTTTCTTTGTGCTGAAGTGGTTTTGAAAGATCTGGGTGAAGTGAACTAATTACAGTACAGTTTCTGATTCATATGGTACAGACTGCAAACTGTTACACCAGGTGTTGACTTATGGGTAATTTGAAGAATAGACTGTCTCAAAATATTAGAGGTTTTTTGTTTGTTTACTAACCCCAGAGTTTTGCTTTTGTTTGTGTGTTGTTCACTGAAAACAATATTCTCTTGCCTTGTTAAATACCCTTAGAAATAAATAGCCTTAGAAAAGCTTAGTTTTGAATTTTAGTAGTCTTGTGTCTGTTAGGATAGTGTTTTGAAACTCAAGTGTGTTTGTTCAGTTCATCCTTTTATGGTAGTGATGGATTTAATTGTCTTCCTAGTGTACTCAGTGCCGGAATTTACTTACTGGTTTGTTAAAATTTTGTTGATTATAGTGTCATCTCTGTCATCCATAACCATGTAACAGAAAAATGTCTGCATAATAAAAAACCTCTACGAGTAGTTTCTGGCTTTGACATGTTCCATATGCTCAGCTAACTCTAAAGTGCTTTTTATTAGATGTAACAGAAATGAATAGTAGTTGATTTCTAACCTCATTACTGTGGTAAACAACACAATTGTTAAAGCATGTAAACTTCTGAGCTAATTACAAAGGCAAAAATCTACCTCTGGTCTCTGGGGTGTTTTGTTTGTTTTGTTTTTTACCTGATTCCTCACAAGTTCATTTCCTATAGGGAGTTATTCTGTTGCAAAAGGCAAAAAATATCTGAGGAATAAATACTTTGAACTTCATGCTCAGCTGGGGGTACTGAGAGCCAGTGGTAATGGTGCTGCTGTTTTAGGGGTTTATGCTGTACCTCTGATAACATAATGGGGACTGAGCATTGCCCCCTTCTCTGGGTGAACCTCAGACTGCACAGTAAATTGGAGAGTGGGGAGGGAGCTCTTTGAGATGAACACTGGGAGTCAGGCTGAGCAGGAGGTGTCAAACTGCAACACTGGGAGTTTTAAACTAATTGAAGCTTTGTGGCAGCCAACAAAAATCTGTGCAATGGAGACTTTTTACTTGCAAACATTTGTGCCCAGTGGAGGGCAGAGCTTACACCAATCCACTGATTTAACACCATCTTTTCTTTTTTCCTTTCAGATTCATTACTTACGAATTTATGTTTATGTTGAATGCTTGGGAGTTCTGCATTGTATTATGTCTTCACTCTTTTCCTTTTCTGTTTTGCATGCTTGCTTTTATTACTTCATATGTCTTACCATTTTCACTTTACATCTGCTTGGCTTTTTGCTACCAACTTATCCTGCCAGCACCTGGACTTTTCCATGTCAGAGCTTCAGTTGCAGTTGTGTTTAGACTGGGACCAGCATGATTGGCCCTTCATGCCCTCTATAAAATCTGTGTCAGAGCATTATCTGGTATGTCCAATGCACAATATGACTGTAATCATAGTTCTGGATAAAGATGCATAATTAAATGTGTGTATCATAGCTCTTTAGTGCAAGGCCAGTGGAGAAATGGGGTTTTCCCTCTTTGTTGTGTCTGACAGATCTATTCACTGACATTTCAGTTGGTCATTATTTCAATGTAAGCTAGGGAGGTTTCCTTTTAATTTGATATATGTGCTAATCCTGAGTATTCCATCAGTGCCTGTACAGGACTTTGTCACTAATTCTCATTTAGCTGTTCCCCAACCAACCTGTGATCACCTGGCTTCCAAAATATTTGTCACATCACTCTTGTCTCTGGGGTGAAAACAAAGGCATCTCCCTGATGGCAGTAATAGGAGCAGAAGAGCTCTTTTGAGTAGAGTGGGTTCAGGAAATGATTTTCCTCAAAAATGCAGCTGGTTCACAGCTGAGATGTTGCTATCATTTGCATTTTGCAGCTGCTTCCTGAAAGAGCAAAGTTTTCTTGCAGTCCTCATGTAGACCAGTCTGCCACTTGAATACTCTTGGTCTGGGTAGTTTTTGCAAATTTTCATTTAAATGAAAAAAACAAAAAGACAATTGGCAGTGGTGCAGGGAGTAGTTGAGTCTCTATGCATCTGAATATCCTTGGCAGTTTGTATTGTGTTTTTGTAATTCAGCAATGTGTGTTCTAATACTGTGTAGCCAATATAGATGGGGATTTTGACCTCTGGTGAAATAGCAGTTTAAGTGTCTCAGCTCTAAATAATGCTGAATATAAAAAGGAGCCTTTTCTGAATGAGGAGATACTTTCCTCCTCGCTCCAGAGGTGTGGGTTATAAAGATAAATTTACCTTTTTCTCTCAGCCAAGTAGTCTCACTTGCACTTTTGTCTGTGTCCATTTTCTCCCCCAATGCAGAAATACATCCAGGAAGCCAGGAACCTGGGTAGCACCATCCGGCAGCCCAAGCTCTCTAACCTCTCCCCATCAGTAATTGCACAAACAAACTGGAAGTTTGTAGAAGGCTTGTTGAAGGAATGCAGAAATAAGGTAATACAGAGAATAATTCTGCCCTCCTGCACCTCATATCCTGCACCTCATGTCCATCCTTTCTGGACCATTTTGTATCCAGGATGTTTGA
>NW_005054416.1:164160-188977 GCF_000277835.1 Geospiza fortis | reverse complement strand
CACTTTTCTGCCATTTGTTTCTGCTTTATCCCTATAAGGATTTTTGCATGGTGGTGAGAAATTAATGAAGAGATAATGTATTCAGAAATTCTGCAAGGAGCAGAGACTTTATCGAGCAGATTTATGATAGAGATTGAATATTCTGAAGGGTCTTTACCATCCTGCTGCCCAAGTCTATTATAGCACATTTCAGTTATAACTAATGAGACAGTACAATTTCAACAGGAGGGAATAGTCCAAAAGAGAGGCTGTAGGGAAAATAGAACAGCTTTTCTCACAACTGCATTTGAGGTGCATGTTTTTAAGCACTTAACAAAGAAATGTGGCATTAATTTGTAGACATGCTTCACCAGTACATATTTGACAACATACTAATCTGAAGCAAATGTTAATGTTTATAAAAATACAGCAAAGAGAATAAATATGAAATAGACACATTCTTGCCTAAAGTCAGTGGGGGTATTACAGTAATTATATAGAACTTTTCATAAAACTCTATTTAATATGTTCATCTACTTCTGATTTCACTTTATGGAACTGTCCAAATAATCCCCATCTCTTAATAGAGCCACAATAGATGGTGAAAGTTTTTGAAGGTGGACTTGGCTCTGTGACAGTGAGAAATTGCCAGAGGGAGTGAGGGGGAGAAGCAGCCAGGGACTAACTTGCACTTCTTAATCTCCAGCAAGACTATGCAGAGGTGCTTAAGGGAATATTCCTCAATTGAAAGTGAGTCAAGAATAAGAACAAAGATGAAAAAATTTGTAAGAGATGAGTGGAACTGCTTCTCTTACCATTTTTCCCCTCCAGTTGGCTGTATGATGAATATATTGTGGCTGGAAGACTGTACTTCAGGAGCTGGTGAAGGCTTTGGTGGGCAGTATGAAATTGTGCACAGTTTAGGAGAATGGGGCTTATGGGGGAAGCTCAAGAGGTGCATTCCAGAATGGGTTTGTTTTAATCCAAATGCCCTTCTGTCTCAGCAGCATCTCCCAGGAATGACATACCTGTGCTGCTTAGAAACACTTGGGTGCATTCACCTGCCCTGAGAGGAGGGGGACAAAGTGTCCTGCTCTTGGGGAGTGCATCCAGTAGTCACCGAAGTACCCAAGATCTGTGTGTTGTGGCCTTGCTGCTGAGCATCCAGCCTGTTAATGTGTGACCTGCTGTTCCCTTTGTTGGGGTCACTCTGTGGAGGATAATGTGCTCATTTGCAAACCCTTTTTTACAAAAACAGAAGATGAGCACTGCTGCTGTCCTGGCTTGAAAGCCAGGGATTAATGAAGGGCAGATCTGCACTAATGCCAGAAATATATATATATATACAGCCAGTTATTCTGCCAAAACTTTGTTAGCATGTGCTTCCTTATTGCTCATTTAAAAAGTGTAAGTGATCTCGGAAATATCTGGAAGAGATTTACCTTTCTTTTGCCTTGTCTTTTGGAGACTAAGAGGATGTTGGTTGAGAAAATGGGTCGAGAAGCTGTGGAGCTTGGTCATGGTGAAGTAAATATCACAGGAGTGGAAGAGAACACCCTGATTGCCAGTCTGTGTGACCTCTTGGAAAGAATATGGAGCCATGGTCTGCAAGTCAAACAGGTGAGGAATAAATATTGCTGTGCATTGCAGAGCACACTTTCCTGAAGCTGTGTTATGCTGTTCCTCTCTCTGCTTCCAGAGGACACCTTTAGTGTGTATGTAGATGTGTTAAAATACTTGTGTGTCCTGCAGTCTTTTTTATGTCAGTTCCTACCCCCTGTGTGTCTCCATGTTGTGGGATATGTGCAAGGGCACCTGTAGATGTGTTCCACAGATGACTTCTTGGAAGATTCTCCATTTTACCTGGGGTCTTCATTTGGTGTGGTGGGTTTTGGTAGTTTTCTTTAATAGGATGCTAATAAAACCCCAACTATTGCTGTGTTCTTAATAATTTTATTAATGAAGTTGGCATAGACTACAAGGCAGCCTATCCTAAAGGTGCTGTCAGTGGGATGGGGGAATTGCTTTCCTGAAGGATAATTTAGTACTTCAAAGTAACAGTCTTGCTATTTTGGTTCTTCCTGGGTACTTAAATTATGGTTACAAGATCACTAGCTAGAAGTGTTGGGGTTTTGTGTGAAATTAATAATTGTTTTGCTCTTCTGTTTGGAGTCACTTGTGGGACAAGATGGAGTTTGGAGGGCCCTTACCAACTTTACTCCTCCCTTGTACAAAGGAGTAGCAAGGGTGGAGAAGATTACAACTTCTTTTTTTTTTTTAAAGAATATGTTCATAATCCAGCCAGCTGTAATCCAGTATCTCTGTTCCCAGCAGCCAAACACCAGTGTTTAACTCTGCTCTCCTTCAAACTATACAACAGTTTTCTATGTGAAGATTTATCTTGTGATTCTCTCCCTTCCCTCTTGTATATCACTTAGGATAGAAGCTGTACTGCTTTCGTCTTAGAAGACAGAGCATCAGTTTACTCTGCTTCAACCCAGGTTTGGGCCTTTCAGAGCAGCAGACGGCCAACCCTTCATAAGGTTAATGCTTTGGATTGATTGCAGATGTTGGCAAGCAGTGCTGAATGCTGGAATAGATAGAGTGGTGGAATAGAATAGAGGCCTGATGGAGGAAGTGCAGTGTATCTCACAGTATGATCCACAGTTTAAAACAATCAAAAGTAAAAGAGCACCACCAGTTCTCTGTGTGCTCTGGCCTTTATGAAATATGCAAAAGCCTGCTGTTTCGTACATCGATTTGATTTCATTTTTCGATAATGAGCCAAGGAAGACTCTTCTTTCTGAACTGACCATAGTAATGAGGATGGCTTTCCTTCCACCCATCCCTGCTTCTACCTCTTCCCTGCTGATGAACCCAGTAGTCCTACATTAGCTACCTACTGATTTTTCCACATGCAAAGGGAATCCATGCCTTCCGTTGTCCCGAGTGATGCAGGGCAGTTGTGATGCAGGATCTAATGGCTGAAGCAGTCTGGACTTTCAGAAGGCCTTGGTTATTCCCTTGCCCATTCTCTATCCCACTACTTTCCTTAGGCTGTCTTCCTTCCCCTTATAGATCCAGCTTGCCTCATCATTGCTATTTGGTGAAGTTAAAGGAGAGGTCCATGGTGCTGGAGGAGCGGGCAGACACTGCATGAGTCCTCACATCCATCATGGTTGTTGGCATCAGTTTGCTGCAGGACCTTTGTTGCTGCTTTCTGTGATCTGTTGCAGTTCTCCTTGCCATGGCAGCTGGTTGCTGAACACTAGACTGTGTATGCATGTGTGTGTTTATTGGGAGAAAACACAGTTCTGGATGTAACTCTTTGCTGGGTGATATTTTCATGCTCTTCTTTGTTTACAATAAGACTTGCATTTTTGGCTTTCCATGTTGGATCTGTCAGGTACACACAAGACACAGTGGCTTTTTTTAATCCTCACCACTGAATGCATATTTTTAATAGATTTCTGTCATCACAGATGTTACAGACAGTCTAGGATTTATTCTTCTGGAGGCGTGCCACTTTGGAATAATCCCTCGTGGTCAATAGTTCATTATGTCAGCTGCAGGGAGCTGATGTAAGATGGAAATGGTTAGAGATTTTTAAATATAGTTAAAAAAAGAAAAAATTAAAAATGAACTATCATTACTGCACTTCTGGGAAGGCACTTAGATAATTTTAGATGAAATTGATAGTGTGGAATTGACAACTATTGCTTTGCAGTCATGGCTTCTTTCTGTACAAAGCTGTAAATAAAAATGCGGCCTCATAATATGACAGCTTTTCTGGAATGCAGAATTGCTAGATCTTTACTGGGATTTCAGGTTAATACAGTACTTTAGGAAGATAAGTAATACTAATTATCTGCCAGTAATTCCAATTGATGTGCTGGAGAGCCTCTGATTGCTGACTGCTGCCTTTCTGCAGGTTTGCAAGCTTTTGGTTTATTATGTGAAATATTTTATGATGAATCCAAGAATCTTTATAGTTTCCCAGTGAAAGATTTTCTCACTCCCTGCTTTAAGCCACCAGGGGTTTAAGAAAGCAACATAATGAGCAAGGTGCACCTTTTAACATCATATGATGGATTTATCTTGGCCTAAATATTACATCCCAAATTCTGACTTTTAAGTTGGTTTTACAGTGTGTAGAACTGGGGTATTTTTACTGATAAGCTTTCACTGTCCTGCTTATATTTTGGGGTATCTTACTGTGTTTGTGATTATCCTTTGCCTGATGAAATTGAGGAGAATCTTTTGAGGTTGTAAAAATGAGCAGCATTTATCCTTAGCCCTGAATGACCCTGAGGGAAGCAGGACTTGGCTTGGGTGTCTCAGGCTGGCTCTGTGTCCCTTGTCATTTACTCTGGAGAGGCAGGGAGAGACCCACAGGACAGGTCACAGCCTCAGATTTAAAACTCCACAGCGTTTTACAGGCCTTTGAATGTTCTATTGTCATGTTAATGAACTAAGAGGGAAGAAGTTCCGTTGACTTTTTCCTGTTACCAGAATCGTTAGATCCCAGTAGTCTGACTCTTGCTTTTCCTTCTCAACCTCTTTACAGCTCCCAAGCTCCTCCCACTTTTGTCTTTGTTTTTTTGTTTTTATCATTGAGTTTATAGGGAGAAACATCTTTAATGCAAGTTTTTTTGTCATGGCTGCTACTTTCGATCATGTTTTAAATTTCTTTTTTTAAAAATTCAGCTGGTAGTGATTTCTTGAATATTTTTTCATTTTAGGGAAAGTCTGCTTTGTGGTCTCATCTGTTACATTACCTAGAGAACAGGCAAAGAAGAACCACATCAGGCAGCTTCAGTACCTCAGGTAAGATTGGCATCTGCTGGAAGAAGATGATTAAAAGCTGTGAGTAAGAGCTGCCTGCATTTACACCAAGCAGTTTTTTTCCCTTGGAAATACCCTTCACTCAATATAACTGAATCAAGTGTTATGGTTACTACAGGTTTAATATGGGCCTGGTATGTTGTCTCAGTGTGTTTTATGAAAAATAAACTGGTTTGTATTGTGCCCACTTGTTTGGGTCTGGGTCTGACTGCCATGGTAGTCAGAAACCCAGAAATAGCTGATGCTTCAGAGATAGCCTGTGAAATGGGTTGCTCTGGTAAATCATCCTCCATGAGACACACAGGCCCTGCATGACTGCAGAGCAAATTATCTTATGGGTCAGGGTGGAAAACAAGTGCAAGCACAGAAAATTGTGCTGTACACCCTGAAGTTTTACATTATGGCTTGAAAAACAATTGAACAGGAGGCTTACTGTTTAAAAACTTCAACTGGAGAAGCATATTTTAATTTTTATTGCATCAAGTGTTGCAATAGAAGCAATTTTGTGCATAAGATCCACTGATAATATGTTTTTAGGATTATTAATGTAATTTTTAAACATTACTTCTTGTGTCAGGTGAGGGCATAGGATATAAATTTGGAGAGAGCAGTAGGTTTGGGGGAGGCAGTGGGTGCCTTTTATTTTTTATTTAAAGCTGCTGTAAGCAAAGATTTGAGTATTAGTAACATGCACAAGATGCTGTAATCAAGCAAAACCATAGATTTGGAAATTTTAAGGTCTCCTGAATGTCCCTTAGTTCATAGTGGTTTTGTGTATCAGAATAAGACACAATCAGTTCCTTGCTTTCTTACTTGGGATTGAGGGCAGAGACTGTGTTCGACATAAAACTTCCTTCTGGAGTTTAATTTGAAAGACAATAGTAATAATATTGCTTGAAAACCCCAAAATGTGATATTTTAAAAGTGGTGGTGCTACAGGAGTGTGCAGAGTAATAGCTCAGGAAGCACAGGATGTGTGGTGTACTGAGTACAACATAGTTAACACTGTTCTGTGGTGTCAGTAGTCCCACTCAGGGTTACTGCACAGCCAGAAAACAGGGCAGTCTTTAGAAAATAGTACTTGATTACTATATGTCTTAAGCCATTTGATGTCATAGCAATTTCAGCTGAACCTACACTCAGTAATGTGTTGGTGCTCAGTGTGTGCTGATCTGTAGAACCATCTGTGTAGCATTATTAAATTTTCATGTCATTTGGAGTGAAAATACGCCACAGTACATTCACAGAGTCACCAATAGTACAAGAGTGCAAATTGGTGTTCATTCACCTTCTTTTTTATATTGATTTTAGAATCTTTAGATGGATTTCTGCTAACAAGAAATTGTTTTCTTCTGAATCTAGGAATACTTCTTGATTCAGAAAGACGAAAGTCTGATACAAGTCCAGCCATGTCACCTCTCAGAATCTCTCTCATCCAGGATATGAGGTGAGTTTGAGCTGTTAAACAACCCAGAAACCCCCTGAGATGTGCACACTTGTTTCTGTGTCTGCTGTGCACCATCCCGTGTTTCATGCAGCTGGAGGGGCTGTGGGGAAGGGACCTGTTGAGCTGTTTTAAAGTAGATAGTTCAGTGTTTTCATTGACCTTTACAGAAACAGTTTTCCTACTGAGGAGCTTTTATATTGTCTGAGCTATTAACTTATGGAAATACCATGTCAGAGTTTTCATATTTTTAACATTTTGTGTATTGGTTTATTTCCACAGAGGTGTGGGTGTAGTGTTTATGTTTTCCCAGTCATTGCTGAGTTGTTTGTGTAGTTCTGAGACCACTTTTGCTTCTCAGAGAAGAATGCAATTTAAAGAATGGGTTTATCTAACATTTGGGACTGTAGTGTGAATAAAACTGCAACTTCTGCCCAATGCCTTCTTTTCAGTACACTGATAAAGCATTATGCAGAACTTCTGAAACAACCTTGATAGGAATTGTCTTTTCCTTCTTTTTCCTTACAGCATCCATTTTTTTCAGTAGGGAAGAGTGAATTGAGGATTTGCCTGCCTTATTAAAATATACCATTTGTGCCTTGTGTGCAAGAAAAGCTTCTACAGAGCATGCAAAGACAATGTTTAATTTTCCAAAGCATTCAGCCATAAATATTGCAGTGATAAGGTCCAGAATGAGTCCTAAATCATGTGAGACAATGGGCCTGGTTTAGAATTTTGTAAATAGGGCACTGCATTGCAGGTATTTCCTTTTCAGGCTCTTATTCTCTTTGAGCTAGATTGCAGGGATTTTTTTAGTGTGCTGAATATTAAGGTGATTAAGTTTCTTTTTCCTATAATTTACCTCATATTTTGTGTTCTTTGGAAAACTTCAGCTGAGCTTGGTTCAAAAGAACTGTCATGCTTTGACAATACCAAGCACGTCTTTCTGTTTAATTCCAGGCATATTCAGAACATAAGTGAGATCAAAACAGATGTTGGCAAGGCCAGAGCCTGGGTTCGCCTCTCTATGGAGAAGAAGTTGCTCTCCAGGCATCTGAAACAGTTGCTTTCAGATCATGAACTCACAAAGTAAGATGGGTTATCTTGGGCAGAGCTTTAAAAGAAGTTAAAATCTATGTAATTGTTTGGTTTCAAAAATACAGGTGTGCCTGTTTTTGCATCTGCTTAGCAACGTGCAGAGGGCATGGAACAAACTGGCCTTCCATGTGTGTGAGTTATTTGGGAATTAGGATTCAATGCTGGGGTTCTTGACAGGTGTTTTTACATTTATAGCCTGCTCAGCAACATAAGGTGCGTTGCTTTCGTAATAATCACATACAGTGTTTATTGTGTGGAAATTAAAGCCATAGTTATTGTCATTAACTTTAATTGAAGACGTCTTTCTGGAGACAGCTTAACCTGTGCTGTCTGCTCTTCCTTTCCTCTCCTTCCACTTACCATCTTCCAAGGAATTTCTTCCCCAATCCCCCTGAACCCCAACAGCTAATTATTTGAGATTTGCCTTGTCTTGGACTTATTAAATAAGTCAAACTTATTATGTTGGACTTTCTGATGAAGCTGTGGCCTTCAGGGAATAAGGAAAAACTGAAGGATGGAGAGAGGACAGTTAATAAATCTGCCTGTATGGCCAAATTAAGATTAAGCCTCTCCAGTGAAGTCAACAGTTTGGATCAGGTTAAATTTAGCAGTGCTTGTCCTGTGCAGAGGACGTGCTGTGAGAGGACTTTCCACACACCACCACACTCCATGTACCCCCACAAAGAGGAGGAAAAAACCTCTTTTAACACTGGCCAGTGTTCTCTTCATCTATCAGGCAGAATCTGATTCTCTGGAACAGAGGGAGACTGCAGCAAAAGTATGTTTAAAATGAAAATGACAAACAAAGGAGCAACTTGTACAGGATGACATCAATTTTCTGTAATCTTGTGTGCTTTGTGCTGCATGTTTAGATATCCTACTTAGAGAGCTGTTGAAGGCAACGTGGTTTGAAAATGTGCCCCACTTGTTCTTAGAGGAAACAGTGCTGAGTTCAGTGAGGTACTAAAAGCAATGGTGCAACTTCTGCCATTTTACAGTTAACAAGATTGTGTTGTTCCTTTTGAAGCAGCTGTTAGGTATTTTAATTATCCCATTCTCTTTACCTGACATTTGCTAACAAATATAAGGAAAATATTACATGTTTGGTTTTTTCTAGTCTGCAAAGGGAACAGGGAGAAATCACATGTCCTGAGATCTTTGTGTGGCCAGGGAAACAGAGAAACCTTATCCTTTGAAGAGACAGGACAGCACATACCCTGACAGGCTGTCAAACATGTGATTCAGATTGTGCAAATGAAACACAGACATGGCCACCTTTTGTGAGACTTCTGTGGCTTTGCCAGTCTTGTGGCTACAGGCAGGTCAGGTTAATTTAAGGCTCTGTCTCTTTATTTTCGTTGAACATTTCCTGTCAGTCTCTAGTGTCAGGTTTGTTATGTGAGTGAGAACATGCCTCTTTGTTAGCTATCATTGATTTGTTTTGCAAGTTTCTATCTTGTGACTTGCTGACTTTTTTGTAAATTGATACCTGAAGTTGAGGGGAGTTGTCAGGATGCCCTCCTGGCAGGAACAACCTGTCCACAGCTGGGTCAGCATTTCTAGTACCTAATTCTTGCATTCTTGAGGGTTTAGAAATTCCTGCAGCATCAGTTGGATTTTGATATATTTTGGCATGCTCTTCTTTTATGATTATGCCCAACACTTGTATTATTTCTTGGTTGCCACCTTTGCACGCCTATCATTTTGGTTATGTTAGGAGCTGGGTATATCAACACTGAACTATTCCCTGGATCAATGTGCAGGTTGTTGTAGGCCCTGGGTGATCACCTATAGCCCAGCACAAGCAGATAGCCCCAGTTTTTGGCTGATGTCCTTTGAGAACAGTCCTCTGTCATGCATCATGTGCTGGACAGCTCTCCCATGGCACCCTCTGCTCAGAAGTAATTTAAGAAAACTCTCTTCACTTCAATTCTATCATTTTACATGGTTTAAAGAAGTCAGAATATTTTTCAAGAAAGTGCAAAATTCCTTTTTCCATCTTGGGGTGTTTCTGGATGGGAGAAGACCCTTAAACCAAATGTTACATTTGAGGGGTGGAAGATAATGAGAACTGGACTGATTCACTTTGGGGATGTCAGCCTTGCAGAGACTCAGTGTATCTTGGCACACTGAAAACTTTTGGCTCTCCCAGTATCACTCCTCATTTGTAATTGCTTGCCCATTATTCATAGTGTACCTAATAAGTGTGCACAGTAGAAAACATTTCACTGGAAGCATCTTGTTGCTGTGACAGATTCTGTGTTTTGCTTTGTCAGGAAGCTCTACAAGCGTTATGCGTTCCTCCGCTGCGATGATGAGAAGGAGCAATTCCTGTATCATCTCCTGTCATTCAATGCTGTGGATTACTTCTGCTTCACCAACGTTTTCACAACAATCTGTAAGTATTTGCTTTCCCTGCAACTCTGATTTCTAGATTTGGTTGAGTCTTTGTCCAAAATTCTAAATAGCTCTGAGCAACATGCCCTAATGTAATTATTCTGTTTTTTTCCCCTGGAATCCATCTGTGTGTGCTGTATTGCTGTTTCCATGATCTTCTCTGGTGGGCAGGAGTTTCTGTCTCTGTCACTTCTGTTTCTAACTTAGTAAAAGACATAGCTCTAATAATTTTAGTTGGGGGTGAGTTCTCAGCTGAAATTTTTGTGGTGGGCTTGTTTGCATGATACTAAATAAGTACAGTATGGATGTTCACTATCAAGAATATTAATGCATGCTGGGAATTAAAAGAAAACAAGCCCTCCCTGTCTTGTGCTCAGGCTACTTTGCTGCATGCCTGTCTCTGGGTTTGGGGTAACAATGAAATGACTGTTGAGGGTTGCATCAGAACTCCTCAGCATTTTTTTTTTCTTCTAGTTGTAAAAAGATACCCTGGAGAAACTTTTAGGCTATTGTTGATACCTATAACACTTAACTGAATTACAGAGTTCTCAAAGATCTGTGTGCCTGCTGCCACAGGACATCACTGGGAAGGCAAAATAAGGAAAGACTTTAGCAAGGCTTATGAAATTGGGGGTGGGATATGTGAAAGGGCTACCCTTGGTGGTGTGTTGTGATTCACACTTGTGTGTATGAAAGACAAAGCAAACAGACATCCAAGCAAAACAGCTTTTGGTCTGCAGGCAAGTTCTGGATAATGTGAAAATCTGGTCTGTTGGATGCAGTTAAATTGTCACTTACTTTAGGACTATCAGCACAGAAAATAAAAAGGGAAACATTTTAATTCATTCTTAAATGCTGTGAGCATTGGCTTTTAAGAAAATCCAACCACCAAATGCTTTCTCGAGGGCACTGACAGCTGAGGAGATGCTGAGGGAGAAATGCATTAAATGCCTCATCTGAAAAACCCTGACTGTAATCTACTTATGCACTATGAAAGAAGGGTAGAAAGCCAAGAAGCACAGTGACCATTCAGAGAATAGGATTTTATTATAAAAGGTTGGTTAACAGAGGGCTGGGCAGGAGATGCTGGGTGGTGGAAGAAGATATGCCTCGAGAGTCAGAGGGGGGGGGACTGCAGCTCAGGTGATACTGCATGGAATTACTCACAGGTAAACCAGGGGACCAGAAAGCATTTGAGCATATGTGTGGTGCTATTTAGAAGGGGAAAAAATTGCTTGTTCTTTTGAGAAATAGGTAAGTCCTAAAGTTAGCATAACTAAGAGTGACATGGCAGAGAGAAATGTGCAGCATTATGCTGTATTTTCACTGGATTTGTTCAGCCATGGCAGCGAATGCTGCTGCCATCCATGCCTGTGAAGAAAGGCTGCAGTTAGTACCTGAGTGGGACCTGGAGGAGTTGTACAGTGCACTCCTGGGTACAGGAATATCATGTCTTTTCTTCCTTGTCACTGAGCTGAGGGTAAGTAAGTCTTTGTGCCATGTTGTGAGGTTGGTAAATAATAAGGGATTACACTCATAAGAAGGCATTATTCCATCCAAATTTCTTTCTTCACTTGACACTGTTCTGCTGTCAGCTCTGTTTCTTAGTGGCTGCTGTGTATGTGTACACTTCCCCATTGTCAGCCAGTGCTTGGTGTGCAAGTGTCAGCATGATTAACTGGGATCTCTGATGTTCTTTTAATTTCATGGTGCTGCAGTGCTGTTTTATGACTTAGCTTTTGCTTCTCTCTTGACTAAAGAGGTTATGTAATTATTCTTCATTTTTGAAGTGTTCTTTCTTTTGTGTTTGCAGTGATACCATACCATATCTTGATTGTTCCCAGCAAGAAACTCGGTGGCTCAATGTTCACAGCCAATCCTTGGATCTGTATTTCGGGAGAGCTGGGTGAAACAGGAGTCCTGCAGATTCCCAGGAACATACTGGAAATGACTTTTGAGGTTTGTGTTACTTGATACAAAACCAGATTTGAGTGTTCTGTTTGTTCAGTTTTAAATTCTCCCCTTGCTGTACCACCTTGAAATCGGAAAGGGTGGCAGATGTGTCTGCGCTCCTGGTCCAGTGTTTTTTTCTGTATTGTCCTTCACCTGTGGAATGAATGTGGAATATCTTTGTGGTTTGTCACAGATAGTTTGTGCCTGTGCATAGCACGTTAACCTGTATTTAATAACATGCAGAGCAAAATGACTGACAATCCTTAGTGCAAGGGATAGACAAGACTGTCTTTATGTTACAACTGTGGGAGGTGTCATATCCTCTTCTGTTGGAAAACAAAGAAGTGATTCTGCTCTGATTTCTGCATGTGTGTTGTGTTTATTGGGTGAAATTGAATTGAAAAATCTAGTTCAGCTGATGTGCTCTGTGCAGATCAAAACAGTATTTAACACAACAAGCAAACAAAACCAAGTGAAGCAGCCTACCACTAAAAAGCCCAGAACCAACCATGCAGTCAGAAACAGGAACCACATTGCTGAGTTTCTGTCTGAGCACGTTCCCTCATAGTTTATTCCCCCAACATGCTGCTTTCTTTTTCAGTTTCCTCTGACAAACTCTTTGTTTTATTTACAGTGCCAGAACCTGGGAAAACTGACCACAGTGCAAATAGGACATGATAATTCAGGGCTGTATGCCAAGTGGCTTGTGGAATATGTTATGGTCAGAAATGAAATAACAGGGCATACTTACAAGTAAGTATCATCCTGACATTTCATGTGGGGTAAGTAGAATTCCTGCAGGGAGCTGGCACAGCAGGGCTTGTTTGATTAGAAAGGTCTGATCTCCTGGGACTCTGTGTCTACAGCTGCCTCGACCTGAAGGCACAGAAAGATTGTTTGGCTTCTGGCATTAAACAAATCCTGGTTCTTCTGAATTCAAACAGGGATTGCAGTTTGCAGATGTTCATGTCTCATATCAGACTGTTGGTGGAGAGGATGAGTTGACTGTTGTGCAGCTTAGAAATAATCTGCCTTGAGCCCAAGGAAGAAGCAGCAAGTCAGAGCTTGCTGCTTACCAAATATAGGTGATATTTTATATTAGGTCTGGTACTCCAGGTGTTACAGAGACACCTTTGGACACAAGCTGGAACACAAGGCCTTATGAGTGTTAGAAACCTGTGTTTACATGGGAAAAGTAAAGGAATGAAACTTAGAGTGAGAATTAAATTTATTTGTGTTAGATACAGAATAGTTTGATGCCCTGTCATTTGTTTAGGGAAACTGTCAGGCTCATGTTGATGTCAAATTGGTGGGTAAGTCCATTCAGCTCTCCATGCCAGTTCATTTGTAATTAAATGAAGAGGAGAGATTCTATTTTTGGATGCTGTTCAGTTTTCCAATTAAGCTGATTAAACTGCCATCAACATTGGTTCAGAAAAAGTGATAATGAGCAAATGAGCGTGTGTGCTTTCTAGTGTCTGATTTAATACCCCAATTCAGTAGAAGTACTGGTGTTCTGGCATTTAAGCATATGTTTGGGCTGTGGGGTTCTTCTACAGCTGGCTTGCTATGTAGCATATTCAGTGCATTTCTTCACCCTTTATTTATGGGATGTAGTAGGATTTCCCCTTTTACCTGTTTTTCCTCAAATCATGCTACATGTGGGACTCGGGCAAAATCTGCTTTGTGGATGGATCATCTACTGCAACACTCAGCACAAACTTGGAACTGAAAAGCTGTTTCACTTTTGTGCCTGTGCTGGCAAAAGCCAAAGCCAAGACTTTTATTACTTGGTGCTGGATGAATGAAGTCTTTCTAATAACTATGCTAGCAGGATTTGGGCTTTAGGCAACTGCAGCTGAAAGTCTTTGGCATGGAATTGAATCTGGATTGATGCATTTATCTCCCTGGTGTTGTTAGGTTTCCCTGTGGAAGGTGGCTTGGGAAGGGAATGGATGATGGCAGCTTGGAGAGGATCCTGGTGGGAGAGCTGCTGACGTCCCACACGGAGGCTGATGAGCGGCAGTGCCGGACCCCTCCCCTGCAGCAGTCTCCAAGCATGATCAGGAGATTTGTCACTATCTCACCAAACAATAAGCCAAGTGAGTCCTGGGGCTTGTCCTGTCTTGTCCTGTTCTGCATCATCACCTGAGGGCTTGCAAACACAACTGGAGTTTGGAGAGAACCTGTGAAACTCAGCCCAGTGTCCTGCTTGAACTCCAGCTAACTTCCAAATTACAATCCTGGGCATCCTGTTCTGTCTATTTAACTTTTGAAATCTGAAAGGGTGGCAGATATGTCTGTGCTCCTGGTCCAGGGGTGCTTTTTGTATTGTCTTTCACCTGTGGAATGGATGCTATGGAGGAAGGTAGAAATTTGCTGCCTTTTCTCTGTCTGTCCTTCATGGATGAAGAATCTTGCTAATGGTTTCTATTCACGGACTTCTCTTTGTTTGCTCTTGAGGTCAGTGTGCTGTGGTTGTCTTATTCCTGGTAAATCAGGTGGTTACTTTGTTCCCAACCATACTTGGGTTTGCAGGGAAGCTACCACAGGAAGTATTTCCAGGATGCCCAGATTTGTCAGTCCTGAACAAAGCACTGCTCCTTTTCTTAGCTTTGGGTCCTGGTCTGATCGTTCACATAATGTGTAAAAACCCTTTCCACTGTTGGTGTTTTGAAACACCAGTGTTGACTTCAATATAAAACCAAACCATCTCCATTCCTACCTCCTCAACAATAAATAAAAGTAGAGCTGGGTTTCCATTACCCACAGCACTGTTTCCTTAACAGAATGAATTATATTGGTGCTCCTCTGCTGTGCTTTGTGCTGTGCCATAACCCTCACACACAAGGTACAATTTCTGAAGCTGTAACTGGATATATTTTTGTGTTTTGCAGAGTTAAATACTGGTCAGATACAAGAAGCTATTGGTGAAGCTGTTAATGGCATTGTCAAGCATTTCCACAAACCAGAGAAGGAGGTGAGAGGTTGTTGTCTGTGTAATGGCACTCCTGTCCTAAAACTCTGATTAGTAAACATGAGAGAAGATATAGCAGAAGTAACCAAACTGAATGGACAGCCATGTGCTTGAGAATTCCTGAAGTGCAGCAAAAGTGAGATACTGAGATAGTACAGCCTTAAATACCTGTGTGGTGCTGCTAACTGGAGCATTCTGTTAAATTGAATGTTAACATTCTGGTATTGGAAATTGTGGTGCTAGTCAAATCCTACCAAAGATTCTATCCATACACTCTCAAGAACACTGTTGCTGTTTAGTTTGTTCTGAATTAACTGATATTTTACATCTGCATTGAGTTCTAAGTAGATTTTTAATGTCTGTTTTGCATTATCCTTGCTACTTAAAACACAAAAACCCATGGGCCGCTTTAAAAAAAGGGAGAGAAACAAAGGGCACCCGTAAAACACCCAAAGCCCCCAAGAAAGTGAGGCAGAAGTGCTTTTCTAGACTCTTTTGCATTACACAGGTTATCAGCTGATGCATTTTCTGAAACAAACCTAAGTAGCTGTCCAGCCCTTGTGAGCCAGAGAGGTGTAGAGCAGTGCTGGGTCTGGATGGATGGCTCTTGACAGTCAGGATTTTTTTACATTCCTGTAACACCTGACTTCTAAATTCATTCTGGCATGACAAATTCATATCCAGTGTAATTCTAGTCAGTGATCACATTGATAATAATCTCAAATGGTCATGCACTGGTTTTGCAGAATAGAATTTACCATCATGTGCTGAAGCAAGACTTTGTTTTTTACTGAGCATCAAATGTTTTTGTTGGTAAGAGGCATGCTACACTGGGTCTGTGATCTGTTACTTAAAACAAGAGGAAAATATTCTCCTAATTTTCTTTAGTGATGATTATTGTAGGTAAAACCTGCTCATTATCTTGGCCTGTTTGAGCCTTTGTTTGATGATGCTGATGATGAGGCCCTGACAATGCTATCCTTAGCCTCATTCTTAGAGAAGTCAATCCATTTTTGAATGCTCAGGACTTGGAGAACTGACCCATCCTGTTCAGGGTCACTGTTTGACAGCAGACTTAAACTTTAGGCATTTGTTTATTTAAAAATGTAATGGGACACTTGTGTCCCAGAGTCCCAAGGTGAGATGATGAGTGTGTTTGCTTTCTGTGTGTGCTGGCAGAGAGGCAGCCTGACCCTGCTGCTGTGTGGAGAAAGTGGACTTGTTTCAGCTCTGGAGCAAGTGTTCCAGCACGGATTTAAATCACCAAGACTCTTCAAGAACGTCTTCATTTGGGACTTTTTAGGTGAGTGGGAGGATGGCATCCCAGAGCCTGTTTGTGTCTTTGGAAAACATCCAGCTGTGCTCCTTATCACTGCTGTTGTGTCTCAGCTGGTGTGAAGAGCAGACTTCTTGGAGGCATCTCAGCAGCTGAGTGGCCATGAGAGCTCCAAACTGCTCGTACTGCTGTGAGAGAGAGCCTCTGTCTCCTGCCAGAGCTGACTCTGTACTTAATGCAGCAACTGGGCTTTGTCCTTCTGGCAGTTACAGTGTAAAACAAACCTTCTTACTGGGGAAGAGGCACATAAATAGGGTGGTGAATTGACGTGGGGTAACCTTGTTAATTTGGCACAGTAAAAGCAAGAAATCACACTTGTAAAAGGTTAGGTTGTCTTTCAGAGCACAGTAGGTGGATCTAGTGCTGTTGTATGTACTGGACATTGCAATAAAGGGGCTATAAGCCCATTTTTCACACAATGGTCTAGATCCCTTGACAAAGCTAAATAAATCCAGTGAGTTCACATGCACATTTTAAAAAAGGAATTATTTCACGTTTTTAATAATGTTTCTATATTTTGAGTAGTTACATTAACATTGCTGTCCCCTTATATGATCATTTTACTGCACTCAAATTCAGTAGTTAGGTGAACCTCTTTAGCATTGTTCAGAGGGGAGGAAGTGGAATCCCAGTTTTATACAGGGGGAACACAGGACTGAGTCAAACAGAAACAAATAGTGCCTGAAAGTAATGATTCAGAAAATTCATGGATGAGCTTTGATCCTAGGCCTTTCAATTTTAATTCTCTCCTAAATGCACTGATGAAACTTCATTATCTCCCACCATTCTTTTAAGAAAAAGCACAAACATACTATGAGACCCTTGAGCAGAATGAGATGGTCCCAGAGGAGAACTGGCAGACAAGGGCCAGGAATTTCTGTCGCTTTATCACCGCTATCAACAACACCCCCAGGAACATTGGGAAGGATGGCAAATTTCAGATGCTGGTGTGTCTTGGAGCCAGGTACAAAAAAACTTCTTTATAATTGTTGTTGTTACTGATATTTTAATGAAATGAAAAAGATGTTGCACATGGGGCAGTTACTCCCCACTCCCTGTCTCGTAAAGAGAAGGGGAGAGCACGGTAGGTCTGCTTAAAAGCAAAGAATAAAAACTATGTCTGTGCAGATGTGAAATTAACTTGGCTTTATTTTTATTCCCAAACTGCCCACTGGCCCCTTGTCAGAGACCACCTTCTGCACCACTGGATCGCCCTGCTTGCAGACTGCCCTATTACAGCCCAGATGTATGAGGACATAGCCCTGATTAAGGATCACACGCTGGTGAATTCTTTGATTCGGGTGCTGCAGACCCTGCAGGAGTTCAACATCACCCTGGAGGCATCTCTTGTCAAAGGCATCGACATCTGACCTCCTGTCCCACAGGAAAAACTGTCTTTACAAACACAACAAAAAGCAACAAGGAGTGAATCTCGTTAGTATGCAAAAGTTCTGTCTTGCCAGTACATTGTATCGTGAACTTGTTCATGGCCCAGAAATGCAACTTTGACTTTTCTTGAAGGAAACTCCAGAAATAGTACAGGCAAATGGATAGAAGCTGTAAACTCAATGTAAAAAAGAGGATTTTGGTATAAATCTATTTTAGAGTTTATTTGCTGATTTGCTTTTTACACACTTTCATGTGAAAGAGATAGAGATGAGTATTGTGCAGCTTATTTTAAAGCTGCAGTATTTCCTTGCCATAGAAAATGTGCAGTGAGCCTTTCAGCATTCTGTGAACTTGCCTTCAGATATGCTGTATGTCATAGAACCCAGTGTATACACTCCATTTCGGCTGAGAAGGTCATTCTATAGTTTTTAAACTAATATTTTATATATTAACATTATTACCAATGTTTGATTTTTAAGGTGTTGGGTCATGTTCTGCTGCAAGGGAACTACAGATCTGATCTGTGCTTTTAATAGCTCCAAAGCACTGATTTGTCAACAATTATTTTTTTCCTTTATTTTTGTTGTCAGTATTATTTCTAGTGAAATCCAGGAGACTGAACCTTGAAATGTCCAGAGATCAAAGTAATATTTTTCATATTGGTACGTAATTGCACAGAAGAAGAAATTAAGTCTGTTTTTAACTGATGTTTTTTATTTATTTAACCTATCATTGTGTTTTGTAAGTTTGTCTTTAAAAAAAAAATCTTCTATGATACAACTGGCTATATTATGTTGCAATTCAGAATTTACAGTGTAGCCCACTTAAATGAAAAACCTGGAATAATTGTTCATAACACAAGAACATTTCCACTTAAAACCAGCCTTTTGAAGCTTGGTATATGGTTGCTGCTGGTAATTCTCTTAACTGCTAATAAAGAGGGACATGAGTTCCCCAGATGCCAGATGACTAAATAAAAATCTTTATGCCCCATCTGAAGTAATAACAGTATACCTTACTAACAAGTATAAGGATTTCTCAATGTTTCTGAAAGGACAGTGGTATTAAGGTTTTTTCTTTTCCTTTTGAGTGCATATGTCTTGGATCCTGTTGTCACAGTCTGCTTCATTTGGGATGCTTTTGTTTTTAGCAAAGAAAGTTTAGGCCATTTCTGCTATGAAACACAAACTTTTTGAAAGCTTAATTTATTGGAGATCTGGAACTTGGCAAATGCCTAAAGGCATCTCTGTTCATTTGAATCCTCTGATAAAAATCTCTTTGAAATGAATATGTGACTTAAGAACAGGCTGATTTATCAGCATCACAAATTACTGTACGGAAGTTCAGGGCTGTGTATTTAAGAGGTCTCCACTGTATAAACTTATCTCAGTATTGTCTCTCTTTGGAGAAGCAGAGTCCAAGTTTTTTGGTTCATACAATGTTGTAGCACTTTTATTTTACCTACAGCTTAGTCACATCTTGTGATAGTTTTATTTCCATAATTTATGAGTATAGCACATGTATTAAATTTTTGACTATTTTTAATTTTGTCCTATTTATTTCATTCATTATTAAACTGAGAAGTTCCTTTGTCACTACTTATCAGAGCAAGATTCTTCTTTGATTTCACAGTAGCATTAGGAAAATGTGAGCGCAGTGTCTGAGCCACTCCTCACGTGGGGTGGGTGCAAATTCTTTCACAGCTTACAGGAGCATTTCACAGGGGTATTCTCTGTGTGTGCAGGGTTGGTTTTGTTGGTGTTTTTTAAAATTTTTCTTCTTGCTTTGGAAGGGCAAGAATAAAAAAACAGTTTTACTGCATTCTAAGAATTTCATGTATTCAACTTAATATGTTAGGATAGTCTTTTTACACCTACCCTGAATTGTTTGTGCATTAATAATAGCAATTTTTTTGTTTTATTTTGGGTTTTTTTTTTTGTTAATTTGTTTTCTTTTGTTGTTTTTGTTTCAGCTGTCTTGACAATGACTTTACTAGGCCTGTGTATTTCACAGGGAATATTAAGTAAGAAAGGAAGGTTCCATAGTTTGACCTTAACACTTGAGTTGATCCTGTTAAAACCATATATCTCATAGTATTAAGGGTGGAATAATTTTACCTGCATGGGGTAATTACTCTGAACTAAGGTTCGTTTTTTATCTCTTTTTTTTCCTTCCTCACACAGGTTTACCTAGTGTGAGACACGATACCATTGGCCCGATGGCTGTTTTGGTGTGGATTGTTTTGCCCTCATTAGGACAGTTTGAGGTGGCTGGGATTTGGTGGTTTGCCAGGGGTGAGCTCCTTGGCTGGCCCATGGGGATGGTGCAGCCCATCAGTGAGTTCTGGCTGTCCAGTGCAAAGGGAAGACACAGAGATCCTCTTCCACCTCTTTGGTTACTTTATTCTTACAGCAAAAATTAGTTTGAGACAGACCTTCCTCTTCCTCTCACAGGGGGCCCGTGCTTGATCCTGTTGGGGTCCAAAGCACTTTCTGCTGTGCACTTCCAAGGCTGCAGGGATTTGCTCCACTGATGGAGCAGTGGAAGGTTCTGAGATGCAGAACTAAAGCTGGTTTTGTTAGCTCCAAAGGCAACCAAGGAAGAGCAAGATATTAAATACAGCCTGTGCCAGGATTTTGGGAAGAGATTCCATGTGTAAGAACAGCCCAGGCTGTAGGAGCAGCCACAATCCCACCTCAAACCCACCCCCTTCTCTCATGGCTGTTCTAGCAGCAGTCCCAGCGGATAAGGTTAGGATCCAGCTCCTGCCATGCCATTCTGCTGAACTTTATGGGAGCAAACAGTGTAGTCAGCACCTTTTCATCCAGAGCTTTGTAAAATCCTTCTCCTTTTGTTCAGAGTAATGCAGTTTTAACTTTTTTTCTTGTTACTTTTCCAAAATAAAGGGGGCAGGTTTGGTAGGTACCGTTAGTGTGGCTGTGCTGTTCTGTTGTTCAGTGGGGATTTTTTGGTAACAGTTAATGAGAAAAGATAATCTTTTGAACAACACACATTCATTCTAAAGAGAGAAATGCAGTGATAAAAAAGTAAGTAGTTCATCATGCAGTAAATACATAGTGCTAAATGTTCTGTTTACAGGCTCATACCTGATTTGAGAGGAAAAATTAGGCTATCACCTATCAATTATTTAGCCTTAACCAAAGTTAAGGCTACAATGATACTTTATACAAAAAGAAAATGCGGATTAACAGAGTTTGGTTTAAATGTAATTAAATACTATGATGGTCAGTTTATACAAAAGGAAAAAAAAAGCCTTTACCTGCCATAAACTTTAACCACCTGATATTCTGTGGTTGAAAACATATTCATGACCTGGAGACTATTCCACAGCTTTTTCCATTACAAAGAGTATTTTTCAAACTGTTCAAATGGGACTTACTAGCTGGATGACCCATACTTTTTATGTGTTTTAAATTCATGACTATGTTAAGATTTCTGCAGTGAAACGATTCAGATTTAACGTTTTCTGTATATTGTCAAATGATTTTTGTCTGTAGTGAAGAGACTATAGGATACTTGAAAATACTTGAAGAAATTGTACACGTACTTCACATCTTTGTAGCTCTTTATTTTATACCTAGAGATTGGCTGTTAAACTAAGATAAAGCATCAGTACCTTATAAACTATATATTTTACTACATGGGGAAATCACTGGCTTGTTGTTTTTAAGGGCCGTGTTGAAGTTTACATTATAATGACAAAACCAGGTACTGTTTTCCTTTTTTTTAATTTTTCCTGTGACATTTCAATCCATTGGACATTAAATGTGAATTGGATATACAAAGAGGTTTTACAGGTGTAGCTCATTTGCTGAATTGCAATAAAATTTGTCTTCTAACATGAAAAAAATAGCATTAATGTGCTATTTTCAAAAAGCCTGGTATAATTTGGCTGATCATCTGGCTCATTGCCTGGCTGCAGGTCTGTGGGACGTTTTAGTGGCTCATTTCGGGAGATCTTTGTTGTACAGTTTTGTGTCTGATCTGTTCAGCTACAGCTGCTCCCTCCCAGCTCCAAAGGCCATCCCTGTCAGACTGGCAGCAGTGGGGGAGATGCTGCTCAGGAGTCAGGGAGTGGGGACAAGGGGAAGGCAAAGGGACCAGCACAGACCTTGGGAGGGTCTGTGAGCACACACACCCTCAGATGTGCTGCCATTCCCTCTGTTTAAGTGTGTGAGACCATCTCTGGATGCTCTATTCCACCAGGGAAGACAGAAGGAAGGAGCTGGATCATTCATCTGGAGGTATCTCTGGTGCTTCACCTCTCACACCCCTGGGGTACTTTTGCATGGGAAGTTTTGCACCTGGTCTGTGGTGGAGGCTTTTTATAAGCAAAGAGAAATAACAAATATCAAATATCAGTATCCCTCTTGGGGGAACTGCATCGATGTGCCTGAGCTGGGGTGATCCTGGGGGATGCCAGACGGTGAGCTTGGCCTGAGCCATGCTCTGGCCTCATCCTTGGGCAGGGTTTGGGGTGCAGTTGTGGACTTGGTACCTGGTGTGGGCGTGCTGAGCCTGTGAGAGACACCAGAGCTCTGCTCCCGGGGCTGGGATGGACCTGCTGCTCCTGACCCCCCTGCATGGAGCTGAGGTAAGTGCAGCTTCATTCACCCCACCTCAGGTGCTGGCCTCAGGTTTTTCACATTTCCTCCAAGGAAAAGGAGCACCAAGAGCAGGGCCTTGGTGGGCAGAGTGTGTTGTGCAACTGCTGGGTGCACAGGCAGGGGCTGTTCACTGACTGCTCCCGTCTAAAATGTTACCATTTGTTGTAGCAATGACTTGGAAAGTTCTCACAAGGAAATACAAATGTCTAAAAGTTATTTCACATGACAAAGTGTCTCCTTTTTTCCCCTATTAACTCAGAAATGTGTGTGTATTAATAGGCCATGCTGTGTCCAGTTCTGCAATAAACAGGAGCTGTTCTTCATTTCAGTGACAGTGGCACATTAAGATGCAGATCCTGCAACATTTAAAGTGTCACTGGTGGATCTGATGTTTGTTTGGGGAATTTTTTTCTACAAATGGCATAAAAAGACTTAGACAAGGCATATAAATTACATGGGAGGATTTTTAATGCCTCTTGTGACCATTGAATGCACAAATTTCCTCCGTCTCAGATGAGTCCTGTGCAGGTGCTGCTGGTTACTGAAGATGTGTTGTTTTTACACAGAATTCAGCAACCCTGGGACACTAGGATGGGAAGTGCCAAAATTTAGGTGATATATTTCAAAGAAAAACAATTACTCAAAACTCAGTGCACACCTGGAGATGAGCAATGCTTGAAACTACAGCTCTGTGACATTTTGTGTGTGCTTTGGAACAATTAAATATTTGAGAATATTTCCTCACTTGTCAGCATCCCACTTTCCTTTTACCATTCTGGCATCTCCCAGTTGTTTTCAGCTGCTGTCACAAGCCCTCATCATGCTCAGTTTTGGGTCAATATGGTGCAGGCCAGCAGAGTTGCTACTTCTCACTGTAGTGCAGATGAAATGGCAATCTGCATGTCTTCAGGTATTTGGTCATCATTAAATAATGAAATTTAACGAGGATTATGAAGCATAAAGCAGTTTTTAACCGCAATTTGCAGACAAAAGTATTCATCTCTACTCAGGACATCAGGTGTGCAGTTTCTGAAGCAGATTTTACATCCAGCTGCTCTGTGGCAGCTTAGTCTCCATCTGTCAGTGTGGGGCAGCTGCATGTGATAGTGAAAATGAGAGCAGAGGGGAATTGGGGGTCTTACCTCTATGGAAGTAACTATTTTCCAGGACCTATTTTACTCCCTGAAACTTTGCTAGTTGGTTGTATTTAAAATTGCTGAAAAAATTCCCCAAACAGTCCTATTTGGGTTGTCTTCCTGTCCAACTGCCCTGGTATGGTTGTTTTCCTTTCCTCATACTTAGTGCTGAAGTTGAATCTTGAGAATTTTTGTAGCTTCTCTCCGCCAGTAAAGGTCTTCATGCCCAGAGCAGTCATCTGTCACTGTGACTCTGTGGGTGAATAGAAATAGTTAAAAAGGCTGCAGAAAGGCATCTGAGTTGAGGTCTGAGCTTGTCTGGTTTGTGTCTTTAAAGAGATCTTTTAATGGCAATTCTTCATCATAAACAAATGTGTGTTATATGTGAAATAATAGCCTGGATCCTTCACAAAACACTTTGAGATTTATGTGTAAGAAATGGCTTCACTAGCTAAGATAAATTTGATATTGTTCTGTTTGTTTTCCAAGCTGCAGTGAGATCTTTTGATCTAACTCAGGCATTCCCAAATATTTATGTCTCACTTTATGTTTTAGTTTACAGAAGTAAGAAAGATGCTTTGCTTTTATGGTGCCTCAGGAAGCTTTGGATATTTTGGTCACACAACTCTTCAGTGTCTCTTGCTGGTTTTTCTGCTACACTCTTCATATGTGTTCTTACTTTGTCTTGTGCAAATCTTGTGATGGAAGTTAATTAAATTAATACTGGTCGAGTTCATTGAGGGGGCTTGACTGGGCAGTGCCTGAAATGAGTGCCAGCTTTTCTGTGAGGGGGTTTGAAGCCATGTGCCTGGATGGGAGATGGCTTCTCTGCCCCTTTGGGAGAGCTGTTTATGGAGACAGCCTGAGTGATATCCCTGGATGAGAGATGTGCAGGTGTGCCAATTCCCACCCCAAGTATGAAGGTTTATTCAGGAGATCATGGAAACTGTTGAGAAACCCTTCATTCATTTATTGCTTAGGGCTGGAGAAGCCTTGGAGTGTTTAATGAGCAGCTTTATGTATTTATAGATGAGACTGCCTAAGACTGAAACCGACCAGGAGACACAAAAGGTTGCTTCTCATTGGATTCAAAAAGAGAATAACTTTGATCATTTCAAAAGCAATGAAGCCTGATGCTCCAGTGAGAAAGGAGAGTGGTAATTTATAGCTGCCATTAAGGAAACAAAGACAAAGACTGAGGGAAAGTTTCATTCTGAAGATTTACTAATGTGTATAAACCACCCTTGCAACTAGAAACAGCTCGGTATTTCTCACAGAACAAAACAAAAGGGAAAGGGCAGTGAAATGGGGATGGGAGGGAGGGGTGGAAGAGAATACTGCCTGCTTTTCCTCGCAGCCTGAAAGGTCAGACATTATTTAGGAAATGATAATTTCAGTGAATAATGTATGAGCCAATTTTACCTGCCAAAGGAGCGACAGCTGTGAGAAATCCCTGGCTGAGAATGGAGGTGGGATGGGGCTGGCTTGGGGGTTGGGTGATGCGTGGCTTTTGGCATGGCCTTCGGCCGGGGATTCACGCTCTGCAGTGGGGTGTGATTACACGGTAAAAATGTCAATATTGTATTCTTGAACCAAGGCAATGGAGGCTGGAGCGCATCGCGTGTGTTCGGGCCG
>NW_005054416.1:156914-163576 GCF_000277835.1 Geospiza fortis | reverse complement strand
CCCCCACCGCGCCCCCCCCCGCGGTCACCGCGCGGTCCCGGCTCCTCTCCGGGCCGGCGGCCAAGGGAAGGGGCCGGGGTCGGTGCTGATGTGAGGGGCGGCCGTGCCCGGGCTGCTCGCAGGGCGCTCGGGCTCCGCGGGTGCTGCCAACGCCGCTTTCCCCGCGGTTCCCGCTGCCCCGGGAGCGGGGAGAGCCCCGGGACGGGGCACCTGGGGAGCGGGGTGCGGACGGCGTGTGCCGCGGGTGAAGGTGCCTTCGGACCCCGCGGAACCAGCCCCGGGATTCTCCCGCCTCTGCCTCCTGCCAAGCTGAAGGCTGCGATGTTTGCTCGCAGTCTCGTTCCTCCAGGGTCTCTCTTGTGCTCGGTATGCTGTCACTGCAAGGGGAAATCTCGCTCTCTGTGCCTACGGATTTTTCCTAGCCCTCTTTTCCATGCATTAGCGATGCGGCTTCTTGCTGCGATTCTTTACCGCACGCTGCAGATCACAGAGGAGCGGTGTAAAAATAACCCAGCTGAGCTGCCACGAGATCTGCTCCATGTCTGTGTCCGGCCTTAGAGGGAAGCCCCTCCTTGCCGGGTGTTTTCTGGGACCCCTCTTGCCGGGGCAGGTCTGTGCCCCTGGCTCGGGTAGGGGAGAGCTGGCGGTGCCGAGGGCACACAGTCAGCACGTGTGGCTGGTGCTCCTTTATGCCCGCTGTCTGTCTGTCCTTCCCTGCCCATTCTTCTCTGCTCCACCTACCGGAGTCCCACTAGCTGGAGACCCCTCAGCTGTTGCCCGCAGCCTTCCTTGCGCGACTTGCTCCTTCAATTCACTGCCTCCCATATTTTTTACTGGCGTGACTTCTCTGCTTTGAGAAGAAGCCGATCTGCTGCTTTTCCCAGCTGCTTCCCACTGTTTGCCACCTTCTCCTTTCTTGCTGGTGGCAGTGTCTGGGACCCCATCGCTGCTGCTGCCGGAGCTGTGTGCACCTGAGAGCCAGGCAGGCGCTGCTGCTCTAACACTGGCTCTCTGCCTTGTTCCCCACTGCCAAACCCCATTAGGAGTTAAAACCGAGTGAACGCTTTCTGCAGTTGGCAGCTGCTGCAGTACCTACAGGCATATTTTGTGATTGGGGGAAAGGAAAAAAAAAAGAGCAGGATGAATGCTATAATTGTAAATGGGAGAAGTGCTGGCTGAAGTTTCCATTTGGGAAGTGATCCCCACCATAAAAAGTGGCTGACTATTGAAGTAGCTGCTTTCTGCTGATACTCATGTACTACTTCTTGTTTTAGGAGGCACTTTTTGTACCTGCATGGGGTGTTGCTCCTACAATTCTCCCTTTTAGCCAGTTGCTGGAAATCTTCCTGTTTCCATGCTTGAGTTTTCTTCTGCTGTGTGAAAAGCTTGTGCTGATGTCTTCTGCTGCCTGTAACTGTTCTTCCTCTTCTGTCTACACTTCTTCATCTCCAGGACTACTTCTTGTTGGTGTTTCCCTTTCTCTTCATTTCCTCTTCTCTGAAGTTTCCACCTGGATATTTTGCTTCAGTTTGCTGTGCTTTGAGATGGCTGGCCAGGTGATTTGGCAGTGCTGCTCCCCAGACACTATTCTTGTATTAAAAAAAATTATTTTACGATTATACATCTATTTAATGGTAAGTTAGTCTTTTAACTTGTTGGTGGTGACTTTGAAAGTACATTTCAATTCTGTCCCCTTGTTATTTTAAAAATCCTTGGGCTTCCTGCAGGTGATACATGGATGTGATCAAGAACTCTTTCAATGACTGTTTTTTGTTTTTAATGTTTTAACTCTTTGTTTTAACTTTTTCAATGACTGTTTTTAATCAGAAAGGTTGACAATCTCTGATGAATCTCTGTGAACCTATCAGCTGAATTTCATGGAGCATCTAAGCCTTACGAGATTGTTTTGGGTGCATTTATAAATGTGCAGAAAAGCTTTCCATGGGCATATCTGAATTGCATACCAATATATCTATATGCAGGTAGGATATGACAGAAATTGAAGTGCAGATGCTGTCTCTGCCTGTTTCTGTCCTGACACACAAAACCACACAATACTCTCGTGGGCACCACGGAGGGGTGCTCAGCCTTGTCATCCCCTCAGGGATGTGCTCAGGAGACCTGCCGTGCTCTCCTGCTGCTGACATCCCTCCTGAGCCTGCTGTCTTTTCACAGATGTGGATGAGTGTGCCCTGGGGCTGGATGACTGCCACCCAGATGCTATTTGTCAAAACACCCCGAAGCTGTACAAGTGCATGTGCAAAATGGGTTACACCGGCGAAGGGAGGAAATGTGAAGGTAAAGGGAGCAGAGCACAGCGCTCTCTCTGTGCCAGCATGGAGCATTTCTAAGAAAATACAGCCACTGAAAATAACAAAGGATGATTTTTAAAACAAAATAGTCGTTGTTTTGTCACCTGATTTACTTCTTGTTTACAAAATCAAAGGCAAACCTTGCACAGACTTTCACCTGTTCATTTCACTCAGCCTGACAATGAGTTTGTTGTTTATGGCCTTAAAAAGCATAAGGTAAAGCTGCAAGGGGGTTTCAGGGTGTTTTCTCAGTCATTCAGCAAGAAATGCATTAAATATAGTGCGTTTGCAAGACAATGACCATTTTGGATAGCAGTTGCTGCTCACATTTAGTCAGTCACATCCCTGTCTATAACACTCAGGCAAGCATCCATCATATGGACTTTTGCTTTATTCCTTAGACATTGATGAATGTGACAACGACTTCAATGGGGGCTGTGTCCACGAGTGTTTCAACATTCCAGGGAATTACCGCTGCACTTGCTACGACGGCTTCATGCTGGCTCACGATGGCCACAACTGCCTGGGTAAGGGGTGTGCTCAGGGGCAGGGGGGGGCTGCTGGAACACACCCCCGTGGCTGCGCCCCTGGGGAACACCTGCCCATCTCTTGGGCTCACTCAGTTCAGAGAGAGAGGAAATGTTGCTTGTGAGGCTAAGGGTTTTCAGGTATCATCCCAGTGTGGATCTTTCCCCCTTGTGTAAATGAGGATAACTGTGCTATGTTTCTGTGGAGTGCTTTGGGTTCAAGTGTGCCAAATGCCATCTGTTATTATGCTAAATGAGTTTATGTAAGGAAACATGTGCTATCATTGTCCTCTCTGTCCCACAGTTAGCTTAGGATCAGTTGTCAGGTGTGTTTCCAGGCTTTAGGGGTCTTCTCTCTCAAATCTGTAATGTGGGGGCTTCTCACTCTGAATGTTCCCAAAAGGAGAGGATGACTGGGGGTGTGCAGTAGCTGTGTGTGATGGAGGCCACTGAAGAGCAGGGGGACTGAGCCTCGAGCTGGTGAAGCTGTCCTACTTCCTGGGCACCCTGTGTGCTCACCCTGTGCCATTTGCTTGTTCAGGGATGGCTCAGTTTCCCTCTACTGCTCACACACCTCCACGCCCAGGGCAGTCAGAGGGAACCTTGCCCACCCTGCACAATTGCAGTTAATTTGGCTGGCTACTCCCACTGGTGTGTGGCACATCAGGAGGGGTCAGACTATCCCCAGGCTGTGTCTGCTGCTGGGACAAATCAGGGAACTCTGGAGTATTCAGTGGGATTGTGTTGGGTTTTACCTGCTGGGGACCTGTTGCCTGCCCAGCTTTCTGCAGTGTAGGTGGAGGAGAGGGTGAACTCCCCAGGTTCCAAATGTCTCAATAAAGTAGAGAGGGAAACAAAATATCTGCGGATACTTTAAAATAACGGAACATCCATCTTATTTTTGCGTTTGTGTAAACGCAGAGTGGAGTTCAGCTGAGGTTACCACGAAGGGCTGGATGTGAAGGAGCACACTGCCTCTGACAATGGCACCAAAGGCATGTGTGTATTCTCCTTGTACCCAGGGCGTGCTTCGGCTGAGCTCTTGTGACCACTGGCATAACCTAGGCCAAAATGTACCACCTGCTGTGTCACTGGGAAGCTGCTCAGCATTGCATGGCAGACCTATAAAATAACATAAAACAAAATGTCGTTGACATACAGTGAAGTTTGTACCTCTGATGTGCCAATTTTGAGTTGAGATGTAAACGTTAAATAAATATTTTGGCATGCAGCAAATTGGATCACATCTTCTCTTAATCTGTTTATTTACTTTGTTCACGCCAGGGTTGCCCTCCTCTCACCCTTATTTTTGAAGATCTCTGCTGTGTGCCTGGGTTTAAGCCAAATAGACAATTACTTGTTGGAAAGAGATGATTTTTTTGAAAGCTTTCCAAGGTCTGTAAGACAGAAACATCTGCTGGAGTTCAAATCTGTAGCACTAAAGACTCGTGGTGGCTGTTTATTCATGATTGTTTGCACATTCACATCACTGCAGAACTCTAAAATACTCGGCTTCTTTGTGATGGAGATATGTCAGCCGCTCTTTTTCTCCAGCAGGTCACATTCCTTTGCCTCCAATTGGCTTACTCACTGCCTTCAGTGGACATTAAATCTGTTGTAATACTATGTTATGCTTCTTACTAAAAGCCTCTCTTTCTCCTCTTTTTTTTAAAAGACAGCTGTTTTCTGCCAGAAATGCTACAATGTTAAATTAAAAACATTGTACTATTAGCCAGGAACAATGAACAGAACAGGGAGCAAACATGGTGTTACAGATGAATTTGCAAATGAGACCAGTGCTTTGCCTCAGCAAGGTTTTGTTCTGTTTTTAAGGGTCTGAGTGTTTTTTAGTTCCTGCTAAAATTTCTGAAAATTAGACTAGGAGAAGTATTTGGCACTTGTGGTTACAAAAACCTGTGCTTATTAAGGGGTAAAAAAGAATTGGACGTTGGGATGGGCATCCTGTTGTTCAGAGGCTTAGCTGAAGTTTTCCTACTCTTTGGTTCTCTTGCAAGCAGAGCCCTTCTGTGCTCTCTGCTGTTGTTGAGAGTGTGAATGTTGCAAAATCAAGATTAAAACTGCTTCTAGAACTTCTGCTCTTGTCCTTGACTGCAGTCAGTCAGCACAGCAGCAGCCCTGATGATGAGCAATGATGTCCTAGGCTTGAGGGAGGAGGATGATGAACCAAGGGGTGTCTCAGCTGCCTTGGGAGGGTCCAGCCCGAGCTGGTGTCTGTCTGTCTGTCTGTCTGTGTGTACCGTGGTGAGGGCACAAAGCTCATCTCTGTCTTTCCCCCTCTCTCAGACACAGACGAGTGCATGTTCAACAACGGTGGCTGCCAGCACGTTTGTGTCAACACGGTGGGGAGCTACGAGTGCCGCTGCAAGGAGGGGTTCTTCCTCAGCGACAACCAGCACACCTGCATCCACCGCTCCGAAGGTACCGCCCTGCCCCTGCCCGCGGCAAGCCAGCCTCAAAGGTCTTCTCAGGTTGATGTTTTCAAAGCTGTGAAGGGGCTTGAAGTCCTCGAGCAGTGTGTCAGGATCTTCCAAGTGGCTTTGAAGAGTTGCATCCCTTCCTCCCCATCCTCTTTGGTGCCGGCTGTGTCTGCGGTGCTGAGCCTGCTAAAGGCTGTGCTGCTGCACCCCCAGGTTCCTGCTGCTCTGCTGGGCACCAAAACTCTGCCCTAACCCAGGGGATGGCAACAAATGGAGTTCTGGCCATTTTCAGTGGCTTTAGTTACAGGGCAATAGCTGCACTACCTTCAGATACCTTTTAGATTCCCTGTAGAATGTTTAGGTTTCAGCTAAGAGATTTATTGTTTGTCAGCCCCAAAGGTATTCAAATCTCCTGCTTTGTTTTGAGTGAAACCTTTGTGAAGCAACCTTTGAGAGATCAGAGTCTTGGATATCTAATTAGGCATCAGATGGAACAAAATTATTTTGGATGCCCTTAGGGAATGCTTTAAAGTGGTTGCTCAGATCAGGGGGTTGTCCATTGAACTGCACAGTGAAAATCTCAGTAAGTGCTTAGAGCTGCAAGGCTTTCTTTAATCTATGGCTTATTGTTGGCATAACTATAAGAGGAATCTGAGCATGAATAAACAAATCTCACTCTAAAAATCCCCAAAGTGAAGAGATCAACATTTGTAGACATATATGGCCATCCACAGATGAGGGTGCTGAGGTGGCTGTCATCTGACAGAGCTGAATTGATCTTCTGTTTGGATTAAGAACTTGTGTCCTCAGCTCCTCTGGCCCTGGTCTCAAAGGGGCAGGGTGGCTCCTGAGGCTCAGGCTGCCGCTGCAGGGGCTGGGACAAGGCACACAGGGCTGTGAGTCTGTGTGCACCCATGGAGGAGCTCTCTAGGGACTGAAGCTGGTTGCTGGAACTCCTTGTCTTGTCTGATGCCAAGAGAGGAAAAACTTCCAAGTCTTCTTTCATACTTGCTGCTTCTTGAGTACCTTCTACTCTCTTGAACTGACAGCAGCAGCATTCCTTGTCACCAATATTTGCTCCTTTATTGGTACCTTAGGAATTCTGTCTCTTTTCTTAAAGGTGCATTTAATTTCTCTTAATGTTTTTTTCCCTAAAAGGCCCTTTTTCCATAATACAAAACATCCACTAAACATAAGTATTTTTCTTTGAAAAGGAAAACAAAGAGGACAAAAAAGATGGATTTTTTTCCCCATAAAATCTGTCTAATAAAATACATGTTTATCAAAACCAGTCTTAAGAAAAAGCCTCAGCTCACTGTTTTGCCTGATACATTTTTTTCCTTCTTAGTAAAACATTGAGGTGCTTGTTTTGCTTTCTTTAAAAG
>NW_005054416.1:104534-156856 GCF_000277835.1 Geospiza fortis | reverse complement strand
TTCATTACTGTAAAGTGCTGCTGAGGATTCCCCACCTTTTTTTTAACCTTTTTTTTTTCCCTTGGGTGGGCATGTCTGTTGTAAGCCAAATCTCACTTCTTTATCTTTCCCCTCACTTTGTTCTCTGCTTTTCTGCTCATTTCTGGGACTTCTGCTCTCTGCCTTGTGTATGCATTGCTCAGTGTTTGTACTTTGTTGGCTCTGAGACCTCACAGCATTGATCAAAGCAGATTTTGGCTCCTGCTGCCCAGATCATCTATTCAGTTTTGCTTCTTATCTGTAAAGTGAGGGGATATTTCCTTCCCTGTTTCCCAGCCCCATTAAGATTTTCATATATCAGTGCCTTGGAGACCTTCCCTGTGGGCTGCAATATTGCCCTTTAAACACACAGAAGCAGAGTGACCTGGAGGTCAAACCACAGGAACTGAGGTGTCCTGGGAAGTTGAGCACAGTCCTATTTTTTATCCTTGTTTTCCTGCTGGAATGAGCTGCTCTTCATCTGTGTGGGAGTAGGAATTACCTTGGGAGGTTGTTAAAGCAGCTGGCAGGGCAGCCATGCACGTGCACCTTGTGTCTGGGTTCCACTTGCTCCATACTAGGGAATACAAAAACTTGAGGGAAAACAGAGTTTTTTGTGAGTAAATACCTGGTGCATCTTTGTGGCTGCCATTGCTCTGGATGGCAAATCTTGCTGCTCTCCCTTGTGGTATCTCACAGTCATAGCTCTGCTGGGTGTGTCGGATTGGTGGGAATGAAGGGGATCTGTGGCATGAAAGGCACCTTGGAATGCTGTGTGAACTCGGGGCACCATCCCAGCTGTCCCTGCTGGAGCCTTGGCTGCAGAGAGCAGGGATAGCTGAGGAGCTTTTGGGGGAAAGTTGCCTTAACACAAGGATGAAAGACTAAAGCATTCCTGGCATGTCCTGCTCTGCTGATGCTCCTCACCATTTTTCTGTTCTCTCAGAACGTCTGGTAGCGCTTTGTGCCATTGCACCCTCTCTCCCTGTCCTACAGAATGCCTGCTTGAACCTGCCCTAAATGGAGCCTTAGTGCTCTCAACAGATTGGGAATGTTGTCCTGACAGCCTCTGTGCAAAAAAATACAAATATTTAAACCCAGATCATACATGTAAGAGATTAATTTAGTGTGACCTGATAGGGAAATACTGCTGGCTTTTTTTGCCTGCATTTTGCCAGTGACAGGAGTCTCAGCTCTCAGGTTTGCTGGGTGACTTCAAGAAGGTCCTGTCATCAGAAGGGTGTCACCTGGCTCAGGGTCTGCTCAAGCATGAAGGCACTGGAGTCACCTCTCTTGGCTGAGTGGGACAATCCAGAGCCATCCATCCCAAGACATTTGTGGGTCAGTAGGGCAGGCTCTCCTACAGGAGAAATTGTGTGTCTGGGAAGTGTGTGGGGAGATTTGACCAAAATTTGCTTGGGGTTTGTTTGTGGACCACAGTCTGCCATTGCAACAGTGCTGGAACAATGTGACCTGGGAGACTTTGTGTGCACCAAGGGGTTTGCAGCCACACAGCATTTATGGCTTTACAGACATGTCTTTAATACAACCTTGTAAAACGGTGCTGAGAGAGATCTACCAGCTTTGGAAACAAGAGCAGCCCCAAAGTAAATGCTGGAATGTGTGGATGTGGGTATCCTCTATGAAGCTGCCTTTTGGGTCAGCCAGATTTTGGTGGGTTTGGTGGAGTACCTTGTTCCACAATGGATACCTTGTTATTAAAATGCATCCTGGTCTGGAAAGCACAGTTTGAGCTTTCTGTGGAAACCTGATTGAAGTCTGCTCACTCAGAATGGAGCAATCCCAAATGGAGCATATAAACCATTTGTTTGGTGCCAGTGAACTTTACCAAAGTACCTGCTTGAGCAGTTTCCCCTTTGGTAGCTCAATAGAGACAAAAGAATAACTTTGTTGACAGAAACTAAGCTGCTAATTCTCTTAATGCTCTCTAACCCCTCGGAGCTAACAGACCAAACCATACTGCATGCTTAAGAGCAGAACTTTCACAAAAACACCAGAGCTAATGAGGCTAATTTGTGGCCTCATGGGTTGTCTCCTTCCTTGACTGACACAATAATGGGTGACAGCTTTCCTGTGGGCTCCTTGGGCTGTGCCTGTGTGCTGCAGGATTTGAAGCCTCATTGTCTTGCTGGACTTGTGGAGAGCCCTCACTGTGGGAAAGGGATCAAAAAGCCAGTAGAGCAGAATAATCTGGGCTCTGCAATGTCCATTCTTTTGTTGCTTAAAGCTGTCTTAATAGAGAATGGGTCCTGTAGCTGGTGCTCCAGGGGGTGAGAATAGCAGTGTGGAAAAAGGACCTAATTGAAGTGGAGTGGAATAATGGTGACCTCTGCCTCACAATGCAGTGGGTTTGCTTCTCTTAGTAGTAAGGCTGAAAAAAGGGCTGTGTGAGTTTAAAAAACATACAGGGTGTGGAACTGACAGTCCCTTTTCTGCAGCACGGTCACCCTTGCTGTTCTGCTCCTGACTGTGCATCTGCTCGGCTCCAGAGAAGTTCACTGGGGTGGTGTGGGATGAGCCCTTGCAACCAAAGAATGTTCCACTTGGTCTTCATAAATGGAATGTTCTCACTGGGAAGAAAGGGCATTTTGGTGTAACTTGTCCTTTTAAAGGACCCAAATGTGCCCAGGCAGAGAATTTGATGGTAAAGGTGTGCTCTCTGTACACCCAAGGAGAGCATTCAGATGTGTTCTCTCTCCTGGTTTTGTAGCATTGTAGAGGACTCCATCAAAAGCCTATGGTATTCTGTTAAAAGAACACCTATTTGTTTAATTTGTTGATCCCATTGGGTAACTCAGCCAGCTGCTGGGTGTTTTTGTGTTTTGTGTGTACAGGCTGTACCACCTTCTTGCAAATGGCAAAGACACTGATTGCACTGAGCCATGGAGCAAGGGGAAAGAAGCTTTTGCAATAATTTTAGAAACGATTCCTCCCTGTTTAATTTGCTTTATATTTTTTGCAAAGGCCAGGAAAAACACTCTGGCAGTTGAGTGCTGTGCACGAGCTGGCAGAAATAAAAATGACAGGAGGTGTAGCAAAAGAAATCCAGTCATCAGTGTGACACTGGTTCTTCATTTAGTTAAAGCAGACACTGGCACTAAATTCTGTCTAACTGGGAAGATGTGTAGAAATACAGAACACTGTGCTAATACCCAGTGAGGTTATCTTGGGTGGTGTGTACTGAAATCAGAAAAAAATTTGAAAACAAAATGGTTAATAATAGAGATAATTAATGTACAGCATGTGTGCAATCTGCATATTGGCCTGCTCTGAGATAGGACTCAGCACTTGGTCACTGCTGAGATAGGTTATAACTCTGGGAATCTGCTTTGTAAGCCAGGAATTGAAATTGGGATGACCCTTGTGATTGCTGTTCTAAACATTTCTGTGTCTGCTGGCTGCTCTTTGCAGCAGAGAAATAAGAACTTCATTTTAGACTTGGACATTGCCACTTCTGTAAAAGAAATAAGGTTTTATGAACACCTAAAAGTATAAAGTGAGAGGGTTGGATGAGAATGCAGGTGCTGTACAAATCTGTGGATGTTGCTCTTTGACCTTGCAGTCAAAGAACAGGCACAGAAAAGATCACAGAAGGAGAAACCTTGGGGCCAGTGACTTTGCAGGACTGGACTCACTGTCTTTCCTCTCTGAAACTTCTTGTCCCAGCCCTGCAGAGTCTTCCCAGAGTCAGAGGCTTAGTCTGTGTGTGTGTTGAAGTGACCTTGTTGCCTGCACACAGAGCTGCTGAGGGTGCTGATGCTCTGGTACCTTCCCTGTTTTACAGAAGGCATGAGCTGCATGAACAAAGACCACGGCTGTGCCCACATCTGCAGAGAAACACCCAAAGGAGGAGTTGCCTGTGAATGCCGACCGGGATTTGAGCTGTCCAAGAACCAGAGGAGCTGCATTTGTAGGCAACATTCTGCATGTGCTTGTGGTTCCCAAAGTGAACAAATAGTGTTCTGTTTGCAGTGAGATGGGCCTTGGTGGGTTTTAGCTAACATGACACACCTGAGCTGTGTGTGTTTGAACTGAACCAGAATTGATGTCTTTTCTGGGCACTGTCTCACAGGTCTGTTGATTGCTGTAGTGTCTGTAGTTTGGGAGTTGTGCCATCGCTCATAACACCTGGAAGCTCAGCTCCACAAGAGACCTGTGCATGTCTCACTGTCACAGAGCCCTTCAGGACAGGGCTGCTTTGGATGCTCAGATGGCAGTGGCACTGCACAGTGTCCCTCAGAGGTGCTGGAAGTGAGAGTGCCATGTGTTTTCTCCCCAGTGACATGCAACCACGGCAACGGGGGCTGCCAGCACACGTGTGACGATGCTGAGCACGGGCCCGTCTGCGGCTGCCACCCCAAGTACGTCATGCACGTGGATGGCAAAACCTGCCTGGGTCAGTATGCACTGCAGGGAAGGGCTTTGCTGTGGATCCCCAGCTCCAGGGGGGTGTGCTGGTGCTCTGTGGGCGAGATTAATGCTCCTCATAATGGTATGGCTAGAAAATGTCAAGGAGTTCAAAATTAAGGAACCTGATAGTGAATGGGTGAGTTGGTTGGGTCCTGGCTAGTTATGCTTCCCGGTTTAAGTAGCTGCCTAATACTGTTGCAACCTGTAATTATCACTGGTCCCCCTGACACAGGAGGCCTGTCACTAACCAAAGCAGGCTTCCTTCCCTCTGGGATATCTTGGGTTCAGTCTCTTCAGTAGTGTGAGCAAGGAGTACGTCTGTAAAAACTGGGACTCTGAAATCAATTAATGTGCAGTTTTGGCAAGGCAGTTATCCAGTAAAGAAAGCACTTAAGATTTATGAACTCTTCCAATCTCTGGAAGAGTTTGTTGTCTGTTGATTGAAATCAAATGCTGAGGCACGACTGGCTGGTTGTTGTAATTAGCCCACGATGGATGATGACAGCGCACTCCTAACAGGGCAGCTCAGTCAGCTCTTTCATCTTGCTGCTGTTCACTACATCTGTAGCACATCTTTTGTTTTGTTAAGGATACTGAAGCAAACATGACTTGTAAAGAAGCCACAAAAGCAAAACATTCTCATGGTTTTGACTGAAGGGTCTTCATGATTTTTATTACTACTTGCTCTTGAAAAATAACTTATTTCTGCCTGGTGGGTTCTGACTGTGTGTGATGCAGCTCTTTGTGTGTGTTGCATGTCAGATGAGGGTTCTGGTCAGGGCACCTTTACTCACTTGCTTTTTTCGTGTTCCTTACAGAGAGGGAAGAAGCTGCTGTTGAAGTTTCTGAGGGAAACACCACAGCAGCAGCTGATGTGGACAAGAGAGTGAAGCGACGCTTGCTTATGGGTAAAAGTGCTGATGCAAAATAATTCTGCTGCTTGTTGAAACCTTTTAGATTGAAGAATCAGTGTGGGGCTCTTTTGGTTTTTCATGGTAACCTTCAGCTCTGGGCTGAATTCTGCCTGAGATGATCTACTCTCTCTTCAGGAAATAATGTTATTCCCTAGTGTTCAGACATGTAATGAATAGCCTTGTTTTCAAAAAAAGAATGACAGAGGAAGAAAAGATGCACTCTGTCTTCCCTTGGGGGTTCGACACAGCCTGCCAATACTGCATGTGAGATGAGAGACTGGGAGGGAATAAACCAGTAAAGCTCTCAAAACTTGACAATAAGTAGCATATGCTTGATGCTGCAGAAAATGAGGATACAGAACTAGAAAGGAGATTTCAAAAAGCAGACATAAAAAAGTGTTCTTTGCAGCTCTCTCAATCAATACATGCCATGTAAAATTGTATTTGTCCAGCCAGTTAGACTGACTGGAGTGGTTAGACTGATGACAGGAGGATGAATGCCAAAGAGAGAGTTATTTATGTTTGGTTGGATGTGAAGGACTGTGTTTTGGGAGTGCTCACTAGCAAGGTTGATGAGATTCAGGCATAGTTTGCATAGCAGGGAGTTAGAGGGACAAACTTTGGTTGGAATGGCACCTGGGTTCCCAGGCTGGGCGAATGCTTGTGAGGGTGTTACCCACCATGACAGGGAGCACGGGTAGTAGGGAAGATGAGTTGGGAGGGATTCAAGAAAACTCATTTAGTAGTGCTGAGTGTGACCAGGTGTCTCATTGGTGGGAAGTGTCAGGGGATCAGCCACAATCCACTGTGGGCAGAGGGAAGCTGACTGGCAGTAACAGATTCATCACCAAGGAGCAGGGATTTGTGTTTCAGACACAAGTGGAATACCCAGAAGGGCAGCATTTTGGTTTGTAGAGTTCCCACAAAAAGCCTGGAAATAGCTGAGGCAGGGATTTTGCCAACACATGTATTTAGCAGTTGTTTGTGTGTTCTGGGCTGAACGTTTGAAAAGCAGCATGTTGGGCTGTGCCTTGTGTCCCATGATGTTCCTTGTGATTTCCCTGGGGACCTGAGCTCTGTCTCGTTGCAGAAACGTGTGCGGTGAACAACGGCGGCTGCGACCGCACCTGCAAGGACACCTCCACGGGAGTGCACTGCAGCTGCCCCATGGGGTTCACACTCCAGTTCGATGGCAAGACATGCAAAGGTGGGCTTTATCCTCCTGCTAGGTGTGCCCAGGTCCTGTGAGATACACATCCCAAACAGAGGCAGCCCAGTGCCCAGAGGAAAGCGGCTGTGTGCAGTCTGACCGCAGGAAGGATTGCTCCAGGGGTAGAGGCTGTGGTTTCCTTTATGTCAGGTGTACCACGTGCAGAGAATTTCTTCTTCTCTGCCCTCCCACTCTCCACTTCCACCTCCCGTGCCTCGTTTTCCAGAGGTCAGGTTTGGGAGAGCTAAACCAGCTCTGTTGGCAGCAGAGGTCAGCCCTGGCTGAGGCTGGGGGTGCTCACAGGTACCCAGCCCAACAGCCTGGCTGGGCATCAGGAGACTTGGTAGGTAAATAGCAGTGTGTAAACAGGGATGTGTTTGATAAATATACACTGCTCCAAGCAGCTCTAATGAGAGCTCTGGCAAGCAGCAGAGGCACGCTTAGGTTGTATATTATATTGCTTTTCCAGTAATTAGATGTTAAGGCTGCTCTGCTAAGTAAAAATGATGAAATCCCCAGGCCTGAGTCAATTAATATTAGATAAAGGCCTCATTCTAATGTTGCCATGAAAAGGACAGGGTAGTTCAGGAAGTCTCTGCCTGAGATTTCTGCAGGGCTTACAGAAAGGAAACGGAGAGAATGTTTAAAATACTAAAACCTCTTAGAGAGCCTTGGAGCCAAAGTGTTTCCAAACAGAACTTAGGGAATGGTCTTTTATGAATGCATTACCCAAATGCAACTGGCAGGAGTACATTAAATGAGAGCAAATAACACTGTCCTGGGGCTGAATGGGCTGGATCATTCTTAAGAGTTGGATCTGATCTTCCTTCCTTAATTTGTGGGAGTCTCACTAGATTTTGTTTCTGGGCTCCTCCAGCTGACTGGACGTGACTATTTTCTCAATCTGGCAGTGGGAATAGGTTGAGTGCTGAAGCTCTGTGTTAATTTGCTGAAGCCTTTTTTTTTTTGTTTGTTACAGATATTGATGAATGCCAGTCCAATAATGGAGGCTGTGATCATTTCTGTAAAAACACTGTTGGCAGTTTTGATTGCAGCTGCAGAAAAGGATTTAAATTATTAACAGATGAGAAGTCCTGTCAAGGTATGTGCACTGGAGAGACAATGGTACAACAAAAGTAGGACAAATCAGCGTGGCTTGGACATCTACTACAATGATGAAGTGATAATGGACTCCAGAATCATTTCTATTCCTCAGTTTGGATTTTTTTTCTTCTGAAACAGCTGTTGAGTTAATACAGTTGGCTTGATGCTATTGTAGGAGATAAGTTTAATGGCACAGTGAGCTATTATCTGGAAGGGACAGAGACAGCATCATATTAAAAAGCTCTCTATGAGGTTAATGCCTCCCCCCGCCTTGATGATCTTAAAATAATTCACAGGAAAAATTAGGCAATGTCTCTCTCTCCATCTTTCTGACTGATTCACCATTGCAGTGAAACTATTATTTCTTAATAGGATATTTTGTTGCCATGAGCTCATTATTAAAGGAAAAAGATATAATGTGATCTATGAAATTATAGGTCTGTAGACAGTCTGGAATCTCTGTTCCCTAAAACATCACGGAGCATTTGCTTCTGAGGACGACATGGATTTTTCCTGTGAGACTTACAAAGCATATTTGCTTTGCTCTATAGTGGTTTGTACATGTAGATTTAGCAATTCTATTTAAGCTGCTTAAATGCACAAAAAATGTGAAGATCAAAATGGTCTGTGGTCATGGAAAAGCAACAGGATGAAACAACGCCAATTCAGTCAGCCAAAGGGTGATTTATGTGATTTCCTCGGTAACCAGATGACATTAAAGGTGAATTTCAGAAAACTGAACTGGCAAAGAGAAAGTAATTTTCACCTGAGTTTTTTTGTGCATTCTTATCCCTTACAAATAGGCAAAGGAGGACAACTATTTATATGGAAAAAACTCACTGTATAAACATCTGATTTTTGAGATAGTGTGGGGTTTTATTTAAATGAAATCTGTTTATGAATGTATCTTAAAGTCTTCCATCTCCATTTTGCCCCTGTCACTTCTGTTGCTTTCCCTAGACTGTTTCAGAAGTGATATCATGCTGCATGCCCAAGCCCAAGAAAAAAGACTGATGAAAAGTGCTAGTGAAGTTGATGTGAACTTTTTTTGTGTCTTGCAATGTTCTTACCAGGCATGAAAAAAGTACTAGCACAGACATTTTAGGTACTTTTGATGGTATAATGAATGTTCGTTCTCAGAGAACGCTGTGATTTTCAGCAGACCTAAATCAGGTGCTGTATATTCAAATAGAGGGAGGAAAAAACAAAGGCAATAATTTTTGATTTCTATGTAGAGTAATTCTTATGAAATAAGAGTTTTGTCAGCAGTTTTCTTCTCCCAGAGAAGAGAAATAATTTGATTTAAACATAATTGTGAAAACGCAACAACGGTTTTTGCGCTTGCCAAGGAAAAGCCTGTTTGGCAAACCGAGCGTTCTTTTAAAAACGGTCATTTCATTATGTTACACGCTGTGCTGTGAAAGACTCTGCCTAGCTCCCACGAATGTGCACGTGCCTGCAGTTGCCGGCTCCTCGGGGCTCCCTGGGCAGCCTGAGAGGTGCTGATGCCCCTTTGCCCCCTGCAGACATTGACGAGTGCTCCTTCGAGCGGGCCTGCGACCACACGTGCATCAACCAGCCCGGCACCTTCCAGTGCTCCTGCAACAAGGGATATGCCCTCTATGGCTTCACCCACTGTGGAGGTGAGTCACAGACACAGCACAGCCCTGGGACAGGGACAGCCTCCCACTGGCCCTGCAGGACACAAACTGAGGCAGATGCAGGCAGCCTGAGGGGTAAATGTTGTCCCTTGCTGTGATAATGAGACACAGGAAAAGGAGAAACTGATCCTGCTTATTCCTTTGCTCAAGTGATTTTGCCTTTACACCCTGCATGCAAAAGGGACCTGTAACTATTAGGACAAACTGGTGGGTTTTGTGCTGAAGCCCATAATTCAATACAATTTGCATGTGCAGAAGAGTCATTGACTTCAGTGAAAAGTCAGTGGAGTAGGGCTTGAACAGGAAGCTCTGAATGACTCTGAAAATGACAGTTCTGCAGGTGAACGTGTCACATCCTCATGTGATGTAGGCTGGAATTTAGCTGATGTAGTGCCACTTCACACTGACCAAGGTTAATACTCTTAAATTTTTATGTCTTTCCTACAAGGAAAGAGAAACTTGTTCACAGAAGCTCAGCGTTTGACAAATTCCCAGAATTAACATGAGGGAACATGAATAACTGGGACACTAAATGGAATCAAGCTTGTTTTTATATAAGCTTTAGGCAAGACCTTACTGAGTCCAAAGTTTACTAAATTCTGAGTAAGATCTGTTTATTTCTGAGGCAGAATGAGCACAGTTGGAGATAACAATTCAGAAATCCCTGTGTGCCTGTCTGTTCTACCCTCTGCCTCTAGAACTTCTGAGAATAAGATTACAGAGCTACAACATCCCTGTGTTTTATCCTGATGAGCATGGGAACTTATCTGGATAAGGAACAGCACTGTCATGTGCTCTACCTAGTAAGAGACAACTTCTGATTAATTCCTCTTCATTAATTCAATTTCTTTTGGCTACCAGTGAGGAAAAGGAGCTGTAATTTTGCTTGTGGCTGCCAATTGGCCTTTTCTTGTCATAGCCCCTATGACAAGAAAACATAGAAGCTGTTAATTAATCCTCATACCACAGTAAGTCCCTCATTGACTGGCAATCACAGGCTGATCAGAGCTGATAGGACACTGAGAATACACCTTCTGACCTCTATGGGAGAAGTCAGTAAGTGTTGGAGATAAGAGGCTGGAATCCTAAGAAAAGGTCAATGAAAACCAAAGATTTGTGGGATTTAAGGCAGCAGTCCCAGTTTAAGGTGTTGCCTTCTTTCTCCATTATTCCTGTGCTGCTCATTCCTACCCCTGCTGTCTCAGTTCTGTTAAAAGCACATTTTCCTCTCAAATCAGACTGGTTTTGTAACATGTTTCACAGTGTTTTCTAACAAATTGTCACTTAGAGGGTGTCTAGTCTGGGGGCAGCAGTGACAAGAACTTAGTAGCATTGAGATAAGTGTGTGTGGGAGCAGGTACCCTCAGATACACAAACTTGATGGGATTTTCAACGGATTTCCTGATGGCAGCTTTCTGGATTTATGTACAATTGCCATAAAACTCTGGGAGAGAAGGGAAGCCCTCCTCAGGGTGGATCTGAGCAGCAAAGACAGAGACCTTTGCATTTCCCTTTGTTGAAATTCATGAGATTCCTATTGACCCATTTCTGCAGGCAGTCAAGGTCCCTCTGAATAGTGGCACAACCATCTGGTGCATCAGCCACTCCTCCCAGTTTTGTCTCATCTGTGCCCTTGCTGTGGGTGAGCTCTTGTCCCACCATGCAGGTTTAATGGAGAGGATAAATGGTACTGGCCCCAGAGCTGACCCCTGCATGCAGCACTGCTGACTGGTGCAGTCTGCTGCAGCATGCAAGGGTGCACCACAGGCAGTGTGTGCTGTGTTGGCAGTAATTTCTCCTCCTGTTGGCATGTCCTGGGCAGGACAAGGCTCCAAAAATTGGATATTTGGCCAAAAGAGACAAGGGGGACACAATGGTGGTGTTTGCCCACAGAGCCAAAGTGTTCCACAGTAGTTGCATCTATCAGAGCACTTTGGAGGATTGCTCAGTGTGAATCCTGCCCTCTTCCCTGTTTTTCTTTAAAATTAGAAATATTAATTAACCAGACACAGTGCAACACAGATTTGACTTGATCTGCTTTTCTTAGAGTTGATTTGTTATCATATTGCTGAGGCTGGATATTGTTTCATTATGAGCCACCAGTATCTGGTCTGCTTTGACATTTATCCAGGGATTTCCATGAAGACAAACTCTTTCAAGGTGGGTGTCCCCGTAGCATCCCTGGAGTATTTTCAAGACCCTACTGAGCAGTATTTGTGTCCACATTTACCCAGTGGAGCTGGAGTGCATAACTTTGGGAAGAGCAACTTTTTAAAAGCATCTTTACCTTTCCTCTGCAGATATAAATGAATGTAGCATCAACAATGGTGGTTGCCAGCAGCTGTGTGTGAACACACCGGGAGATTATGAATGCCTGTGTCAGTCTAACTACAAGCTACACTGGAATAAAAAGGACTGTGTTGGTAAGGTGTCTAATAAATACATTTCTGCTCCTGATGTGTCTGGTGGGCCATGTGGTTACAGTCAAATTTGATGGTCTGTCCAGTTAAGTGGTATGAGTCATTGTTCCTGGTATTCTGCTTTAATTTTTAGCAAGGCATGATGGTAGTGATGTTGAAACTCATAAAAACAAACAGCAAACCAACCCCAAAAACAGGAGATACTTTGAGGGATTTTGATGCTTTCTTTCCTGTGCTTTTATCTAGCTCATTCTTCTGTTTCCTTTTGTTCCTCTGCATGAGAAGGCTTGCTCATGATAAAGGAAGTTACTTTTGTGATGTGATCTTCCAGTGATTTTATTTGGCTTGAATTTTCTGTCTGAACAGCATATAAATTGCATGGGTGCTCTCAGGTCCTGGCTACAAAAGCAGCTGCATGCTGATTTATTGGTAGGGTGAAGGTAGATGTTTTAATCCTGTCAGTGTTTGTTTTATCCTATTTAGAGACAAAAGATCCCCTGTCTGATAATGTGTCACCCAAGGTGTTGCTGCACTGCATCAAGAGCGGTGGGAGTGACAGGTGCTTTTTGAGCTGCTCTCCAGATGTGCAGGTGCTCTCTGGTAAGTCAGAGCTGACAGAACTGGGCACGTGGTTCTGTACAGAGGGTAGGGGTGGCCAATCTCCTCACTGTCAGGGAAGCCCCAAGAAGCAGTCAATAAACAGAGATCTTTCCTCTCTCACTGCAGATAATAAAGGGCTATATCCCTGGCAGTGTCCAGGAAAGCCCCTCTCTCCTTGTCTTTTATAACCACTCTAGCCTCAGATTCCCTTCTCACAACAAGTTCCTTTTTGAAGCTGAGGAGGACAGGGGAGAATTCTCTGTGCTCCCTGGGCCATTCCTTAATTGGCCCTGAGAGGCACTGGTGAATGGGGCAAAGGCATTCCAGCCCTGTGTGGGGTCTGGGATTTTGCCCACACAGCCCCTCCATCCCACAGGACTCACTGCTGCTCATGGCACTGATGCTCTCCTCCTGAATCCTTTGAATGGCTTAGGAAGAGACAAGCCCTAATGTGGAGTATTTTATGAACAACATTATGTGTTGATGCCAGTCAACGAATTTAAAATGTGTTTTGTGCTGCAGGAGTCCTCAGTGTGTGCACTGTGCCTGTGTCTTTACTGTCTGTCTGTCTGTTAGGAACACAAGATGCCTACACCCTCACCTGTGGCAGGTCCTCTCAGCTTAAGAAAAAGCAGCAAAGTGCAAATGCTTCCAGCTGGCTGGGTAATCACCACATTTACTGTTACATAGTTTGATTTATTTTCATTGATAACTGTGAAACAAAGGTATTTCTCTTGACTTCCCCCCTGCCTTATAATTGATTGTTCTTTTTCTTCTTCATGATTGTAGTTCATGATTGCTGCAGAAAATTCCCCTTATGCGGCTTCGTCAGCATCATTCAAACTGAGACTTAAAAATAAAGATCAGCAGTGAAATAAACACTTAGGCCAGGAGTTATGTCTCCTTTTAGTCATCCAAACCTGGACAGTGTTGGCAACACACAACGTGTTTAGGTTGAGCTGGTGGGCTGTAAAGTTTAGAATGCATTTACAGCCACAGACATAAACTATTTTCTGAAATGATTTGAAGTATCTCCTTTGATTTCAGCTCACCCTTGTTTAATTCACCCAATAGTAGATCTGGTCTTTCTCTGTCTCTCACTTCCCCCCCCCCCCCCCAATAAAATGTAAAACCATTTCATTCTAATTCCAGTTGTGAACCAGCTTCACAGCAGGAGGGTTCTGACATCTCATTAGGTTTTCTGTGATGATCACTTCATATCAGCATATTTTTTGTTGTCATCATTGTGGTGTGACATTAGGGCTGTCTCAATTTTCTACTCCTTTTTTTAAAATAATGTGTTTCATTGTTTCTTCCTGAAGATGCTTCAGCCATCAAGATAAGCGTAACCTTTAAATTAAATGAAGGAAAATGTAGTTTGAAAAAGACTGAGATGTTTCAAGAAGGTCTGGAGCAGATGATACCAGGTATGGATATAAAAATGCAGGTAAGCAGGTTAGAGCCATAGCTCAGGAGTTAAGTGCTTTCCAGATATGAAGTACGCCACAAGCAAAGCAGAGAGGACTGAAGGCTTTCTGCTCTTCACTTCTTCCTGCTTGGCCATGACTCTTGCAACAGTTATTTCAGATCCCAGGATTTCCTTGTGGCATCCTCAGTCTTGCTAGGAAAGCCCTTATCATTTTTTTGTTTGTAATACTGCTGATAAATTCTCAGTAAAATCAACCATCCTCTTTTTAAATTTGATTCCTTCCTTTTCTTCCTCTTTTTATCTTTCTCTTCTTTGCTTTCTCACCTGCTCCTTATTGTCTGGTGCCTCACTGAAAAATCTCCTGACCTTTATGCTGACTCTATTGTCATAGGGTTATTCATCTTGTCTCTTGTCTTCCTTTCATACTTCAGCAGCCCCAGATGGATGCAGTGGGGTCAGCTCTTCCATCTGCTCCAAAGCAGAAAGAATAGCCTGGGAATTTGCAAAGTCGGCAGAAAATGAGGAGGAGTACTTTAAAAAATAAAAGAAATAAATGGGGAAAGGAGTCATTAAACAATATGATGAATCAGTGTGTCTGACTGTTTGTCCTTTAAACAATATGATGAATCAGTGTGTCTGTTTGTCCTGAGCAGAGTAGCAGTGAGGAACTGTGCTGAATGCTTGGTGACAAGTTATGTACTCCAGAACCAGAGCTTATTCTGGGTGTTTCCTTTGCCTAAACCTTATTTCCTCATTGAAGCCATGACAATGGTCATGACTCAGTGTGAGGGTGCACCAGGTGAGAGCCTGGCCAAACTCTTCTTTCACTGGCCCTGATGGTTTGCTCCTCTTTAACTCTTCATGATGACCCCCGTGCTGAGCACTGGTGAATGTTCGATAACAGACCTGGCCAAGCTTTTGCTTCCTTGATTTTGTTCATGCAGAGAGACAAAATTCAGTAATGGAGAGCTTCCACTATGTAAACCTAACATGCAGCTCTGGCAAGAAAGTTCCTGGAGCCCTCAGTAGACTGGCAGCGACCAGAGAGATTTTTATCACTGCGGACTTTGAGCTTGAAACGAGCAGGAAGGAGGTGACAGGTTGGTTGGAAAATAATTCCAGGTGCGCTTTGAAGCTTCTTGCCATTTGCTCCTTAATTTCTGTGTTTTTCACTTCTGCCTGTATGCAAAATGATGATAAAAAGTATCTCCTGTTTTGAACATTAATTCACTGCTTCAGAAAGAGTGAGGCATGGGGATAGCTCCAAAGAGCCAAGAGCTGCCCAGTGTACTTGTCCTTGAGGATTTCACTTGTTCCCAGAAGTGGCTATCTCAGTGATTTGAGTTGGTTGATGACTGGAATTGGGTGGGATTTGTGCACAGTCACTCAGGGCACCCCTTTCACCCCCGGTGCTTTTCAGACACGTGCGACGTGCGCTGTGCCCGCAAGAAGACGGAGAAGCGGTTCCGGAAAACCATCCGCACCCTGCGCAAGACGGTCAGCAGGGACCAGTTCCGCATCCGCCTCTCGGGCACCGACCACGAGGTGGCCAGGAAGGCTCCCAGGCCCTCAGAGCCACAGCAGGGCTGTGGTGTGGGACAGCTGCAGCCGGGGGTCAGATGTGGTGAGTTGGGAGGGGGGCGGGGATGATGGAGCACTTCGTGTGTTCCACTGTTCTGGAGCTCGGAGGGGTTGGGGTTCACCCATCCAGGAGAGAGCAGGGCTGGGTGTGCAGAAGTGGAGGTGCTGCTGAAATTCTCCCTGTGAATGTATTTTTAGCAATTGAAGTGTTACAGAGTAGAGCAAGGGCTCGCTGCACTGCGCTGCAGATGATGCACAGCCTGCAACAAGCTCAAAGGTGGAAATCCTGGGAATAACAGGCACCAATGGCCTTGACATCACCAGTGTTACTTTTAAGACTACATTTAGTATACTTTAGTAATTTAGTAATAATTTAGTAATGCTGCGTTCCTAAGCTTGTGCACAGCTCACCTCTCCCTCGTCCCAAGGAAAAGGCTGCTCACAATTTGATGCAATCACGCTCACTTTGCTGATTAAGCTCAGAGTCCCAGAGAATCATCATGACAGAGTTATAAATTCATGGAGACTTTATAAGCCATCACTGAGAAAAGTCTTAATTATCATGGCACTGGAGGGCACCACCATAATGCAGCCCATGGTAAGTGCTTCCAAAGCACAAAAGTTAAGGAGAGGGGTCAGATGTTACATCCTAACAGAGGCCTAACAACCATGACAGCCAATTCAGGCTGCACGGGGCAGGCAGCATGTAGGTGGATTGTGAATCAGCAAGCCTTTAAAATGCTTGTCACAGTGAATTAGTATGTCTTCCAGCAGCAGCATTTGGCCTAAGAATAGATTTTCCAATCCAGTTTTGCTAATTCTAGAAAAACTTGGGTTCGTAGAACAGACAAATTGTTTAAAACATCTGTGCAAGCAAGCAGGGAATTACTCAGGAAATCTCGGAAAAAGCTCTAAGAGCTCTTTTTTTTTTTTCTTGGAACATTGCAATAAATCTGAAAAATTTTGGAAAGTTCACTGAGATGAGTTTACAAGGATATGTCCAAGCTATTTTGTTGGATGCTAGAGGAAGGCTTTGAAAAAAAACTGTCATTCCAATTGTACAGAGCACAGTATGACTCTGAAGATATTTGTGATTTCATCTGGAAAAAACAGCGATGAGTAAGCTAAAAATGTTGCAGGTGGAGAAGGCAATGTGAATTACAATTAGAAATTGGAACAGAAAAGAAACACATTTTTCTAGATAGCTGCAGAATCAGTTTAATGTCGCAGCACAAATGTGAAGCATACGTGGCATTTCTGTGCTAGTTCAGAGAGAAAAGGGAATTTTGGGCAATGCCTGTCCAGAAAGCTCTTTGGTGGGGTGAGCACAAACAGCCTGCCCATGGTTAAAGCAGAGCCACTGAGCATAGGAACACAAAGGTTTTGAAGAACAATTTGTACAAGTCAGGCCTCTTCTGCTGCTGAATTGGTGCCTCAGTTTGTTCTGGACACCCTAACAGGTGCTGCTGTGAGCACTGGAATGACCCTGTGTGTCTCATGCCTTAAGGTTTGATTTGCTCGTGCCTGACAAGGTGCAATGACTCGGTGAACCTTCCTTTGTTCAGCTGAGTTACTCAGACCAAATCCTGGTGGAGATTGCCTGGGATCAAACAGGAGGTGGAACTCACCCCACAGCCTTTCCCTTACACCAGTGTGAAGGGCGCTCTCCTTGCACTTGTTCCCCTGCTTATTTTCATTAAATGTACAGAAAATGAGCATCTTTGACACCTCCCTGTGCCACTTGTCAGGCTGCTGGAGCTGGGCAGCCAGCTCCCAGTTGCTGAGAGGACATAAAAGTACAGAGTTGTTAGGAATGCCTCATTTCCCTGGAAAAGCTGATTGTCCCAGGGTGAATGGCTAAAGTGGGACTGGGGGCTGCTGCTGCTTGGGCTGCCAGGCAGAGGAGCTAAGAAACAGGCTGGGCAGAGGAGAATAGAGTGGGAATGGTGTGAAGAAAGGCAAGAAGCTAGTCCAGGGATCTGTGTGGGAGAGGGACTTTTGGTTTTTGTTCCTTTGTTTTGATCTGATTGTTTTGCAGAGCTGCTTCTGGATGGGGCTGGGGGTCTGCTTACCTAGACATGCTGGTGGCTCTGGGGAGAAAGTGGCTGCACAGCAGGAGATGCTGGTCAGCAGATGGATTCAGGGCAGGTGGTAGATGTGGCCTCTGGACAGCAAAGGACTTTGGCTCAGACTGGCCAGGGGAGTAGGAAGCAGTGAGGGAACAAAGCAAGTCAAAGGGACTTACAGGTCTTCTTTGATGCAGTTACTGAGTAAAATGCAGGTTTTAGTTCATTGTTTTCAAATACTTGGAGTATGGCTAGATATGGTTAGCTACAGTTTGGGTCCTCTTTGGAATCCTCTTAGAATTCCCTTGGCACGGCACTGTCTGAAACATTATTTATATTTTAGCAGTGTCAGAGGAAGAGTCCAGCTCCTGATCTGACAATTTTTGTGCTGGGTAACTGGCCTGCAATTGCAGCAGCAAGATAAATTTCATTTGGTTTCACATTTCTGGTAGGGTAGTTCTATCCCTGATTTTCCTGTCTTAACTCCTACGGTCTTGAGTGGGGCACAGTGCAGAAGAAAAGCTTTAGGAAGACACCAGGAACAAATTGCATGCGGTTTCCAGGGTATTTTATCATTGTTAATATGCTGGATGCTTGCACTTGTGTGCCTGCTGTTCTTTAAACAGCTACTGGTGGTAAAAGGGAATTCACTGCTGATTGCAAGGGATAGTGTGGTTTATTTCAACTTTGCTGTTCATTGTACGGTTCTGTTTGGGATTTTCTGATGCTTTAGAGGCTCAAGTGTTGCATTTTTCTACCTTGTTATGTGTGAGTTCTGTATCTATGATGAGCCCATTTGGCACTGGCTCATGTTGGTTAATCCCATGAAGTCCTGAGTGTGAACAACAAGGAGCAACCAGTGATAGGTCCATAACCATGGATATCCCATGAAACGCCCATAGCAAAATGGAACTTTCATCAGCCTTCCCAGAGAACTGGATTCTCCTAGCAGAAGTATGATTTTTCTGCCTTGAAGTAGATCTCTAAGGTAACAAAGATCCATTTTGGAATGTCAGCGCATCAAGCCTGTGTGTGAGCCCTCTGAGCATGCTGGAAATGCTGCATGCTGCCTTGAGAGGAGACTTGGCTTGAGGAGAATGCAGTCTCACTCACTAGCCTGGCTACAAGTGCTCCTTCTCCAGTATGAGCTTGACTTCAGAGAGATTTAACAGCCAAAGACCAACTGTTTAAATACTGCCAGTTCCTTTTCAGAAAGTGATTTACCAGTAACCTCCGTATTGAAAGAAAATAAGTTCAAACAACAACAATTTTGCTGTTCTTCCACTGCTTAAAACTCTGTCATACTTTGATCACATCCCATGGTGTCAAAAGCACACTGCCTTGTCTATTTTTTTGTTTTTGTGTTTTTTGGGGGTTTTTGGGTTTTTTTTAGTGTGTCTCTTTTTTTTTTTTTTTTTTTGTGTTGGTCACACCAATACTTTCAGAGGTGGAAGGAGGCACTGAGAATTACCATTTCCTGAAATGGATGCAAAAAAGGATAGGACAGCATATCCTTGCTCCACAGTAGTTGCAAGTGGGTTTCCCCAAAGAGCTGTCACCTCAGAGAGCAGCAGGCTTGAGCAGCACTGGCACAGGATGGAAATGATGAGCAGCTTCATCTTCTGTGGGAGGTGTCAGTGCATTTCGTTGCTCAGCATTCAGCAGTTTTGTGCCCTCAGCTGAGAGGATGCAAATAAGACAATAACATTTCATCCAAAATGATGAACCACATCTCAAAGCTTTGTATGTGGTATGATATTGGCATTATAAAAGTATGAGAGAGGTATCTAAAAGGAAAAGCAAAGTGCTGCCTGCCTTTGCAGTTGTTATAAGTAATGGTTGTGTTGCACAACTGTTGTTTTTTTGGGTCTTTTTTTACAATTTTGTGAAAATCCAAGAAGAAATGAATTTATCAAAAGGGAGAAAATGGGGCTATTTTTCCTGCTTAGCTGCTTGCCCTGAAAATCATAGATTCAGGAGGAGTGCTGTTTTTCCTGCTAACCTGCTTGCCCTGAAAATCATAGACTCAAGACATAAATCCTTCGAATGCGAAACCATCTCATGTGACCTAAATGTGTGACCTGCTCAAACACAATAACTTAAAGGATGCCGCTTCAGAATCAATTTGCATCACTTGTTGGTGATTTTCCTTATAAAGTCAAGGCATCATTCTTAAGAAAATGGTGAATTGGTGGATCATGACCTCCTTTATGAGGTTCACCTTCTCAGCCCCTGAGATACTACGGCGTTTGTCTATAGGAGCAAATGCTCAAAGGCTAATGTGCTGAAAAGAGGGGAAGAGCCTTTAAATGTCTTTGTAACTGTTAATCCTGGTTCCCTGTGGGCCCCTCTCTTCCCCCCCACCCCCCCTTTTCTTCTTGTTTTTGCATCAGAAAAGCTTTCACTTTTTTCCCCCCCTTTAAAACAGCTGCATGAGACTCAAGACCAGGTTTTAATGGGCATTGAAGATAAACAAAGACAGTGGCTGCAGAAATGAAGTCTGCTAGAGGCAATTGGTTCTTTTGTTCATCTGGAGAAAAAACAATCAAGTTTCTGGAAAAAAAGAGCAAAGCCAGCCAGTGGAATTGTGATTTAATGTCATTATTTGCAAATCTTCAGATCTGGTTTTGACTGGGTATTTCCCACACGGCAGGTGGGAACATGCAGTTTCTGATTTTGAGAAGTGAAGCTCCCAAACTTCTGTACTTGTTTTCTTTAAGAAAATATCTGGAGAAGTTTAACTTCGTGGAGGTGCTTCTTGTGGATTTTTGCTTTTTGTTAATTTTGTTGGGCTTCTTTTTAAGAGAAGGCTCATCTTAATTTTATGCATAGTCCTATGGAGTTCAGTAGGATGATTTCTGGGTTGAAATAACGCCCCTATTATTAATGTTACTATAATTGAATCTAACACTAAGTCTTATTTGTTATGCTAAATTGGGCCCCTGTGACTGCTGTGAGCGCTAAACAGGCTTCCCCCACTCCCCCAGCTCTGTGCTCCAGTGGGGCTGGATGAGTGAAACATTTCTAGGTGGAAGATGAGGAGGAACTGGGAGCAGTTTACAGGGAATGTGTTTATGGATTGAACTGTCTGGACACTTGTACCACTGTGAAAAGCTTGAGTTGATGTAGTCATGTGAAGAACCAGAAATATTTGTGAGTTTGAGGCATTAAAACTTGGACATGGCATAGAGTAATTCTAATATTTTCACTGAGTAGTTGTAAATAGCAGAATCTGTATGTGGGTGTACTGACCTCTTTTCTCAAATGCACAGAGGACCAATCAAAGCCTGAAGTGTTTGGTGTGTCTCAGAAGTCAGAGCTTTTTTCAGCTGGCTCTGAACACACCGGTGCAGTGGTGGTAGGTAGCTACACAGCCTTTCTTCTTTCTGTTGTTGCCACCTCTTAGGAAAATCAGAAGGAAATACTTGACTCAAATGGTTCAGATTTAATGGAAAAGTTCTCCCTTGGCCCAGATGGAGGATCTCAGTGATGTCTGAGGAGGTTTTTTTAAGCTTACTTCCACAATGCAAATTTTCAATAATTAGGCACTTTGCTAGATAACCCAGGAAGATTTAGATTAGTTCAGTTGTATTCCACAGAGAGCTTCACAATTTTCACAACATGTGGTTTCAAGACAAGTAAGATGCAGATGGCAAAGTTGTCAAGAGAGATCTGATGGGATAAGTTCTCAAATGCAACATTTGCACATAAGTTGTGGGTTTGATTCCTGCCTGGGGCAGGTTTCCTTTGAGCTCTGATAGATGTCCTACTGTTCTGCTGGACTCTGAGCAGGTTTAGGAAACCTGAAGTACAGTTTTAAGACTGAATTTGTAGGGTCAGTGTTTCTGTTCAAAACACAGAACAGAGACACCTCTTCTCCCAAATGCAAAAAAAACCCCAAAAACAAAACACCTAAAAACCCCCAAACCACCCCAAACTTGGCATGTGATTAAAATGAATGGAAAAAGAGGAGAGAGCAGAGAGCAGGTTTTTCTAGTCAGGTCACTCAAAGCATTAATTTCCCATAGAGCCATGGAGTTGTGTGAGGGAAGGAGATTTGCTCAGGTCTTTCCATTTCTTCCAGGTTTCTGAAGTCAGTAGGCACTTCTCAGGATCACCTTTCCTAACCCTGAATTGTCTTTCCTTGTCGTGGAACTGTAAATAGTGCTCTTTCCTTACCTTATTAGGAGTGCTGCAATGAAAGCCTGAATTCATTCATGTTTGTGGAAGTGCACAAATTGTACAGAGATGAGTGTTCTGCAGGAATGTTTATAAAACGGAGAAAGGCTTGAAAAGTGTGGGAGCAAATGAATGTGTGTCCTTATGAGGGCAGAAGTGATATGTGGTGGAAAAAGTTAGAACCAGGAGCTCAGACTTCCTCACAAGCTCTCATTGATAAGCCACAGAGCCAAGCTTAACCTGCTGCATTTTATTTTTAAGCCAAGGAGGAGCAGTCAGCGATTCCTCCTGGTGTATCAGCCACAAACAAAACTCTTCATCATTGATCATGACCGGCAGTTAATGCCCTGCTTGTTGTTACTCACACATCCTGAAATGAAGCCAAGGCCAATTTAACTTCCTAACAAAACAGCTATTCACCGAGTGATTTATTGGAGCTATAAACTAAAACTAACAGTTTATTATCGTAACAGGTCTTAAAAGGACAGGATTTTTCAGCACAGCTGAACAACTGCAACAGTGTTTTGTGCCTTTCCAGAGCAGGGTAATTATTAAATACTGGCACTGAAGCCAGTTCTTTTGTGAAGAGTTTGAAAACCAGTACTTCTCAAAGATACTGATGAATATTGCTGGGCTTGCTGGATAATACTGAGGTGTGTGATGAAGGAAAATCAGATTGGGTTAGTGCTGTCTGTGCACCATACAGAACACAGCAGCCCAGTGCATACATAATCATTACCCAAGATTATCAGAGGAATGGCAAGAGTATTTCTGCTTTAAAAGCCTTTGAGGCATAATGTTTGGTTACTGAATTTGCATAATGACTTGTTGCACTTGAGCTTTTCACACAATTAGTAATACTAATGGTCACGAGATATAAATGTTCAATAATAAGATTGAACAGAAATCTGGAAGTATGTTTTTGGCATCTTAGGTTCAATACTAAATTATTTTATTTGGAAGGAGTTCAAGAGCTCTCTAGGTAGAATGAGGAGATAATCACTACATCATTGCACTGCACAGAGGAGCAGAGAGCCCTGGACAGGCTGAGTGTCCAGTGTGGCCTTGCAACACGGTGTGAAATCCATCCCAGCCCCCAGAAGAGCTCCCTGGCCCCGCAGGCTGTCACAGTGCACATTGGAGGTGTGAAGCTCCAGCTGTTGCCAGCATTCCTTTCTGGAGCCGTGCTCCAGCTGCCCCAGTAAAGCAGAGCAGTTTCCTGGTGGGGCTGTGGGTCCTGTGCAGGCTCTCTAGCGCTCCTACATCTCTAATGTGTGCTCTCCCTCCCCTAGATCAGTGCCCCCCTGGTGAATATTCTCCTGATGGCTTCAAGCCCTGCCTGCCGTGTCCCCTGGGGACGTACCAGCCCGAGGCTGGCAGGGTGTCCTGCTTTCCCTGCGGAGGAGCTCTCACCACGAGGCACAGCGGGGCAGCCTTGTTCCAGGACTGTGAGACCAAAGGTGAGCCCAGGGTTTGTCTGAACTGCTTTGATCTGAGGCAGAAGGAAATGCTGCTGCTCAGGTGGGGCATTCAGAGAAGGTTCTTTCTCCTTCTGAGGGTCAGTCCTTGCAGGTGTCTTACAGCAGGTTGGCCTGGCCTGTGAGACACCTGAAATTCAGTAAAGCCTCAATTCTTTCTAAAACTGGTTACCAAAAGCGTGGGTAAAAGAAAATTGCTTATATAAATGACTAGAGGATCAAGTCTTTAACAGAAAATCTACTGCTGCAGAGCAGAAATAAGGGGTACAAATAAGGTCCTGATGCCAACATTTGGTAGTGGTTTGGATTAAGAGATCTCTCATTTCAGTTATGTTTACTGAGAATTACAACATATTGTAAGAATGTAGCAGTATCATTGAAGAAGTAATATTACTGGTAATAGTGTGATATCTAATAGTTTCCTTCAGCGTAGAATCGCTGAACCCACAAAGGCTGCTTTTCCATTCTTAATTTTGTGAAATTGAAGTACTAAAAAATGATGTTAAAACTCTGGATCAAGATAAGAGGAGCTGATTTCAGTTTTATTTAACATAAACAAAAACAAGTCTATAAATGAGGTTCAGTTTTCAAATTGGAGTGGAGATTAAAGGAATTCTTTCTATTAAGTGGAATGAAGAGCTCAGGAATTTGCATGTGGAAGAGGCCACATGAGACGTGGAATCACAGATGCAAGAACTATTTGGAGCTTATCTGAAGCATTTGGATTGGGGCAGCATGTAGGGAGGACTCCTGGCTGAGCTAGCTTCCAAAACTCAGCAAGAATTATTTGGGAGAAAGCAGAGCTTAAAAGGAATAGGAAAAAAAGGGTCTGTGCAGCATAGAAAACTACATTTGCTAGTAGATCTTTGCAACTTGCACAAAATAACCTGATAAACTGAAGTTGTTTTGTTTCCCTCATTGTTTATTACTGTGGTTTTATTGCTGCTTTCACATAGAACCACTCTACAGTGTTCATTTGGGAAATTTGAACCTGAATGACTTGATGAACTAAAATTTGCTTAATTACCTCTTTTTTGTTACCCCTACAGTTTACTAATAGGGCATTTCAGCTTCTGAGATTACACTAGGTCTTGCACAAATGTATAAAAGTATATTCTAGTATGCTGCTGCCACTTTTAAACCATGATTGTTTAATTTCTGTCCAGTTCAGTGTTCTCCTGGCCATTTTTACAACACCACAACTCACCGATGTATTCGCTGTGCAATTGGGACATACCAGCCTGAGTTTGGACAAAATTACTGCATTTCCTGCCCTGGAAACACCACTACTGATTTTGATGGGTCAACAAACATAACACAGTGCAAAAGTAAGTACAGCAAGATGGTTTTGATGCTCTCTTACAAATAAAAAGACCGGGCCATTAATGTTTGGGGTGACCCTAAGGGCAAAGCTCAGCTTTGCTCCAGGGAGCTGGTGAGAAGGCAGAGCTTGCTCCTCTTTTGCTGCCTGCATCTCACCCCACGTGGCTCACTGAGGTCTGAGAGAGACCATTTCTGCAGACTGGTTCCATCAGCCTTGTCAAGGTAAGGGATGACTGCGTTTGGCACTTGGTGCTGGGTTGCTCGGGGTCTTGCTATCAAATCTTTTCTCTCTTGATACAGCAGAGTTTGTGTCCTCAGCACCCTGATTTGTTCCCTCCTATGAACAGGAATGGAAGCTGGCTCACAGAACTTAATAGCTCTAGTAACCATTTCTTCTTAATAACAACCTTTGAAAGAGTCCATTACAAAGGGAGCCACTGCTCTGGATTTATGGTAGCTGAGGGTAAATTAAGGAGGGAGAATGGAGAGCAGAGAGGTGACTGCTCAGAACCAGCTCTGGAGTGCCTGCACACACACAGACACATGCAAACACACCCACACAGGGATGTGAGAGGCTGGCAAGGAGAGCTGTACCTGCAGCAGATGCAAAAAGGGAAATGTGTGTCTGCCACCCGTGCTGCTGATGTGACTGCAGGAGGGCTGCAGGGTGGCCTCTCTTTGCCTTGTCCTGCATTGTGTGCTCCTTTTCCAGACAGGCAGTGTGGAGGGGAGCTGGGAGATTACACTGGATATATTGAATCACCCAACTATCCTGGGGACTACCCTGCAAACACCGAGTGCACCTGGAGCATCAACCCTCCGCCCAAGCGCCGCATCCTCATCGTGGTCCCAGAAATATTCCTGCCCATTGAAGATGAGTGTGGAGACTACCTGGTGATGAGAAAAAGCTGTGAGTCTGAAACACCCCCTGGGGCACAGCTCAGGGGGAAACACAGGGTGAACTCAGGCATTGCTGTTTGCAGAAAATCAATGTAGTCTGCCTGGCATCTATTTAAGAGCAGAAATTTCTTTAATGGCAAATGAAGAAGGCCTATTTGGCAATGCTGCCCCATAGTTTTCAGTGAAATTCAGAGGGTACAAGGCCATGATGTGCCAGTGAACTGAGGGAAATATTGTTAAGTGGGGGTAGGTGGTTCAAGCTAACCAGTCATGCATTATGCTAAGCAGTTCTAGCCTGGGTTAGCAAAGAAGAAATGCTTGCTAATCCTTACAGGTGCCTGATGTGTGGATAAACAACCTCAGTTTCTAGTGTAGGCACGTCCTTCAAACAGTAGACTGTTATTTTAGGAGAAAGGAAAATGTTCCCTCACCAAGAAGTCCCTCATTGATGGCCTGCCATCCACTGATGGCCTGCCACATTTTGAGGAGTTTTCTTAACACCAGCAAGCATTTTTCTGGTGGTAACAGAGAAAACAGCTCTAACAGGCCTTTAGCAGGAAGCATTGTCCCACGGCTGCCTGTTGTGTGTTTGCTTTGAAAGCTTCTTCCAACTCGGTGACCACGTACGAGACCTGCCAGACCTACGAGCGCCCCATAGCCTTCACCTCCAGGTCCAAGAAACTCTGGATCCAGTTCAAGTCCAACGAAGGGAACAGTGCCAAAGGATTCCAAGTCCCTTATGTAACCTATGATGGTGAGTGGGAGTGAGCAGCTGGGCTGATGTGGGCTGGTGCAGCTCCAGCAGTGCAGAATTCCCCTCCCTAAGCAGCAGGGCAGCCCAGCAGTGTCACCAGGAGCTGCTGCCAGGAGCTGTTTCATTTAAACCCAATCTAAGGAATTCTGCAGTGCACTGCAGTCTTTTAAGTTCCACTGTGTCTTCCAAATAAAAATCTGGAGTTCTGGGCCCTGGCCTGCAAATTACAGAGCTCAGACATAGAATCTAAGTTTTATGCACTTCTGTGCCTTTCCATCTTCTTTGGGTGGCCCCAGCTAGGAATTAGGTAGAGCCCAAGTACCTGTGTTTTATGGTGTTCCTGCTACCATTTGTGGCCTAGAATCAGGTAGCAAAATACCCATATTGAAAACAGGCTTGAGGGGAAAGATTTTCACCTCACCCTTGTCAGAATCACGAGGTGTGAAACTGGAGCTGAGGATTTGCACTTCAGCATAAGTGATATTGTATGTTCTGCTCACACTGGATTAATTGTGAGGGAGCCATCCCTGCTGTGGTCTGCAGAATTTCACTAGTGGTGGAAAAGTAATTTTTCAGGGGAGACCTCTCCTTTTGAAGAATTTCAGGTTATGACTGACCAGAGGGGTTACTTTTAAGACAGTATCCTCTTACATAATCTTTTTATTTCTTCTTCCTGTAGAAAGAAGTCAGTAACAGGCTGTGGGTGTGTACAGATGGGTCCCTGCAGTTCAGCTGGTTTGAAGCAGGTTACTTGGTTACCACATGCACTCCAATCTTGGGTGCTTTATGATTTCCTTGGCTTTTGACAGATTGATGCTGAGCAGCTCAGCAGAGTACACTGTTCTCATACTAAAAAGAAAAGTGTTAGGAATATTTTCTTACTGCTAATATGTCAAGTACTACTGGCTCTTCTGAGGCAGGGCTTCTCTGTGTAACCACAGGAGGTATTGAGTATGTAAGTGAAGTGAAGCTGCAAATTACTCTCTTGTGCATTCCCCACAGAGGATTACCAAGAGCTCATAGAGGACATTGTTCGGGATGGCAGACTTTATGCATCTGAAAATCACCAAGAAATACTTAAGGTACATTCCTCTCACTGAACATGTTGGTTTTGATTGGAAATCATATTATTTGGTGCAAGTGAGTTTGGTGCAAGTGAGTTTCCTGGTCTGCATCAGGTCTGTTCCTTGGTGCACCAGGCATGAGCTGCTCCAGGGAAATGGGGTGAACCAGCAGAGCCTGGTTGTGCAGAGCAGGGAATAGGGGACCCTTTGCTCAGGGGGACTGAAGGTGGATCAGAGCTACCAGGGAAACTGGAAATTTATTGGGAAGGCACTTGGTGCTGCTCCTTGTAGCCTGCAGGTTGGCAAAGGCTTTTCCTCCCTGGGCAAAAGGAACCTCTTTGTGGATTTCTCTGACCTTGGTTAGGGGACTTCCATAGGCAAGTTGAGTGCATGCCTTTCTTTTGCTGGATATCAGCTCAAGCGTGCATTCATTTTGTGGTTTGTTTGCTGCTCTTGGATGTATGAGGAAGGAAGAAATTCTGGAGCTGCTAATTTGGAACACCAGTGACTTTCCAGGAGCCTGAAAGTCAGCCTTGCTCTGCTATGCTTCCAAGCCCTTAAACACTTGAAAAGTAAAATCCCCCATAATCTTTTTAGAGTTAGAGAGGCATTAAACTTTGGTTTAATACTGACCATAACTCCTCTGTGGAACTGATATAAAATGTGCTTCCCTTTTCCCAGGACAAGAAGCTGATAAAAGCACTGTTTGATGTGTTGGCACACCCGCAGAACTACTTCAAGTACACAGCCCAGGAGTCCAGGGAGATGTTCCCGAGATCCTTCATTCGGCTGCTGCGCTCCAAAGTCTCCAGATTTTTGAGGCCTTACAAATAGTTGACACTGAGCTTAAAAGCTGAACCAGCCCTGGGCATGCACAGAGGGGCTGTGGTAGGTGGGGCTGCTCTCTGTGTTTTACACACTGGCAGAAACGCTCCAGCGAAGCTCGCCAGCTCCCTTCTTGGCAGAGTTTGGCTTTCTCGGCTAATATAAATATTTTGGTGAACAGAATTTTGATTCCTTTCCAGATAATACCTTTTGGGTACCAAAGGATACCTCATGGGTCCCTGAATTGGAGACTGCCCATGGTTTCTGTAACTGAAGGGCACCAAGCAGAAGTTTGTAGAGCTCTGCCCCGTTGCTTCATCAGCACCTCTAAAAGCCCATGAGGACAGGCAGGCTAAGCAGTGTGGTTTGGGATGAACCTGGGCTGCCATTAATGCATGTTACCTCAACAAAGCTGGGTTCCTGCTCGGTCTCGCTGAAAGTGAGAACAGGATTGATGACTCTCTTAACATTTGCTACACAGGAAATTCAGAGCTGAGGTTGACACAGTTTTAATTCAAACCAGTGAGGCCAAGAACTGCAGAAGGTGCAGTTTTTCTCTGAACTACACAGGGCATGAAGCAAAGGGTTGAATATCAGCTTGAATGTTCAGGGTCTGGCTCACACAGTGTCCATGTTAGTGACCTACTGGCTTACTTGGAGTGATACCAGAATAAACTGTGGGCACCACAGCAGTGGAAAACAGGCCCTGACCCACTGGACATTTCCCTTTTGGGCTGTTAGAGCAGATCAGATTATTTCCTAAATCCCAGTGTTTTCCTCATGCATAGGCCTGGGACAGCAAAAGGCATTTTCCAAGTTGTGTAAAATTCTGCCCTCTGAGCACCTGCAGGTGAACACAGAAGCCCCATTTTAAATGCAGGCTGTGTATAGATGATGCTCTTGGTACAACACTGTCTAAAGCTGAATAAGGTTCTTGTATGAGCCTCAGCTGTCATATTCTCCACCTTTTCTGAGCACCTTGTGGAGCAGAGAAGAGCTGCTTTCCCTGTCTGGCTGGAGAGAAGGAGAGGTACAATGATTCAGCCAGATAAAAGGTTGTCCATGGCAAATTGTTCCTCAGGATTCCCAGGCTCTGTGTCCTTCTCCTCAGGCTGTGTTTCCCATTGGAGACAAAGCTATTCAGAGAGGGCCTGCAGGGAAATCTGTGCTGATCACAATGTTGTCTCAGTGCTATCCTGCCCACACCCACATCTCCCCTGGCCATGCAATCCATTCTCTGAGTAATGCACCTCGAGGACCTTCTGCCCTGAAGGGAGACAGCCACAGTCCCATCCATTTGGAAATGGACTTAGGGCTTTTGTCCTTTGGCCACTGGCCATGCCAAGAGGTGCAGTGGGCACCAAACTCCCTCTCTGTGCCCTCTTAGGAGCAGGACTTGCATTTCCCAGGGCAGCCAGGGCCAGTGCTCCCTTTCCCAGGGTGTGGAGTCAGAGCTTCTGGGTTTCCCTGCATTGGCACGTGGTGTTTGGCTGCTGTGTGTCAATAACACCACAGTGTGACAGCAGAAACCCTCACCAGGAGCTGGGCTCTGAATCTCTGAGCAAATGGGGGCTCCTGCCTCAGCCTTGCTGAGCTGCCTGTGGGGCAAGGACACGTCTTGGCCGTGGTGTGACAGGGAGGGACAATGGCTTTGGCCACAGCTGGGGAGCAGAGCCCCTCAGGATGGGGCTGTGGGGTGCTGTGCCCCTCCTGCTGCTGGGGAGGAGTTGCCTCAGCCTGGCCAGGGGTGGGAAATGGTTTGTGCTGCTGCCAGGAGGGAGCTGTGTCCCTGCTGCCCTGGGGATGGCGGTGGCAGGGCACAGGGCTGCTGCTGCAGGAGCCACAGGGAGAGCTGGCAGAGCAGAGGGAACACAGCTCCGCCTCTGAGTGCCCCTGGCAGCTGTGCTTCATCCCAAACAGGGTCCCTGCTGCTGCCTCTGTGGGAGAGGGGACAGGAGCACCTGGCAGAGGGCACGAAGCAGCGTGCCTGGGGAGGGGAATGGCTGAGGAACAGCAGAACAGCAGGAGGGATGGGGAGAGGCTTTGCTGCATCCTGCTGCATGTGCTGTTGTGCCCAGGAAGGCATTCCCAGCTGGTTTCCCTTGGGCTGCACAGCCCCTAGCCCACGCTGTTGCAGGCTCCCCATGCCAGGGAGGCACAGGGAGCCAGCAGGCACCCCTGTGGGGCACTCTGGAGTGGCCAGGGTGTGCAGCCCTGCTCTGTGCTGGGCACTGTGGGCACAGGCCCTGCTGTGCCAGCCTCTGGGCAAGCCCAGCTGAGGGGCTTTGCTGTGGGCTGCGTGCTGGTGCCAGGGGAAGCGGAGCAGCTCTTGGAGGGCTCCATGCCAGGGAGGCTGCAGCTCTGAACAGCTCTGCTCTGGGCTACTGAGGGACACACAGCAGTGATGGTTTCCACCAGGGCTTGAGGAGCCCAAAGCTGTGATGTTTCTAATGGGTGAAACTCTGCTGCTCTGATGTGTTCTTGATCCGTGCTCTGGGTTTATCAAGCTGTGATGTTTCTAATGGGTGAAACTGGGCTGTGCTGCTCTGATGTGAGTTATTGATCCGTGCTCTGGGTTTATCGCACTGCATCTCCTCTCCTAGTCCTGCTCTGCCCAGCCCTGCACAGAGACCCTCAGGGATCTCAGCTTTGCTTCTCCTGCCCCAGAATGAGCACAGGCTATTTTCACTGCTGGGAGGGGAGCAGTGTGCACAGTCTGAGGCTGAGGAGAAAACCTGCCCTTTCTCAGAGAAGAATCCTCGTTGTTCCACAGCCCTGTTTGTTTCCTACTTAAATAGCAAATGACTCAGAAGCACTTCTGTTACCCTTGATGTGACATTATGGATCAAAATTTCCCCTTTTACTGTGTTTCCTGTGTGTGCAGTAAGAAGTGAAGAGGGAATTTTTGCTGCCTTGAGTGCTGGGAGGAGTAATAACTTGCAGAATGTCGTAAACTTGGTATTGTGTCTTCATAGTGATGGTAGTGGCTCTGTAGAAATGGCAATTTCTACTTTCTGTGTGGTTGTAGACTGACAATGTGTTTTGGCAACAAATGACTCAAAAGTGTTTAACCTTATAAAACAAGATGGAATTTTTGGAATAATGATTAATGCTAACTGGGTGACCCAATGTCACCTATGTCAGATAAACACCAGGATCCTTTTGATGACTGTAAATTAATGTAAAATGTTTCAGACTGTTACTCTTGATAAGAGAAATAAACCAGTGAACTTTTAGCTGCATTAAGCTCTTGGGTAATATTTTTAGTTATCTTTCTGTGCTAAATAATCGTTTTGACAAATTTAATGGTTATTTAACGAGTTATTGCACATCCGATACACTTTATCCTGGGAACATCTGCTTACCACAGCATTCTGTTTCATGTAATACATTACTAGCCTGCATCTATACACATGAAGATACAATTCTTCACATATTTAATGGTGTACATAATTATGGCAAGTAAAATACCAGAATTAGCCTGGTAATAATTCTAAAAATTATTCTAAAAATGTCTCCTATATGATGAGCTGGAGTCAGTCAGTCTGTTGTAACAAGCTGCATGAAGACAGGATAAACAACTTAAAGTAACTCCAAAGTGTTTGATTACTTTGTAGATTCATCTGATTATTTTTCCTAAAAAACAGAACCAAAAACAACCCACACAAACAAACAAAAAAAAAACCCAACCCCAAACCACATAGTTTAAAATGAAAAATAATTTAAAAAACACCCAAACCAAGGAAAACAAGGTGAAAGCCTGTGTTAAGACACAGGTTCCCAGGATGCTTTTAAGATTATACCACAGTGTCGTTAAATTCACTGGCTTAATTTCTTAGAATTGAAAAGTAGAATTAGGTCATAGGAAATTGAAAATAAGTCAATCTATAATAATTTTTAATACTGGTTTTCTGTTTGTTTTCTTCTTTTAATATTATATTGAGATTATTAGGTTTAGTCAGTCTATCAAACTTTTATGAAGGTAATCCCAATATCTTCTCCGAATTTATTCAACTGCCTGTTTGACCCTTAGCTTCCTTTGATCACAGTGACAAGAACTGATTTATATTTCACTGGATGTGTCCACCCAGGCTCATTTGGTGTGGTTTTCGAAGACACAACTGTGTCATTCAGCTGTTTGCTGTGGAAAGGTGATGCTGGTTTATGTGGCAAGGAGTAAATGGCATACAGGAGTACAGAGGTCCTGGAAGAGTGTGGTGGCTACAGGCTGATCACACAGAAAACTCTGTTAGCTAAATATTCTCCCTGGTTCTGTGAGTGCTGCCAGGGCTGGATTGCAGTGATGGACACAAGTGCTCAGATACCCCCTGGGACAGGGAATGTCAGTATGAGCTACCCTGGGAAATCCTGAGATTCTGACTGGGGCCTTTGGGTGTTCACATAACAGAAATAATGAATAGGGGAATATGGAGAGCAAGACTTGAAGCTTATTTAAGTCCAAGTAGCCAGAGGAGGTCTGGTGTGGGTGAGCAGGAAAGAACAGCATCATGATAATCCTTTGTAACAGAATGCTGCAAGGATAGTGGCCCACAAATATTTCTGAAAACAAGCTGAAATGCAAATGCTTTTCCTCTCATGCACATAGAGGCATCCTATAAATGCAATAGATGTGGAGTGCAAAACCTGTCACAAAAATGTCAACTCTCTTCCACTCCTGTGGATGCTGCTGCACCCAAGCTGTGCTGGAGGAGACAAACAAGGGCTTCTTAAGGAACTTGAGCCAAACTTGGGGTTGTTTCTGGGCAGCTCTGGAGCAAACCTATCCCACAACACCTCTTGCTGCTGCCCATTTATTTTGAACAAATCTTTTGCTCCCAGGCAGATTTCCACTCTCCCTTGTGGAATTCTGCTCTTCACAGCACACGTTCTGCTGGGGTGGAGGGAACAGCCAGGAGCAGTGATGCCAATGGAGCACCTGTGGGGACAGCAGGAGTCACAGAGCTCGAGGGACACATTCCACTCAGGAGGTAAGCTCATCTCATCTTTCTCCAGGTCAGAGAAAATAATGTATGACATTCTTATGCTGCTCTTATTAAATCACTTTAGGTGTTAAAAAAAGCAAAAAAAAGAAGTATCCTCCTCTGTTTAAATATATGTGTGTTAGTAGAGCTTTTTCTCTGATTGGGCACATTTTGAAGAGTAAGTTTTTTGAATTCCATTAAGCAAATCACAGTGAGAAAAAAATAGGTCAAAAAAGAACACCTTGAAGTCTTATTCTTATTGGAGATGTGTATAAATACAGAATTCATAAAGGAAACTCCCTCACGCTATCTAGCTGCTAAAATTGATCTGATGCAGCCCAAGCCCTCTTTTTTTTTCCATTGGGAAATTTATTCAGTAGGCAATGTAGGCTTACAAATCATATGCCATGAAATCTCCCTTTTCTGATGATTCTGGGGATCAGAAAATCAAGGGATCACAGTTTTAAGGAGAGAAAAATTTACTTTGGAAGCTGAAATATCTCGAAGTAGTCACTTGAGGTGCAATTTGTTGTTTAGTAGCTCTTAGTTCAGGTTTTGCCTGCTATGCACACTGCAAAGAGCCATGAAGCACTTCTGTGCTGGACAAATTTATGCCTGAATGTGACAGTGTTCACAGGGGTCCCAGGATGAGGGAAGACACGAGGACCTGACTCCATGGTTCAGAAGGCTTGATTTATTATTTTATGATATATATTATATTAAAACTATACTAAAAGAATAGAAGAAAGTATTTCATCAGAAGGCTAGCTAAGAACAGAAATACAAGAATGAATAACAAAGGCTTGTGGCTTGGACAGAGAGTCCGAGCCAGCTGACTGTGATTGGTCATTAATTAGAAACATCCACATGAGACCAATCACAGACCCACCTGTTGCATTCCACAGCAGCAGATAATCATTGTTTACATTTTGTTCCTGAGGCCTCTCAGCTTCTCAGGAGGAAAAATCCTAAGGAAAGGATTTTTTAGAAAATACCATGGCTACACCTGACAGGAGGAAGGCTCCTCCTCCTCCTCTGTACCTCAGTCAAATACAAGAGTGGCACCTGCTGCAAAATGCCAGCTCACCTGGCTCCTGGAGGTGCTGCCCAGAGTAAAACCCAGCCACAGAAAGCAGCTTAGGGCAAGGGAGGGCATGGTGATTTTTGTGAGGTTTAAAGTGGAAATTGAGGAAGCATTCCAGAAAAGTGGCAGTTCAGGATCTCTGTGTCCAGTGCATGAGCCTGTATGTGACACAGCACTGCTCATGGACTTTGGGTGGCCCCAGTTTGCTGTTCCTGCTCTAGTGCTGCTGTGAGGGGCTGTGTGGAAAAGCTGAGACCAGTTATTAAAACCAGGAGGACAGAAAAGTGCTCAGGGGGCCTGTCTGGCTTACATAGCGCAGCTATTGTGCCCTGGCTCCCGTAGGTGCTAATTCTCTCAGCAAACTTACAAAAATAAAACGCTGAAAAGGCTCATCCACGCTGAGAACAGCACCTTCATTCAGTGGGAGAAGGAAGCTTAGCTCTAGGAATGGAGTGCTCAACACTGCAGGCATTGCTGTCTCCCCTGGGCTGTGCAGGGAGCCCTGCAGGCAGTGCCCGAGGTGTGGGAGGGACGCAGCAGTGCTGGAACAAACACAGCAAAATGCCTGTCCCAGCCCTGTGCAGGACACAATCCAATGTCACCATTTGCTCGTAGAGTGGATAAAAAAGGCCCATCTACCCCAGCAGGGTGTGTTTGCTCATGCAGGGCTGGAGAAGTCAAAGACAGTCTGGCTTAGGGATGCTCTGGCATAACTTCTTGTGAGATGCTGGAGGCTCATCCCTCCCTCAGACACCTCTCAGGGTCTCTTCTTGCCTGGGGCATTGTGAAGGGGCTCAGATAAGGAGGTTTTAGGGGTTTGAGGAGCTGGGCAGGGAGGCTGAGCTGGTTTGGGGGGATTTGGGGAGCTGGGCAGGGAGGCTGTGCTGGTTTTGGGGGGGGTAGGGAGGCTGAGCTGGTCTGCGCGCTGTGCCCGGCCTGGCAGCGGGGCTGTGCCCGGCCTGGCAGCGGGGCTGTGCCCGGGCTCCATCCGCAGGGATTCCCACGAGAGGGCAGCAGAAGGGCAGCGTGCGGCCCCAGCAAAGGCAAATCCTGCTGCAATCCCTGCCGGCAAACACGGGGGGATTTGGGGGTTTCTGCAGCAGGAGCCCTAAGGCAGAGGGTCGGCTGGAACTGGGGCTTGGGCACCTCCCCAGCTCGTGGGCCTCACCACTGCCTCTGAGCAGAGCGATTCATAGATGACCTTGTGTTTTGAGTAAATCTGTTTTTACAAATGAAGGACCCGTGCTGCTGGGCCAGGCATCGCTGCCACTTCAGGCTGCAGTGAGAGGAGCCCTTCTGAACCGAGCTCTGATCGTCGGTCAAGGCCGCTCCCCGGTCTCTCCCAAATGGCTGGTGAGGAAATGTGTGGGTTGGAAGTTGTTGATTTCCAGGCAGAGCAAACCTCAAAGGAAGCTGGAGGAAATGGGCCATGAATGTGTAACTTCAGTTGCTGCTCTTTGCTTTGAGAACAGGGAGTGATTCTGGCACTCTGCCTGGCCCCATCGCTCAGGTCACTCAGTCCTTACAGGTGTCAATAATGGACTTGGAACATTTGTCTTTGCAAATGAAATTGTGTGTGCAGTAGTCAGCTGCTGATTCCCTCCATTGTTTGGTTGCTCAGCTTGATCACAGTTTGACTGCGGTCAGTGGCTGGACAGATGATCCTGCAGTAAGTGATACCCAGGCAGGGCACAAACACCCCCAAGTGCTGTGTGCCTCATCTCCCTGCCCCCAGAGCCACGCTCCTGCTCCCCTGGGCCAGCTGCCTTCCCTTTGGGACACAGTGTGAGCTCCAGTGTCCTTCAGCTGCCTAGGCTTGGAGGCATTTACCCAGATCACAACATGGCAAACACAACCCCTGTGTTAGGAGAGGCACATTGAAGGCCTGTTGATGATTTTGTAGGTGAGCAAATATTAGCCCTGAGTATCCAGTAACATTTCTGGCTGACTCTTGGCTGGCAGGAGCTGCTGCAGCCCTGCATGGGCTGGGGCAGGAGGGAGCTCACTCATGCTTGAGAGCCCTGGAGTCCTGACTTCATAAAATAAACACAAGGGCTCCACAGAGGTGAGAGATCCTGTGTTTGACTAACACTCTGGTGACCCTCCCTCTAATGCTGATGTAAATAATATTTTTATCTTAAATGGGTGCTGTAAATATCTTGGGTTCAGATTTGGATTGATCTCAAAGCTCCAAAAGAAAGGTATTTTGGTGCTTTCCGTGAATTTAGGATTTGAATGTTTTGAATTCCAAAATTTATGTATCTTTCACTTATACCATTCAAACCCTGAGTTCATTGAGTATTAGTCTGTTGTGAAACCAGATCAATTTCAGACTGGATATACAAAACAAGCTACCCCCTTCTCTTCTCCTCTGCAGGAAAGGTGCAAAGCTGTCCTAGATCCAAGCTCCATAAGAAGGTGGAAATATTTGTCAAACGAAACCTTTCTATGAATACTCCTTTAACTGGCAGTGGCAGGAAAGGTTCACAGTCAGTCTTTTAAAGAGCATAGTAAGAATGTTGTTCCTTGGTGAATCCCACATTGGCACGAGTTGAAATAAGCACCTGTTCTTGGGGCTTTTGCAAAAGAGCTGGGAAATTCCAGTTTTGTTCAGCTCACTTGCTTGCTGCATCACTAGAGTTTGTTATTTTTGTCACAATCACCTGGTACACTGGGTAAGCCATAGAGGAACCATTCAAAAGGCAGCTCTGTTTCAGAGCTGACCTGAATTCATCCTGTTCCAGAGGCAGAGTGATCTTATTTTTACAAGGTTTTAAATTATGTTCTGAGATTTGTCTTCTCCATGAGGTAAATTCCACAGAGTTTGCTTGAGGAGTTCCCCCTCCCTCTGCCCAAATGCTGCTGTTTAGGAATCATACCACTCCAAAGCATCTGCAACGAGAAATGCCTCTGCAGCAGATTTAGACTTGGCCAGAGGAAGTTCTCTGGCTGGAAAGCCAGGAAAAGCAGAAGGCTTTTAAAGAGTTTGCACAGCTCCTTGCAGGACTGAGAGTTCCCCCCTGTGGCAGGAGCTTCCAGACACCTGTGCCAGCCCCAAACTTGTCACCCAGAGCAGGACATGTAGAAGAACCTTTGTGCTGTGTAAGCTGCTGGACTTCGCTGATCTTTCTCCTGCTCGGACTGCCTTGGCTTGCTCTCCTTCCCAAGTCAGGGTCAGCAGTTGCTTCAGTCCTGTTGGTGTGTGGAGAGGGCAGAGCACTGAGTCTGTGGCCTCACACACTCCACAGCTCCCATCTTTTATACCAGAGCCTGTGTGCATTTCACACTGATGGAGACACGGGGTTATGGAAGAGAAAACCTTGGATATGAGCACCTGGGCTATCAGGATCCCAGTGGAAAATGATTGTGGTGTGTTCTTCTCCTGGTCCATCTGCTCATGGCACCAGCTGATTCTGAGGATAATTTATTGGTTTGAGGAGAAAGTAAAAGGGAGAAAATGACAGCCAGTGTCCCATGCTTGCAACAATCAATGGGTAATTATTTAAAACTTCTTGCTGCCAAGTTAGGACTGGGTTAGGGAACCGCTTCTGTGTCTGCAGCTGGGCACAGATGTCATTGAGGGCACCATACATCCTCACTGTATCTCCACTAATGCTCAGGGTGTTGACTCAAGGAAAAATTTGGCCAGCTGCCTTATGATTGATTAGCCACAGAGATGTAAAAGCAAACACAGATGTCCCAAGTATCCAAGGACAATGTATACCTACTGCACAATTTGGTGTGCATACTGATATTTTATGTACTAAGGAGTGACTTTTCACCATGCTGGGAAGGAGAAATTTTGTAAGGAAGGAGAAATTTTCATATTCACAAAAGCATTTAAGCAGGTGCTTAAGTGAGTTGGTGAATAGAAATGGATTGTTATGTTGGAGCATTTAGACCAAGACTGGACCCCTTTGTATCCAGAAATGACAGGCTGCTAGCATGGCTGGGCTTTGTCCTGAGTGCTGTCCCTTAGGCAGAAGACAGGACAAAAATTACTAATGGGACATGTAGGGGGATAGAATATAAGAAAATAAAGATAGTGTAGAAAGTAATCTTAGCCCTAAGGAGTTGCAGCTGGGCCAATTATCAAAGATTAGGAACAGGCCTGACTTTACCAGGCCACAGCTGTAACCAATGAGAAGAAGAGTGCTATAAAAGCGTGGGATGGCTGGGTGAGAAGGGAGCTGGAGTCAGCTGGCTGCTTTGTGAAGAAGAAAGAGTCAGTGCTCTGAGGAGCTGCCCACGAGAAACACCAAGAAGGTATGAAACTTTTGTGATAAAGAGACAACAGTATGGAACCCCTGTAATAAGATGACAACAGGAACAAGGAAAACATGGGTGAAAACAGTGGCACATCTCTGTTGGAGAAAACTGGGTGCTGTTCTTGCTCCTGCAGCGGCTGTTTCTGCCTGTGGGGTGGTTGCTGTTCAGATGGTTGGGTCCCACCTCTGGCTTTTACAGCTCGGTGTCAAACTCTTTGTCCAGGTGCTCTGAGCCGGATCTGGGGAAAGACACTGACCTCAGCAATCCCACAGCACCATTCTTGGCTCTAGGATGAGCCAGGAAACCCCAGCCCCACTGCTAGATCCCACCTGTGATCTCTTTCACAGCAGAACCAGCGCTGAGCCTGTGTCTGCTGTGTCTCCGTGCCCTCTCCTGCCCCTCGGAGCCAGGACCTCCACCCGGCAGCCCCTGCTCTTCCAGAGCAGCAGGCTCGGGTTATTTCTCAGCAGCTCCTGCTGGGCTGACACAGAAGCTGATGGGAAGAAGAGCAGCGCCCTCTTCCTCCTGGCGCTCAGAAATCCCGAGCAGCAGAGGCGTTCCTGCGTGCCCTGCCTTGCTCCTCCTCGGTCTCCAGATGTCCGGCTCCTGGAGAGCTAGAGAGGAGTGAGAAAACGCTGTTTGTGCAGTGTGAAGTGACACGCCCTGGTTTAGCCTTAACAAGATCCCTCCTATATACTTAATGACCTGAATGTAAAATTTATGGCTTGGAATGCCCCAGCAGCAGAGGAAGCCTTCAGCACACAAGCTGCCTTTTGCAGGGCAGGAGAAGTGAAATCCCCTGAGGTTTGGGAAGTCTGAGTGATGTAGTTATGGTTGGCACTTTGAATATATGTGTAGACTACTTCAAAATAAATATTTGCAGTTCAACTCTAACATACATCTGGGAGGGTGAGAACTAGCATGTATTAATGTTTCTTCAAATTAATAATTTTGAAAATTTTACACTGAAATAATTTTGCTGTTGCACATAATAAACAGAGGTTGGTGGGGAGAAAATCACCTGCCCTCTATGCACACCGTTTCCTCCTGTTTTGCAGGGAACCAGCCCTTCTCATGTTTCAGCCTCTTTAAAGAAGAGAAAATAAAGGTAAGGGAGTTCTTGCAAGACTTGCCATTTTAATCTCTTGTTTTGACATTTGCAGCTTTTGTGTTGCTGAAACTCTCATTCACCTGCTGCCTCTGGGTATGAAGAGAACCAGACAGGTAAATTCACTTCAGTCTCCCGGGGGAAGCTGTGCAAAGTCTGATTCCTCCCCCAGTGTCATCTGTGCCTCTGCTTTGTGCTTGATGCCACCAGCTCAGGCCCTGCACAGAACACACTCAGGGGAAGGAGGCTGGAGTTGCACCCAGGAGAGATGCCCTGGGAATAGCTGTGTCCATGGAATTCCTGTGATGGGGCCCAGACCCCAGCCCAGGAGGTTCTTTCCCTTGGTCAGCACTGGAAACACAGAGGGTGAGTGTGGAGCTACTGGACAAAATGGGTTACATTGCTCAGGAACCTCACCCTGACTCTACCTTTGTATGTTAGAGGATTTCTCCAGCTCTATCCATAGTCTTTGTCTAGCTACAAGTGATAATCGAGTAGCTCAGTAAATCTTTCTGGAATTTTGTATCCAATGTTTTTAGAAAAGACTGGTATGTAGTCTCCAAATTATTCCAGTTATTATTAACTGACCCTTACTAATGCACTGATGGACAGAAAGCTTATTTTAATGCATCAATTATTGTGATTTCATTTTCTTAAGCTCTTCACAGTCTTTTCTCTGGAAATGAATTCTCTCAATTTTTTTCTTTGTGCTGAGTAACTTATTCCTTTCAGACCTACTGCCTGCTTCTGTTTCTATTAAATTATACCACTCTCTCCTTTCTTCAGAGTTTTCTGGGGCATCTCTGCATTTCTTCAGGATGTGGCAACTACTAACAAATCACTTCTTTTTAGGGAAAGATGAGAAATCAAAGAAAAGGAGGAAAAAAAAAAAAAGGACCGACCCAGTTCCTGCGTTGCCTGCTGCTTTCCCCTTCACTGGGAGGCAGGAAAGAGCAAGGAAAGTGGGTTTGTCCCTTGGAGCTTTTCTTGAGTAAGGGACAGTGGTCACACACAGCCTTGTCTCCGGTGAGAGGATGGGAATTTTTCTGAAACGTGCCCCTATTTAGATACATTGTATGGCAAGGGGGAGAAATACCTCCAGCTAATCTGTGCAAACAAATGATTTAACCACTTAACCAGCTTAACCCCTGAGCTGTCCAAACTGAGCCCTTCCTCCAGTGTAGATCCTGCACCATTTGAGTATATGATTTACTGCTTCTTCCCCTTTCCTTTTTCTCAGGATTAAAAACCAAGAGAGGAATTAGGCTTTTATCTCGTTTGTTACTCTCGAGCATTGAGCAGATTTTCCTCAGAGCTGTTGGCACAAAGTGCTTTTGTAACATAGAGCAGAAGTGAAACTGCAGGGCTCAGACAAAATGCTGAATGGAAACACAGGCTGCAACCCTGGAGCTGCACTGTGAGGAAGCTTTTCATGCCCCACCTGTGCTTGCAGCTTTACTCTTTGTGAAATAAGCCAGAGCTGACTGGGCATTTGTTAATACATTGGGCAGAGTGCTGCTACTTCATGAAGGTTTTATACTAAAAATTGCCTCCTGGTTTCAGTGTCAACTCTTTTGCTTCCTCCTTGGCTTCGGGAGAGCGTGGATGCAGTCGTATATCTTTATTTAATCAGCTGGAAAAGTACCAAATAGCTCCCAAGGTGAAAAATAAGGTGCTTTTATCCTCCTGGCCCTGTGTGCCAGAGTGGAGCAATGGTCCTGTCACGTAATGAGCTGAGTCAGCATAGGGAATACAAATTACATCCCCCTTCAGACTGTCAGCCCTGTTATCCTTCTGCAGGCTGACACTTTCACTGAGCTGGGCTGGTTCGTGTGTCGTGGCCTTTCTGTGAGGCTGTGCAACAATGTGCTTGGGCTTTATGGCATTCTGACTCATCAGCTGATTTTTTCTCTCCTCTCTCCCAGGTCACATGAGAAGGGGCTGAACATACATGGTCTGTCCTGGCTGCAGAACTCAGACGTGCAAGTTTACCCACTTAAAGGGGGTTGCTGCTCTGGCATCATCATTCCCCACTCTGTGCCAGCCCCGCTGCCCAGGCCAGGAGCAGGAGCTCCAGGGTGCCAGTGGTGCCTTGGTGAGCAGAAAGTGTGAGCCCAAGCTCTGTTGGTGGGGGAGAGCCAAGGAGAATCAGTGCCCCAGCTCTGGAAGTGTCCTACAAGTCTGACTTGGCATAAATCCTGGGCTAAGCTCTGCTTTTCTTGTGCTTTGCCTAGCACATCAAAGGTCTCTCTCAGTTTAACAAGAACCAAGCCCATGGGGAGTGTTTACAGACCTGTACTGTCTCTCTGAGGCAGAGCTGCATTTTTTCTGCACCTAGTCCATGCAACGAATGACTTGGAAAGCAGAAAGTTCAGGGAAGCACCTGCTGCCCTCACCTGCTGTTGCAGCGAATGAAACCCAAGTGTGCTATGAATCCTGATAAGAAAATTACCTTCTGTAACTATTACGTTAATCAGTCTCTATAGTATGAAACTCTAATGTGTATTAGTTCATATTGTACACTGCAATGGAAAGAGGTATAAGCATTTTACTGGAGACTTTGTTCATGCTTAAATGAACAAGTTAAAGGACAGGCCAGCCCCAGAAAAAGGGACTTTGCTTCATGGAAGCCTAGAGCTGCCCATGAAGAATAAAGGACACCTCTAGACAGCCAAGGTAATGCCAGCATCCTCTAACACATCTCCCAGTTTTGTCTGGGATCAGAAGTAAATACAGCAAGACTGGCTCCAGCAACAGCTGGGTCATTAGGCAAACAGCACAAAAGCTGTAAAACCATAGCTGCTTTGTTCTGATTAACAATCACTGGTGTGGGTGCTGGTGATTAGTCACATTGCGCTCTACCCGGACACTCGATGGCTACAGAAACCCTGTGTAAAACCACATGTAAGGTGCCCCGGTTTGGCTGGGACAACTTTTGAGGCAGTTTTCCTGGGTGCTTGAGAGGACAGTGATGATCCAGACTGCTGCTGGCCGTGCTGTGTGTGATGAGCCCGGGGGCACCCCGGGCACAAGGCACCAACCCTCCCCATGGCCAGCGGGGCTGCATCCCCCGGCCCGGGGTGCAGCTCTCGCAGCTCGGGGCTCCGCTGCTCTGCGCTGCTCTCCGCTGTCCCTGCGGGCTCCGGGAGCCGCGCACTGCCCGCGGCCAGCCCTGCCAGCGGGGAGGGAGGGCGGGGATGTGTTGTTACCGCGTGTGTTATCCCCGGGAGCGGCCCAGCTCCCCCCGCCGGTGCCGCGCTCTGCGCAGCCCTCGGGCCGCGCTACCTGCGCTCGCTCCCCGCGTCACCGTGCCCGGCATATAAAGCGCGGGCGGCCGCGCATCCCCACATCCCCAGCGCTGCTCCCGGGACGCGCAGCTCCGCATCCCCCCCAGCTCCGCCGAGGCAGCAGAGATGTTTTATTCGGGCATCCTGACAGAGCCGAGCAGGAAAGAAGTGGAGATAAGGGAAGCGGCGTCTCTCCGCCAGCAGAGGAGGATGAAGCAGGCGGTTCAGTTCATCCACAAGGATTCTGCGGATCTGCTCCCTCTGGACGGGCTGAAGAAGCTGGGCACGTCGAAGGATACTGTAAGGCTCTATTGTGTTTATTGGAAGGGGACTTAAGGAGCTGGTCGGGCAGTGTCTGTGTCTTTCTTCACGCTGTTTTTCTTTAGGAGAAGTTGGTTGCGTGTGGGAGCTGATTGTAAAAAACTGGACTTTAGGTATGTAAAAAGAAGGAGGTAGAAATATGATGGTAGTTATAGCATGTCAATGGAAGGGAGTAGAAATGTGATGGTAGTTATAACCACAGCTGTTTTCTTCTACTAAGTACTTTTAGATGCCTGACATTCAGAGTTAATGGCATTTAATTTTTTTTTAATTATTTTTTTAACTTTTGCAAGAAAATAGCATTCTGTTTGCAGTACAGAATTCCTCTCTGGGTCAGAGTAAGTCAAAGTGGTTCATACAATGCATAGGTACACACACATGTTGGCCTGTGATCTATAGATACACACAACACACAGTCATAGAGATTCAGTGAAGTATAGTCACAAGTATTTCAAAATATAAAACTCTCAAGATCACATTTCAATAAAGGCCAATGCATATATGGGGTTTTTTAAACCAAGGAGACATAGTTTTAGGTTTAAAATATTTACATATGCTGTGATCTATGTGATCCTGTACTTGGTGTTATTCACCATGTCTGGGGGCTGGAGAGCATTTCTAAATACTGTGCAAATGTTTCAGCTTTCTCTACTGGGAAAGGATACCCCAGTGGAACATCAAAAGTTCTGACATAAGGAGTAAAATTTAGAAAACATATCTACCAGGGAAAGCCCCTTTAGGTATTTTTGCCCAAGTGTTGAAAATATCTTGCACCTTGTAAAACAGTATTTTCTTTTTTTCCTATGCTTGATATGGGTTTTATTGAAAACCAAAGTAAAAATATTTATTTTTAGTGTTTTGTTTTGTCAGAGCCTTCCTGCTCAGCTGGGTTAGGCTTGGCTCTGCCTGCCTGAGACAAGTGGAGTGAGTAGGCTGTTCTCTGCAGTGCACATGGAGGTGATTTTTTTTGATATCCCAAGGGTTTTGCAATTGCAGGAAGTGAAGCTCCTGTCCAGGGAAAGGCCCAGAAAGAGCTTTCCTGGTCACCCAGTGAATTGCAGCTCTCCAGCAGGGAGTTGAAATGCTTTTCAGGGCGGGATGGCTTTATTGCTGTTTTCAGCAGACTCTAAATGACATTTTGTGGCTCTGTGACCCCCAGTGAGCGGGACTGAGTCCCTGACGTGGGTTCTGCTCTGCCCAGGTAAGAATCAACAGGTAGCAGGAGCCAGGGGCACTGAGCACTGAAGTCCCTGCCCTGCAGAGTGAGGACCAGGTTTGTACCAGCACCAGGGGCAGAGCAGGGGCTCCTTGACACCACCTTGGGCACAGAAATGTCCCTCGAGGTGTCCTCCCTGCTCCTGTGCATGGCTGCAGCACCATCCCTGCTGCACCCACAGCCCCTGCAAGGAGGATCTGCCCAGGGGGCTCTCTCCAGGGATGTGTCAAAGCCCTGGGGAGGGCCACAGCTCCCAGAGCCCTCCAAGAACAAAAAGAAAGAGCAATGTGGCAGAGGTGAGATGCCCACAGGGCTGGGGTGAGACTCCAGCTGGTCTGGGCCACCCCACTGCAAAATGCCAGAATGCCTCTTGTCCCCATGCCACCGTGGGGGCGCTGGCACATGTGGCCAGGGCTCCCTTGGCCACAGCCTGCTGCCCCATGCGGTGTGTAGGGACCCCCAAAGTGAGAGCACTGGCACTGGACTGTTCCCACAGCCTGTGAATTTCAGAGGTGTGCCCCTGGGGTGTGTTGCAGTGAAGTGATGCTGCCACACTCACCCCTCACACAGCCAGGGTGGGAAAGGGCACTGCTGAGAGGACAGACACACTGTGTGTCCCCACTGCTGTGGCTGCCTGGATGTCACAAGGGCTGTCCCCAGGAGGAGTGGGAGATTGTGCATCTCTGAGACCGGAGACCCTACAAAATATGGGACTTCACTTTGGCGTGGCCCCAGATTGAGAGGCCCATGCCCAGAGGGACTGAGCTGCATGATCAGGAGGCCCAGGGCACCAGAGCTCTTGGCCCAAGGTGTTTGCATGGCCTCCTTGAGGATGGCTGTGCCTGTCCCCACAGAGCAGAGGTTCCTGTGCTGGAGCTGCGCGGCAGCCGCGGTGCCGCCGGGGCTCGGGGGCTCCTGGCGTTATTAATGCAGGGCTTCCCCTGGGGCTTTTCCAGCAGCCTTGGCAGGAGCAGAGCCGAGGGAACAGCTCCTCAGAGATGGCGACAGGTGGTGAGAACAGATCCTGTCTGTCACTGTGGCAGCTGGCACTGCAGTTTTGGGGAGAAATCCCCTTCCTTGTGGCCCTGGTGCGGGGGTTCTGCGCGCAGTGAAGCTGCAGCAGGTCAGCAGGGTGGGTGTGCTGGCATTCCCTGTCTGTGTGCCATCACTCGGCTCTCCTGGTGATGCTGTGCACAGGCAGGTTTGGTACATGCTTCTTGTGATCATCCATTTCAATGCTCTCATCATTCCCAGTGAATTACTCTGGCTCAGACAGAACTCCAGCTCCTCACTCCCTTTATGTACTGCCCTCTGTCCAGTATGAGACCAAGCCATAGCAAAGGATACACTGAGTTTGGCAAATGTTATGCTGGATGTAGAGAACAGAAATGGCTTTGTTTTGATGACTCTTCCCTCTGTTGGACTCTTTCCTGAAGCCCCAAAGCTGGGAGGAGATTGTCTTTAGCTGGGATGGGGCTTCCTGACAGGGTAACCATGGCCCCCTTCCCATGCTGGCTCTTGCAGCTCCTCTGACACTTGTCCCCTGCCCCCAGAGCCACCAGACCAGTTTGGAGCAGCTTTGTCTGGAGCAGTCCCGCATCATTTGACAACCTGGGAAGCAGAGTTATAAATAGCAACAAAAGCAGCAACAGCAACAAAAGCATTTCCCGTTTCCATCCTGCCCTCAGACCTCCCCTGGGCACCTCAGCACAACCCTGGGTGCCCCATGGCCCCAGCCCCAGCTCCCCACAGCTGGGGCAGCACTGGATGGACTGCAGCGTGTTCAGGTGTCCCCACTCCCTGCTGTGCATGCCCAGAGTTTGGTGTGTCTTGCCTGAAATGCAGAAATCTGTGATGCTGTGTGCTCTGCCTGGCCCAGAGAGCTGGCTGCTGCCTGTGCACACAGGGGGACAGCTCTGTCCCCCCTCATCACCCTACGAGAGGGGCTGACAGCACAGGATGCTGTCAGGGACATGTGAGTTTGGGTGAAGAGAGAGAGGAATTGATTATTTCTTGGGATTAGCTCTGTTGATGCATTAAAACTCTTTTTTCCCTTCCCCTCTACTGTCTAGGTACAGAAGAAAGGGCAAACCTCCTGAGATGGGTTTGTGGAGGAGGGGAGCTGGTGTCTTCCCTGACTTTCTCCTCTACCTCAGTGGAATTGTTGATGGATCCTGTTATCCCCAGATCTAGAAGCCAAATAGAGGGAAACCTGCCAGAGAAATGAATACTGCAAGCTGCAGCAATGCACTTGCTTACAAATCACAGAGGAACAAAGCTGGGCAGAATTACTTGTGCTTTTGTCAGACAATGAGGTAAATAAGGTCAGCATTAGATGGTGTCTCCCCTCGCTTCTTTTGGTTCTCACGGTGACATTTTTAGGGGATCACAGCTTTTTGCAAATATTGGGTTTGGAAATGGACCCATCTCATGAAAAACATCCTGATTTGTATTTATGTAGTGCTGAATGATAAAAGGAAAACTTATTTTCTTGCTCACACAATGAAATGTAACATTCTATACTTTTATAAAACTTTCAACAGTTTTTTGCAATACAAAGGAATATTGTGCCAGGTGATCTGGGTTCCTTCAAACACTGCCAGGCCCACACTGGAGGGAGAACACAGCTGCCTTCCCCACTGCTGTCAGGAGGAGGTTTTCTTCCTCTCCCTCCCTCCCAGACATGGTCTGCTTGCAGTTTGCCAGCAAAATGTGCATTTGCAAATGTCCCCTGGCACATTATCCATTTACCAAGTACGTATCCATCACTTGAGTCATGTCCGTGACTAACATCCCTCACTCTGGTGCACACAAGAGTCAAGGGAAATCCAAGTTAAAGCAAACTAATTAATAGCCTGAGACAGGCTGGTGCTGCAGGGAACCTTTTCAGCCCCCTCCTGCCAGATTATTGCTGTATTGGAGCACAACATAAGGAAGATTTGTCTCCCTAGAGGCAGAATTTGCTGTGGTTTTCAGAAGGGCAAGTGTCAACAAAAGACAATCCCATTTGTGCTGGTAACTTGTGACTGCTGAGTGATGGATTTGTTCCTTTTGGTGATGGATCCCATGTAAGATTCAGAAAAACCAGGGCTTGAGAAAATCCATATATGTTACTGATTAACAATCCGTAGGAGAACTTGTAGTTAAAAACATGGGTTGAATTCAATGGTAGATGACAGTTAAAATAGCAGTGAGGAGTGTGGTGGAGTATGACACTGTTCACAGGGGTCCCAGGACGAGGGAAGAGACAAGCATCTGACTCCATGTTTCAGAAGGCTTGATTTATTATTTTATTATATATATTACATTAAAACTATACTAAAAGAATAGAAGAAAGGATTTCATCAGAAGGCTAGCTAAGAATAGAATAGGAAAGAATGATAAAAGGCTTGTGGCTCGGACTCTGTCTGAGCCAGCTGGGCTGTGATTGGCCATTAATTAGAAACATCCACATGAGACCAATCACAGATCCACCTGTTGCATTCCACAGCAGCAGATAATCATTGCTTAAACTTTGTTCCTGAGGCCTCTCAGCTGCCCAGGAGAAAAAATCCTAAGGAAAGGATTTTTCATAAAAGATGTCTGTGACAGTGGAGATTGAGGCCAGGCAAATCAGAAGAGCACCCAGGCTGTCCTGGCTGATGGCATTCAGGAATTTCTCTTGGTGCTGCCTGCGTGGGGCTGGGCACAAGGAGGTGCCCACTGTGTGACAGGCTGTCTTCTGGCCAGCTGGGTGAACCTCATCCATTTATTTCTAAGCTCCCCTATCTTTTCTTTTGTTGTTTTTAAATGATGTGAAGAATTAGTGTTCCAGCTATGTTCCTGAGCTGCAGTCAAACCTCAAGGGTGAAAAGGACATCCCATCCACTGTCAGAAAACCCTGGCCTGCCTTTTTTCTCTGGTGAGGAGCGCTGGAGGTGATCACAGTGCTGACTGTGCACCTACAGCTTCTGCCTCACACAAGGGAGCCCTCGCTTCCAAACTGATCTGCTTGTCCCCCCACACAGAGCCCAGTACCAGTGCAGCCAGTGCCTGCCTTTAGGGCAGTTAAGTGATGCTGGTTTCTGCTCTTTGGTCTCCCTGGGAAGGCAGCACCATGTCAGAGCTGATTCCTGCCCATCAGGAGTTGCTGCTCAGACTCAGGATGTGCTCTGTGGTGGGTTGGTCAGACACAGCACCTGCAGCCCAAATGGCCATGGGATTTTATTTCAAGCAGCAGAAAGCAGGAGGGTGGAAAGTGGGGACACAAGGAGCTGCCATGTCCCAGTGCCCACTGGTGCTGTGCAGCTGCCCCAGCCCCTCAGTCTGGTCCAGCTCCGCTGCCCGTGCTGCGCCCAAGCGCGATCTGCAGCGCCAGCGTGGCTGCAGTTATTTTAGGAGGATGCCAGGTTGCATCAGACTTCTGGAAGTGCTGTTATTTAACATGCTGTGCGCAAGGGCGGGCACTGGCAACTTGGGGAGCCATGGCCCAAGGTTTTCAAAGTTATCCTGACTCTGATATTCCCTTCCTGAACGAGGTTTTCTGGTTCTGATGTCTCTGCAGGCACACAGGCATGTTTAACATCAATGCAAATATTCAGGCATAAGCCAGTAAAAATGTCTCACCATGGAGAAATTAAAATCAGAAGGAAAGGCATTAATGGGGAGGGCAGATTAGCCGGGCAGAGAAATGAGCAGATCATCAGGCAGAGTCATTTCACCTCCAGCAGAGTGTGTGCATCCATCTGAGATGAACATTAAACATAAAGAGGCTTTTGGGAAAGAGGTTGGAGGAGATCTTGAGAGGCAACATGCCTCTCCCAGAGCAAATGGAAATAACAGAGAAAGAGAGAAATGCTGGGAGTTCTGGGAGAATACCTACCTGCCTCAGATGAGTTACCTCTTTCCTTCCTTTCCCTTTCCTCTTGTGGTATGGCACTCAGGATTGGTCCCATTTAGCCACCCTTAGCAGCTGAATAAAAGTACAGGGGAAACAGGCACAGAGGGCAATTCTTCATACTAAGGTGGTGAATATCATTGGAAAGGTAATTTGTTATATCCTAATTTTTCACATCACTATGGAATTCCCTTCATCAAGAGATGAAGGCAGCTATGGTTGAAACACCAGCTTGAAAAGGCTGGATTTGTTTGGATTCCTCTATGCAATGAAACCTTGAATTTGAGTTTGGTAAAAGAAAGGCATCCCTCCAAGGTCTCAAAGGTTAATAGTTTGAAAGTATTATTCCCTTTGCAAAACAAAGTTCTTTTCAGTCAAAGACAGGTAAGCCAGAACTAGCTGGGAAGAACAGCTGTAGTCTGGGAAGTAGGGAGAGTGAGACTTTAGGACCTACTTCCCATGACAGCAGTGCTGGCCATGGGCACCACAGGCAGTCTGGTGACAAAGAGCACTGTGTGGCTTTCCTGTGACTTCACCCTGCTCTTCTGTGTGTGCTCTCCCTCATAGCAACCACATAACATCCTGCAGAAGCGCCTGATGGAGACAAACTTATCCAAGTTCCGAGGCAGCCGGGCTCCAAAGGATCTCTCATCACAGGCCAACAAGCTGAACCAAACCAAGCTGGGCAGCTCAGGGAAAACTGAGGATGAAGAGCTCATAGTGGTGAGCTGCCAGGTAATAGTCCCTCCACAGCCTTTTGTGGGTTATTTTCCTGCAGATTTTATTTCCAACAGTCTCAGGCTGTGCTCTTGTTCTCCATGTTTCCCAGCCAGGTTTGTCACAGCTCTGGGGATACACTCCCTCTGCAGCTCCAGGCTGCTGTGGCAGAGATGCCCGCCTGGGAATCACAGGGAAAACTGGTGTGATGGGTGTCTTCCCTTGCACATCAGGGCAGAGGGGATAGCTAAGCTGGGGCAGCATGCTGAAATGCTGGGGTATAATTATCCATGGCAAATCCTTGTGTTCACAGCCTGCTTGTTTTCCTCAAGTGCCATCCCTCTTTTCTTTGCCCAAGGGCAATTTCACATTTCTCTTCCTTAGCCCCATGCTCATTTGTATTTCCCACTCTCTACAGTATTCCCCCCTGCCTGGGTTGCCCCATCTGCTCTCTGCAGGGGCAAATTGTGGAAACCCAGGGCACCAGGAATATTTCTGTCTGCTCTGGGTTCTCTGACCCCCAGGGGAGCACTGACTTTGACCCTCATTCATGGAGAAAGTTTCCTAGACTTCAAGATAGACTAGAATCCACAAAAGTGTGAAATAGATTATAGAGAGTAGTGTAGATGTACCACTTGGTGAGAAATTTAGCTTTTGGGATTTTTAGTGTGTTGTGGATGGAAGCAAGATGGAGGGCACAGGGTGTCCTCCTGGGGTTCTTCTTCATTCTTCTTCTTCCTCCTTCTTCATGAGTCTGGGTGGCATTTTGTAACTGGGCAGAAAAGTCTGCATTGTGAGCTCTTTGGGATCAGTTATTGGGTTAAAAGGGAAAATAATCCAGGTGTCAGTTCTTAATTGGATAGTTTAGTCTTAAAAGACCTTGGAACAAGAGATTGTTGGCCATTTTGCACTTTGCTCAGGAAAAGCTGCCCAACTCACAGTAGTGAGACTGTTTGACTGATAAGAAATAATCAACACCTGAGTCCAAACATGAACTACTGTCTCAAGTACCTTCAATGCAGATCCAGAGAAACTGATAGAAATGAGCCAGAGAGGGCTCAGGACCTCATGTGCATCTGAGAGTGCAGGGGAGCAGGGATGATCTGGCATGAGGAGACTTCATGGGCACCAGAGCTCCTGGACCCTCTGGTGCTCATCCTGCATCCCACACATCATTTCCTATCTCCTCTTGCTCTTGCAGTGTGCGGGGAAGGAGCTGAAGGCCGTGGTGGACACCGGCTCACAACACAACCTCATGTCATCTGCCTGCCTGGACAGGCTAGGGTAAATATCCTGGGTTTCTGTTCTGCAGGAGCAGGGCACCTGGCAGCACTGGCAGTGTCTTGGGGCTGGGGCTCTGCCCTTGTCAGTGATGGTCATTCTGGGAGGGCTGGGCAAGCCCCTGACCCTCCTGTCACAACCAAACGCTGTCCCAGTCTTAAATGGCAGGGAGGTGGAACAGAACAGGGAGCCACCCTCTTCACCTCTGAGGGAATCCCTTCAGAGGGCTGGATGTATTCATATTTTTTCATTGCCTGCTTGTCACTCAGTGCCTCACAAAACAGCTGAACCTTCCCCAGCCTTCTGTGTCCCCAGGGCAGCCCAGCCCAGCTCTGCAGGCTCCTGTGGCAGGGCAGGGACCTGGCTGCTGGACATGACCCCAGGCTGCTGGCCCACTAATGTATTTACATTTTCCTATGTAAAGAAGCTGTGTGCATGCATGTTCTCAGAACTGGGCATCTGATGCTGCTCCCAGTTACTAATTTCTCCTGGTTAAAGGAAAAGGGAATGTATTTATGGATTATTAGAGGTGACTGATAGACATTTGTAGCAAAACTCTGTCATCTCTGAGGAACAGGACCAGGCATCAGCTCACTGGATATCAAGGAGGTTTTGGCACTTTATTCCCATGGAGTCATTGCTTTTTGCAGCTAACTTGCAGTAATTATGAAAAAAAAAGAAAATTACCCCTCCTCACTGAGCACTACTGCACAGCCCTGACTGAATGGTGCCTGTTCCTGTCCTAGCATTAATTACTTCTTTGCACAACAGTGCTTAGTGACTAGAAGGTGGCTGTGCTTAATCCAACCTGTGGAGCAGCTCAGGCAAGCTTAGGATGGCCACACGATGGCATTTGGAGGGATTTCCTGCTCTGGGGCAGTTCCTCTGCTCCCTGTGTTTGTTACATGTTTTTTTACAAGCTAAGAACTCCCAGTGCAGCTCTTGCAGCCCTGCTCTGCTGCAGCAGCCCTGCCCTTCAAAGAGCACTGAAGAGAGGCCAGAGCCTGTTTCTGCTGCCCAGGTCTCAGGGCACCTGGTGTCTCAAAGCAGCATTCGTGTGTCTGATGCTCAGGCTCAATTCCTCCCTTCTTTTTCAGTTTTTTTTGTGTCTTGTCATGATGCCAGTCATTCTCTCCCCCTCACCCTTAGGAAAGCAGGAATAAGCTCACAGCTTCCCAGTAGGAGAAATCCCCTGTGGAGCTGTGGGAGGAGCAGGAGGCAGCC
>NW_005054416.1:101362-104489 GCF_000277835.1 Geospiza fortis | reverse complement strand
TCCCAGAAAGCAGCAGAGGGGATCCAGCTCCTTTTCCCTGCTACCCCTCACCTGTGTTAAATGGTGTGGGCAATGTCCACCTCAGTCCTGGAGCCTGTGAGGGGGCTGGCCCCCAGGACAGACAGACAGACACACACAAGCACTGCTGCAATGCTGGCCCCCAGGACAGACAGACAGACACAAGCACTGCTGCAATGTGGCTCAGCAGAAAGGCACCTCAAATAGCTGAAACTTGATCTGGCTTTTATCTGAGGGAGAGATCTGCACCTCAAACAGCCTTTCCATCAGATTCTAGTTCAGTTTAAAAGAGAAACTGAAGCTAAATATTTAATTAGTATTGTCAGACTGCTTCAAAGGGTATAGATAGAAACTGTACCTGAGGTATCTCTGACATCCTTTTTTCTTTTCTTTGGGCTGAATGTGATTGATCTGTCCCCATTTCCTCAGAACAAAGCCTGCAGCAGCACCTAACAAAATGTTAACAAACATGGATTGGGCCACCCTGGATGTGAGACATCTTTGGCATGGAGAAAAGGGGACTCAGGGGGTGCCTTATTACTCTCTACAGCTCCCCAAAGGAGGCTCAAATGAGGTAATGAGTGACAGCACCAGAGGAAATGGTTTCAGGTTGTGCCATGTGAGGCTTAGTTTGGGTATCAGGAAAAATTTCTTCCCTGCAAGGGTGGTCAGGCCTTGGAAGAAGCTGCACAGTGAAGTGGCGGCATCACCATGCCTGGAAGTGTTAAGAATTTGTGTGGGTGTGCCATCTGGGGACACAGCTGGACTTGATGACCTTAGAGGTCTGTTCCAGCCTGAGCATTTCTATGATTCCATGGGGACACAGTGTCAGCTCCACTCGTGGAAGCTGGAGTGAACAGACCCCTCCTTACACCCACACTGCAATAGAAGCAATTCTGTATTCCCTGAGTCTCAGAAAATGTAGGAAAAAGATTCCTGTGTAAAAGCCAAAGTGTAGCACAGAGCTGGGCTTGGGCAGCACTGTGGGTCATGCTGAGGTCTGCTGGCTGCCTGCAGAGCACCCACACAGAACCTGCCAGGGAAGCAGCTTTCCAACAGCAGCGTGGTGAATGAGCAAGCTAAGAGCACTTCAGGTGTAAGCACCCTCCAAACACCATTTGCTCCTTGCTGGAACAGCCCAGCCATGGCCATTTGATGTTAGGAGTGTTTTCAATGCCCACAGGTTAAAGGAGCATCTCAAAGCACTCCCTGTGGAAGAGGAGATGGTTTCCTTGCCAAACAAGGTGAAAGCCATTGGGCAGATCGAGGCTCTGTCGCTCACGGTGGGAGCGGTCCCCGTGGAGTGCGCTGCCCTCGTCGTGGGTGAGTGCACAACCCTCTGCTCCTCCTCCCTGGGCTGGGCTCTGCTTCCTCTCACCCCAGCAGGACAAACAGAGCTTTAGGAAGATGTTAAAATTCAAATAGAGTCAGTTCTTGTTTGGGTCTCCAAAGGGAAGGGGGAGGATGTGTTCACAAGCTTGACTTTGCCATGCAGATGGAGCAACCACTGCAGGCACATCTGCCTGCCCTCCTGTTCTCCTTTGAGTCAGTCCCTTTATAAACAGGGTTTTGCTTAGCACAGCAACCACGAAGGAAGGATGGAGTCACTGACAAAAAGCCCAGGAGGGCATTTTGAATGTATAAATCTGAAATGTCCTGTTTTTTTTCAGAAGACAATGACCAACCCTTTTCCTTTGGGCTGCAGACACTGAAGTCTCTGAAGGTAGGAGTTTTCCAGCAGGATACTGATGGGGGGAGCTGGGACCAGTCTAACTTGCAGTTTTCCCTCTTACCTAAAGACATTTATTCTCTCCAGTGTGTCATAAACATGGAGAAGCACCACCTGGTTCTGGGGCAGATGGACAGGGAGGAAATCCCATTTGTGGGCGTTGACAGTGCTGAGGCAGGAGAGCAGTAAGTAGTCTGGGCAGGTGAGCTGCACGTGCATCCCTGAGCCTGCTGGCAGTGCCCCGTGGCAGGGCCACCCAGAGCTGCCAGACCCTTTGCTGGAGGTGAGTGAGAGGTCAATGGCCCTGACAGAAACTGTTTGCATCAGCTCATCAAATTTTGAAACGGAGTCCTGATTTTTTGGCAGCCTTTGTCAGCTTTTACTGCTTTTTTCTCCTAGTAAACACTGTGCATCAAAGCAAGTGTCTGACAAGACACGCACAGGGGAATGCCTTAGGAAATGTACTTTTTGGAGGTCACCAAAAAGACTCCTTGAGGCTGCTTTGACAGCATTCACAAACAAATCTTTGTCTGGAAAATATTTATGAAGCAAGGCCAACAAACCCACATGAATGTTTGAGAGATCCTGCCTGCAGATAACGGTGCTGCCACTTCTCCCCCATTACCCCAGCAGCCCCCTTGCCAGCTCCTCCCGGTGTCCCAGATTTTTCCAGCCTTATCTCACTAAAGAAAGATAAATATGTGCTGTAATATTTAAATGTGCGTAGCTGTGGTGGCTGGCTCTGCAGGCAAGCAGGCAGGGCAAACCCCCACTCCCAGGCACTGCATGGGGTGCTGTGAATAGGAGATGCTTCACTGATTGCTGCCTGACTCACCAAACCGGCGGGCACCGGGTGCCTGACAGGGCGTTTGCACTTCGGTGCCTCGGTAGGCAGCGCTTGTGGCTGCTCAGCAACCTAAAAAACCTTTGCTCACTGCTTAAGAAAGTGTCTGGTGGGTGATGTAGGTCAGCATCTTCCTTAGCTGCCTGTCGCGACCAGCCCCGGGGTTTGGGGTGTCCTGCAGCCCAGTGCAGCTCACACCTGCCGTGCTGGGAGCTGCCGGGCTCCAGGAGCCTCGTAGGGAGCGGGGGAGGAGCGCCCCTCCCTCTGCTGATTGTGTCCACGGGGAGAGCAGCAGGGATGTAGGGGCTGGTCCATGTCAGGAGCAGAGCTCAGGTGTCCCTGCTCCGTGTCCAGGTCACCCCCCTGGCGTGTGGCCGGGACAGCTGCTGGCCCTGGGACAGCGTGTGAGCCCAGGGACGCCAGGCACACACCGGGAGGGAGCCAGGCAGGAGCACAGCCTGGGCTCCCTGCCTCCTGTGCAACACAGATGGACAGACACAGCGTGGCTCTGTCACCACTGCACTGACAAATTATTT
>NW_005054416.1:90133-101341 GCF_000277835.1 Geospiza fortis | reverse complement strand
AAGCAGCTGCTTTCCTAAATGTCTTTTCCTTCTTGTTTCAGTTTGGAGGCATAAAGAGAAATTGAAACACCATCCCCACGCAGGAGCTTGATATCAAAGAAATCCTGTGCAGCTGTTCCAGATGAAACAGCAACGTGCTGCTTTGAAAACGTTTGTACTAGGCTACAGCTTGAGTAGAGCTAAATGAAATCCTGTTTGTAGCCAGTAATTTAGAGATGTTGTCATGTTTATCTATGGGTTTTGAGAAACAAACATGTGCTTATTTTCTGGACTTTTCTATATAATGTCCTCTTTATTACAAACAGTTGGGAAAACCTTATGAATTTCTTCTGATGAGAAAAATACTTTTTATAGTGGCCTCGTATGAGTAATTGTACTTAGCTGTGATTAGAGGCTATCAGAATGAGATTTTTATTAATGATTTTTCCAGGGGCTAAGCATTTATATTCACTTAATTGATATTGCCACATTCAAATGGCCATTACCAGGAAGTTACTCAGAGTAAAATAACAATGTTAATACCACCTAGGAATTATAGCTCATCCTCTTAGCATAGTATTGTTGCCATGTAATTAGGGATGCAACTGCTGGCTTGATGACAAAGAACAATTGCGGAATTATTAATGGGTTACAGGCTTCTCTGCAGAAGCACAGGAACAGGGCCTGGGAGGGCTCCCAGGGTGATCTCCCAGCATGGGGCTGGCACCAGTGCTGGGGCTCCAAACCCTCTGAGCAGGGATCCTCTGGGCAAGTCTTGGCTGCTTTCCTGTGGGGGTAGTCAAGTAAATCAATCATTACACCAGGCCAAAAATCAACAAACGAGCACAGAAGTGTGTTGTCTGGAAAGATGCAATGCCCTTGGCTGCCCCTGCCACCAGGACCTGTGCCTCTCCCTGCCCAGCCAACCCCCAGCCTGAAGCCCCTGCAGTGCCCAGGCCATGGCTGGTGCAGGTTATTGACCCCAGCTGCACTTCAGTGCTGCTGCCAGAAATGCCATGTTTTTTATACCTGTCTACAAACCACTTGGGTTCCTAAGTGCAACCCTTGATGACCCTCAGGGGAGGTGGGAGTTTTTGCCAGGCCAAGCACTTTATTTGGTGTCAGTGTCCTGGAGCAGCGGGGCTGCTGCTTCCCGTGCCACATGGTATTGCCTGGGGGAGCCTGGCCTCACACAAACGCAGCTTTTTATGTTTTCACAACCTGTTGGGAATGAATCGCTGTCATCTGCTGAAGAGGCATCTCTAAAATTCAGAATAATCTCCTTGTGATGTTGTGCATCTGCTCATGGCCAGTCCTGCTGCAGCTGGATCCTTAAGGGATGCAGTTGTGCTGCTCCAGTTGCTCTGACTTTCCAAAAGCGCTTTGGCCCCGCATCAGCCGCGAGCACCGCCAGCATTCCCGCTTCAGAATCCTCTTGATGGTTCTGGCTGAGGATCAGAAAGTTTTGTCATCTCATGGCCTTTGGCAGCCAGGCTCCTGCCAGCTGATCCAGTGTGTGCCCACCCTGCCATCCCATGCCTGCCAGAGCATCTCAGCTGGAGCTTTATCTCCTGCAGTGGGTTTGAACCTCTTTTCGATATTGGGTATATCCAGCAAACCTGAACTATCTGTATTTTGAGCTATTTTCTATTTTGGTGATAAGTTTCAGTGCTTTCTCTACATACAGTATTTTATATAACGCAGCTATAAATATAAATATATATATATTTACAGGGTTGGGCTGCCCAGGGTAGTCCCACTGATGTGTTGTAGAAATATTTCACTAAATATGAAATATATTTGATTATTTTATATGCTATGAGTTTGGTATTTTGGTACTTTTTTTCTTTCTGTGCATATTACTGTGCTAAATGTCAAATTAAATCTAAATAAAGTTACACCATTATCACTGTTTATTTGCTTGTGTGCTAGATAGGCTGTTTTTTATTTTGTTTTCAGTGCATGTCTCTGTTAAGAAAAAGGTTTGTTTCATTCTTAGGTCTGTTGGGGCTCTACAGTGCTTTTGGAAAAGCTGTTGGGAATTGCCATTGAACTGAGAGAGAGTGGCAGTTGGGATGAATTAACCAGGGCAGGCTAAATGGCACACAGCACTTGGGCTGAAAGGTGAGCACTTGAAATCCCAACCTTCTGTGGCCGTGGCTCTCCCTCCCGAGGGAGGAATGAGGTCTATGAGATCTTGCTGTTTCCAGGTTTAGCCTTAGGACAGCTGTTTTGGTGTTTATGTTGTGTTCAGTTAACTTACAGGATGGATATGAGAGTCCTTTGCAAACTCTGGAAAGCTGGGAAAAGAAAGTACATGAGAGGTGAGGCGTGAGTGCCACAGCTATGTGACCACAGGCAGAAGTCAGGGTCTTCCCCAAAGCTTTGAGTCTGGATTTGGGCACTCTTGTCTCTGCCTGGATGGGCTTTAGGATGCTTTAGCAGTTGTTGAGCTCTGTCTTACTGATGAGAAATGATCCCTTCCCCTACTCCAAGTCCCACAGCAACAACTTTTGGTGGAGCAGCAATACTCCACACCCAGTGAAATTGGTTCTCCTCAATGCTGGGATGGCATTTTCTCTGAACATGGAAAGAAACCATGCTCCAGCAATAAAATGGAGAAAAAAATGAGAAGAATCAATGTACAGGCAAAAATAATGTCTCATGCTTCCTGGAGCTGCTACAGGATTCTAGATTTATTCGTGGTGCTAAAAAGCAGAGTCCCAGCACACACAAATAGAAAATCAATGGGCAAAATTCCATCCCTTCTGCACAATGGGGCTAGCCCTGGAGCTGGGGCCCTCCAGAGGTGGCTCCTGTGAACAGGATAAGACAGGACAGCTGCTATGGGAGACAGGCATTCACCTCAGTCTAATGAGATTATGGAATAGGGGAGGTAACATCAGATCTCTGTGTCAAGCACTTGCATGGTCACAGGGGTAAATGGCACAGCAGCTGAGCATTGCAGAGTAGCTCCACAAGCCCTGGGTGCTGCTCCTGCTCCTCTCCAGCACAGGTTTGTGCCCCTTTGGCAACCTCTCCCTGGCATGAGTTTGCAGGAAGGCCTTGTAACCGAGGGAGCTTGGCAGGAGGTGGGGGCAGAGAAGAGGGCAATGCCTGCAGCCATGTGGGATGAGGAGGACTCAGGAGATAAAGAAACAGCTGTGAGAAGCCTCTGGGGTGGGAGAGGGTTTTGTTGAATGTTTTATTCAGCTGGTTAATGTCACCATGCAAACACCTCACAGGTGAGGCCAAGCACAATCCCCTTCCCAAGCAGCCTCAGGGAAAGTGAGCCAGCTGCTCCTTGGCCAAGGCACTGTCCCTTGTGCTCATGTGGTCAACAGAATGTGGTAGGACAGAATGCCTTTGCTCTCTCCAAGACCACATCTTGTCTTTGTTTTAGTCATGCTTAAAGCCAAGACAAAGCTCTCAAAGAAGAAGACATTAAACAGAGCCCTGGTGAGCCCATTGCAGAGCTTCAAAAGCTGCTGGAACATGCAGGATCTTGATGCTTGGGCCCTTGCAATTAAGACGGCCCATGTAGGCAAGGCATCAACACTTGCTGAAAATTTTAGAGACCTGGAGATCTGGTAGAGAGTGGCTGTCAGCACCCAACCCATGTCTGTACCTCATTGCAAGTGATGCACCCCAGGGCATGTGGGCAGGCAGCTGCAGAGGAGGAGCACCCTGGGGCTGCAGAGAGGGGTTCACCCCACAACCCCACTTCCTTCCACCACATTTGCTACTTAACTCCTTCTGGGTTGGCTACTCTCTAGGGGAAAGTCAGAGGCCATTGCCAGGAGCAGCCCTACAGCCATCACTCACTTGCACTTTGGGTCCTGCTGAGATCCACCAACATTTGTTCATCACCAGCAGAGTAGCTGATTAGATGAGAGCTGCTGGGTTGTCTCTTCACAGTTATCTCCAGGGTAATCTGTTATCTAATAGCTCTCCAGGGAGGTCCTTTTTACAGGCTTTTCTATTACTGATGATGAAGTGATGCTCAACATGTTGTGAAAACAAATCTAATTCTTATGTCTCAGAAGCAAATAATTTGATGACTTATTTCTACATAAACATGTGCCTGGGGGCTGTATATTGTTGGGTTTATTTTATGGGGCAAACATCAGCTGAGGCCTGTATTGCTTTATCACCTGCTGCTTAATAGATGGAGGTGAAGTATCAGGTTTCCATTTACTGAAAGTCTGCTCCTTTTCCTAAGCTGAGATTCCTCTTTTTTCTCTTTTCCATGGGCCCTGCACTGCTGGCAGTAGCTCACCCATGTGCTGGTCTCCTCCTCCTGTGTTAACAACCACATGGCTGACGAGAGGGTGCAGGCTCTGGAGATGACACTGCAGGTATCAGTGACATTTCACCAGAGATGGCTTTGCTGCAAAGGCAATTGATTTAATGATTTTGTTACTAGAGCACTGCTGCAACCACTTCCCCAGGATGAGATCTCATCACTCCCAAAGTGGGTGAGAAGACAGTCGACAACCTAAAAATATCGGGAGTTTAGGAACAACAGGAAGGCACGGCAGCAGGAGAACTAGCTGGGGAGAAAGCTGCAGGGACTTTCTCTCTTTTTGGCTGCAGTGGGATCGATGGATGCCCGAGGCTTGTGGCTGCCCCCGCAGGGAGACGCGGCTGGATCCTCCAGGAAAGCGCTTGGGCTCGCTCAAGGAGAGCTGGTGTAAAGTTATGTGCTCATTAAACCTAAACCTGCCCAGAACCCAGACACAGGTGGGGGATCTGCAGAAGGTGGAGAGCTCTTAATGCTCTTTCAGCCTGTGGTATTCACATGCCCTCTGAACAGAGTGATTTAGCTTTCTCAGATTTCTCCTGAGAGAAGCAGAGAAAAGAATGATCAAAACAATTCTTATCTCATTTGCTGCTCCTGTGTTTGTGCCCATGTGGAATGTGTTCTGGAGATTGTTTACCCGAGCTGATTGCTTGATTGGATTCTGGTGATGGTTGTTTGGATTCATTGACCAATTGGATCCATGTGTGTGTGTCAGGACTCGGGCAGAGAGGGGTTTGCTAGTTAGTAGATAGTTCTACTATCTACTAACTATGTACTATGTACTAACTATCTACTTTCTAGTTAGTAGATAGTTCTTGTTAGTGTAATATAGTCCTAGTATAATATGGTATAATAAAGTAATTAATTAGCCTTCTGATATCATGGAGTTCTGAGCATCATTCTTCCTGCCTGTTGGGCATCATAACACTGATATCAGCCCCTTGTGTCTCCACCTGTTCCCCCCAGACAGTGCCAGGGCCAGCACGGATTTACTGCTCAGCACCTCTCACCTCTCTCTCAGAGGCCAGGAGAAACAACCTCCTCCCTTCAGTGGAGCTGCTGCAGGTGAGAAAAGCACTGCCTGACACCTCGAGGTGCCTCTGAGGTTTCACTGCCTGTGGGGCTGGCACAGCCTCTGGGCTGTGGTACCCAGCCAGGGCACAGGGACCATGCTGGGGGCCATGGGCAAAGCTGTCCCTGCGCTCTGGCTAGCAAGCATCTCAATGGTAATGCTGGCAAAGGCAGCATTGAAAAATACTGTGTAAGGAAGGAGCAATATTGAGATCTGTGACCTCAGTGAGAAAACCAATATATTTTAAAGTGTTGCTATAAATCTCAGTCCTCTGTTCCTCCACAAACAAAATCACATGGAGACATCAGGAGAGTGATCAGGCACTTGACAGATGCAAAACATACCGAGTCATAGAGAACAGGGGCAAAGAGAAACTGCAACACCAGACGGCCCTGGCTAATAATTTGAAAATAAAAATATAATTGGGAGTTAACCACTGGTCTTTCCTAGATCACAAATCAAAAGACCATTTCAAAGTCCCTGGGTGGAAGACAAAGCCCAGGATGAATGAGCTGCAGCCCAGTAACCTGGTTTTATCCAGGCCAGTAGAGATCAGGACACATGAAAATGTTCAGGACTTTGCCACTTTTTGATTGCTGGTGGGGAAGTAGAAAACCCATAATCGGGCAAAATGTGGCTTGGAGCTGGACTAACAAAGAAACTGGGCCTCAACAGTGCAGTCATATGAGAATCCAGTGAAGTGGGTCTGCTGTGAGAGGTGCCCTGGGAAGGCTGTTCCGCCTTCTGGTTTGGCAGGCTTAGAGAGGAAATCTGTGGATTTTAAGCTCCTACTCACAGAGACCTTCTCTACTGAGACATCGTGATGCTTCTTGGTTTAGACTTCAATGGCATTTTTCAGATTGACTTTTAAGCCTAACAGAAGGGGAAATGGGCTCCTGTTCCTTCAGGAGATGACAGTGTATTTTAAAAAACAAATTATGCATGAGGACTAATTAACTTGGCATTTACAGCTTAGCATTCTCCCGGTTAAATCTGCTCCAACTGAGACCACGTTTTGTTGCAAGAAAACTTCTGCCTGGCATTTCCTTCCTTTCCTTCTTCCCTTCCTTCCCTTCCTTTCTCCCTTCCTTTCCTTCCTTCCTTCCTTCCCTCCCTCCCCCCCGCTGCTTCGTATGCTGTGACATTAAGGTCATGAGCCACCTTCCAATGTCCTGTTCAGTTACTTCCAGTGAAGATTTCAGGTTTAGCTGTGAGGGCTGTCTCAGTGGGGACCTCTCCCGTATGGTCCTGGTCAGTGCTCTCACAGCTAGAAAGTGCTTACTGGGTTCACCTGTACCTATCCAGAGAGCATCTGGGCCCAGTGGCTGCAGCTGCAGAAAAGCTACTTGGAGAAAGCTCCAGCACAATGAATCCCTGCAGTCTGTACAAAGAGGGTTAAGAGGATGCTCTCATTCACAAATTGTATTAGAAGACACTGATGACAATGAGCTCACATCAGCTGCTCACCCTGCACTTCCACTCCCTGCCATCCCAAATCAAGTTAAGGTGATCTCCATGTACCTCTTATTGCTTCAGGGGAAAAATGTGTCCTGCTTGCTCCTGGGGGTCACAGGTAACCAATGCAGCAGAGGCCAGGCACAGCAAAGGCACAGCCCCATCCCTGGCACTGTGAACTGCCACGTTTGCAGGGAGGTCAGTGGTGAATCCCAAGGGCCAATCCCCAAGGCCCTGCTTCAGGATAGAAGCTCCCAGGGCTCTGCAGGACAGGATGAAGGGATAACATGCACCAGCCTTAAGACTGGTTTGTGGGAGGGCTGCATGTCTACATCACTATGTGTTCATGTGAAAACAAAAACCTTGAGTTTCTCTTACCCTTTTAGATTCTTTTCTCTTGATTTTTAAGCCTGAACTGACACATCTTTGCCCTGCAAGGTGAGTTATTTATCTTCCCTATAATTCCCACAATATGAAACTATAAACACAAGTGGTGGTGGTGGGTAAACAACCAGATCCAAAGGACACCAACACAAGTCCCAGACACAACACAGTTGTTGTAAAGCTCAGAAGCTCTAACCAGTTAAATTGTATTTAACAACACAGTTTGTATTGTTAAACAAAATACAAATGGAATGGACTTGTGTCCAGATTTTGAGGCTGATGAGTTAAAATTAGGGCAACATGGACAATCAAAAAGTGAGGCAGGATGGCAAAAGGAAGGACACGAGGTTTTAGCAGAATTAACTGTGTGCTAAAATAATCCTTAGGGAACTGGTATTAGTGACCAGCTTTCCTGACAGCTCCTTTGCATGGAATATGCTGCTCACCCATCACAGCTGCATTTAGGTGTAGAAGCAGCCTGCCAGGGAGCACTGCTCAGAATGGAGGTAAGTCTCCAGGTAAGTCCCACTCTATGGGAGGAAAAGCAAGGCTGTGTATTTGGTAGAATCACCTGCATGCACTTATTGACCTCCCCAGAGATCCTGGCTGCTCACCAGCACTAAGCCACAGGCTGGCCCAAATGGCTTGCAAAGAAAGCCACCCAACTCTCTCTGAATAAGGCCCCAAATTTTAATCTTTTAATTGATGCAGCAAATCTCTTTTCTGCCCTTGAGCTGAGAGAAGTGGGTGCTCTTGTCAGGCAGAGAACAACCAGAACCACATCTCAGAAGCACATGATGTACTGAACTCTCTGGAGACTGCTAATGATGTTTGATTAATTTTCATTATCAGTGTGAGCAAGCTTTGAGCTCTCTCTGCATCTGTCTTATTTAGAGTTGTCTTTTCTTTCTCAGTTTAATAGCAGCTTCTACAGACAGTGATCTAATTGTTCCTCAGCACCTGCTTGAAGCCATCCAAGCTAAGGATGGACATTGTGTAATTTGCAGTACACGTGATTTGGTCTTTAAGGCTCAGATCAAATAAAATGGAATAGCAAATGAGGCAGTAATTGAGTTAAGTGGAAGGTTCTGTGCAGGCTGATGCTGGGGTCACAGAAATGCTTGGGCTGGACAACACTGGCAATGGAACAAATCAAAATACATGTGTTGTGGCCACCCAGCAGCAGGATGAACAGCCTTCCAGTGGATATCCTGAACTCAATAACTCACAGAATGCTTTCTGTCTACCAGGGTAACTGGCTTTGCAGTGGATTTTTTTCTGAGTCTTTGCTGTGTTGCAAAGCCTTTCAACCAGGGCCCAGTGAGTTCAGGTGCTGCTGTTAAGTGCCCAGGATGAGCTGTGTGCTGTCACCTGTTACAGGATGCCTGTTACCATCCTCAGGTGCAGTGCAGGGAGCTTGTGTGACTCACACCTCACAAAACCTGTCCTGGGTATGGCCATGGCCATGCCACGACAGAGAACTTCACAGTCACAGAGCTGTTCATGCGGCAGAAAGGGGATAGACAACCTTATCAGCACTCAGCTGCAAGCTCCTCTCGGTTGGGTAGTCCTGGAGGAGTCCTTTTGTGGGTCCTTTGGTGAGTCCTTGTAAGGATCTCAGCCAGTTTTTAGTTATCAAGCCTAATTTTGATTCCCTCCTAGCCAGATAATGACATGCACCTGTTGAAGGAAATACTGAGCAATTGGGAGGGGTACAGCCAAAGCCACAGACTGAGTTCTCAGTCTACATAGGAAAAGCTTAGAATCTGTACAGGAAAAAAAGTTAAAAAAAAAAAATCATCCTCTACCTCACTATAGCATTACATTGGACTGGAAGGCAGGAAAACTTCTCCTACTTTCCTTCACCCAGCTTCAATGCCCTGAACTCATCTTTATGCTCCATATTTCTTATCTGCTCCTCCTCATTTTGCCTGAAGAGCTGCTGGCTTGATCAGTCTCAAGGCTTTGCTCATGGAATGCCAGGAGGCACACAGCTTTTGGAGGACTGGCAGGACAAGGCTCACCCCCAAGAAAAGCAGATTGTTTTATCCAGAACATTAGTCCAAACAGCTATTTGCCGTCTACTACATGAAATCAGGAGTTGAAGTGCTGCTAGATATTAATTCACTTCAGCACACAAGGAGAAGCAGCACTAATGAAGAAAAGAATATAGTCCTGGAGCCAACCCGCAAGCATGAATGGCAAAACAAACTCAGCCATTCTCCCTGTGTCTGGGTGCTGGGGATCTTAATACCTCTGCTCTGCCCATCATAACACCATTTGCTATTTCAAACAGATCTTTCCTCCTTGGAAAAAGCTTCTGGCAACTGAGGGAAGGGGCGTTGTCTGGGTTGAAAGCCGGAGCCTGGGCACGCTGTCGGGCACGATGAGGCAGTCAGGGGGAAGCTGGCAGGAGCTGCTTTGCAGGGTGTTGTCATGGGAACAGAGCAAGTAGGGCAGGAGCTGCTCCGCATCCTCCTCCGAGCGCGGCGGCACAAAATCGATGTTGATTGCAGCGCCGGCAGAGCCGGCTCTCCCATTGTCTCCAGCAGAGACTGAACTTGAATGAAATCTCTGGCAAAGGGCAGAATCTCCCTTTGTGGGAAAGGGGTGTCACTCCTGATTTGAGTGGAAGACTTTGGTGCACATTTTAGCTGCCTGTGAATCTGTCATCCATAATGGTCAGTGGCAGCACACACTTGATCTTGGTCACACTTGATCTCTTGGTCACTTGAGTGCATCACCATGGTGGGCAAGCTCAGAATATAAAATATTGCCATAGTGTCAATGTTTGTGGTCATCTGAAGTATTGGACTCGCCTTGCACAATGCTGTCTTTGAATGCACCTTAATTTCTCTGTGCAGGCCTGTGTAGGTGGAATTGTTGGAATTTTCTTTATCAGAAACACTTTGTGTGGTACTGTGGTTGCTAGGGAGGAACAATGGTAGTGTATGGTTTCCTGGGTAAAGAAGAATACAGAGATTCCTGCTCTTTCAATTATTAGGAATATGTAACCAAAAGGAAAAGAATAATGTGGCACCACAGAGACCAGTGGAAGTAGAATTGAATGCAATAGGTAAGAAAAGATCTGACAAAGGCTGAAAATGCTAACAGAAAAAAGAGCAAAATGCAATTCGTTGCCTCCAAGCTTTCATTTTGCTTTGCCCAGGTCTGCTGGCAAAGAAAAGATCCCCTAATTAAAGCAGGCATCTGCAGAGTGACTGCATTGCTGCCACTGACCCAGGCCAGCAAGGTGCTGAGTGAACACTCCTCATTTCCTATCCACAACGAAGTGTGAATGAGGGGCCCGCAGCCATCCAGGGCTTGCTTGATTCATGCTTTGGAAAAGTGACCAAAATAGCAGGCAGGGAAGAAAATGGAGCCAAGGCATGGAGGGGTTCCCAGTTTGCTTGTTGAGGTCATTGAAAGCCCCCTCTGCTTAGCAACAAGTTTGAGGCAAGTAATGATAAACTTTGCCACAAAAACACTTGGAGTTGTATCATAAACATAATCTTACCTTGCCTTTAACCTCTCTCCCTGGCTCTGGTGTTTCCATGCAGGCTGCAGCAAAGGCTGGAATGAAATGGCTGGCACTGGGTAGAGCACATTCTGGATTCATAGTGACTTTATTCTAGTGCTGTTCCCTTTGGACATAAAACAGGAAGCATGAATGTATTAGAGCAATCCTTGTGGATTACTCAGTACGAGGAAGAAACTGTGGTTCCTTTTTGGGCATGCTTGCCTCTGTGCCTCTAGCAAAAGCTCTCTGGGGTAGAACAAGGAGCAGCAAAGTGTGTGAAGCAGCACTGACCTTGTCTCCCCCATGAGCAATTCATGCAGGGCATCTGAGGTCTTGCTGGGTCAGGGCTGGCAGAGGCTATTTATAAGTTTTGCATTAAACAAACAAATGCAGAAGCTGTTCTTTGTGCTGCAAGGGATGAAGCCAGAGTTGTGGGCTTGGAGATCATGGTTAAAGAGCTGAAGTCCCTGTCTCAACCAGAAGCTGCTGTTCCTT
>NW_005054416.1:85628-90123 GCF_000277835.1 Geospiza fortis | reverse complement strand
TAAGAGCATGACATATGTCACTAATTGAAACCACACACAGAATAGGGCATTCTCCCCATGTATGTGATGTGGGGACTCAGCTGCTGCAGTGTGTGAAAGCCCTGACTGACCTTGCATTAGCAGAGAGGGACCTTGAACTCTCACAGCCTGCAGAAAAGTCAGGAGTGGATTCACTGAGACAGAAAGATAAAATAAATGCACAGCTCTTTCAGCACTTCCCTCCATTTGCTTCATATCATAAATATCAATACAAATATAGAAATACAGAGGTAAACAGTTTGCCCAGCCTGCCCTTTCCATATGCATGCATTTCTGCTGGGAAAGGCTTTATGTAACTCCTGACAGCAGATTGCAAAATAATGCCTGGGTTATGGAAGGAAGCCACGAGCCATTACATTGCATTACTGTAATGTAATGGGTTCCTGAGATGAGCCAGATTTGGAGAGCTTGCTTTTATTGTAAACCTTGAACCCCATCCAGCCCACTGTCATTGATTTCTCTTTGTTTTCTCCAGAGACCAAAGACTACAAGGCCAGAATAGCAGCTAGACCGGAACTAAGCCACGGGGGTTTTGGCCCCAAACAGAAACTCATGAGACAACACTGTGCTGCTTATTTGAAGGGATGCAATACCAGTGACAGAACTTCTTCTGATGGATGCTGATGACCAATCTGCTGAAAGGTGAATTTCTCATTAGCCTAGAGAACTGACATTGTAATTAATCTCTACCTATGTTTCTTTGCTTAGTAAAGGCTGCTGTAACATGTGCTGCCATCATTAAAATTTTTTAACTGAACGTAGGGAATAGACAAAAAAAGAATCTGTATTTACTTTGTTTTTCTCCTGTGCAAATGTCACACCACTTTCATGTTGGCAATAAGTGCAGAAGTGCTGATTCAATCACTTATTTACATAATCCCCTCAGATTTTTCTTTTATATCATTGTTGATAATGAAAAGATTTTCTCAGCTGGGAAAACAAAGGGAAGCAGGCAAGTTCTGAATGTGAATAGGCTGAAGTGACATAAAAAGATGGTAATTTGCATTAGTAAAAATAATCAGAATGTGGGTGATTGAAATGATGGTAAATAGCATCTATCCCTACCTGCCCTGAGGAACATCCACCCCCTGGTAGTTCAGCTGCAGTGTGAGGAGCAGCCCTACACCAATTGTTTGGCACAGCACAGCACAGTCCAGTGTAATTATCACAGAGCATGGAGGAACTTTGTAGAAAATACTTTTAAAATACCCACATTCACATGTGAGTCAGTGCAGCACAGTAAGGAGGAGCAGAGGCACATCTTAGGGCACTGTTGGCTACAGAGACTGTGTGGCTCCTGCAACAGGGAAGGAAATGCAGGAGCTCACCCTGCACATACAGTGCTGGAAATATAGAGCTCTTGATAAGCTATTTTGTGAGATGACTGAGCAGGAAAGATGTGGCCCTGGAGCAGCTGCCCTGCCTAGAGATGCACAGCCTGTGCTGTGTCTTTGTTGCACAGTCTCAGTTCTTGTTCCCAAAATCCTGGCTCAGGCTGTGCCCAGCAGGTCAGGGGGCTGCACCCCCTCCATGGCTAGGGGCACCAGGGCTGCCCCCTCCCCAGAGCTTCAGAGGCAAAGCCCTTGAATAACCAAAACCTCCTCCAGCAGCTCTTGGGGGAACTTGTTGTGTGAGTACTGCTAATGGAGACAACATGAGAGCGAGTACAAAACTGTCAAACCCATCATTCGACGCAGCACGCCGACAGCAAAGTGCAGGGTTTAGCTTAGAGAGGCCAGAGTAGAGCTATAACCCTCAAACAAATCTGGTTATTAAAGCAGGGTGCATTTTTAAAAAGCAAACTGGATGAGAGAGCTCAGCTCCATTAACTTGAAGAGGACTGGTCCAGTAAGGAGAGAGTTAGCAGGAAGCAGCCTGCTGCCACTGAAGCTCAGACTCTGATAATCCAGTGAGAGCTCTCTTGAAGATGAAACATATCTTCAGCCCTCCTGGAAGATTAGCAAGCTGAAAAGCAATTATAGTCATGGCAATAATTTAATAATTTCCTTAAAATCAGATTTGTATACATTTTTAGCTGGTTTTCCCCTTTTTTAAAACTGTAGTTTAACAGTATTGCTTCTGATACTGGTGTGATGACAAATACATTTAAAAATTTAATTGAAACAAAACGGGGAAAAAAAATCTAAATGTAAAGACAGAAACTCCCAGTCTTCTTTTCTTAATAATTCTATCAGGAGCTTTGCTTACCTAATCACTTATTATTGTTTTCTAGGGGAAGAATGGACTCATCTTCTGGAAGAAGTAACCTTTACCTCCTGCAGCACCTGTGAGCCTGTGGCTCACAAGATCCTGTTTAGTTTTTTTGGTGTTCCTGGCTTTGAAGAAGCTCCAAGACTGGGCTTGAAGGTCCTAAAAGCTGTTCCAGCCACCTAAATAAAAGCACATTTATTACCTGTGTATCAGATCTCTCTGAATGGGTAAAAAAAAGTTAGTTTATCAGGGTCTCTTTTCCTACACCAAACTCTTCCAAAGGCAGTGATGCCTCTGAAACTGCGTATTGTTTACTTCAGCTCAAAATGTGATCTGTGTTTTTCTAAGGATTCAGCATGTTTTTCAACTCAGCAGTCAATCTGCCCATTGTAGACTACGGCTGTGGGTGGTGGGGAAGACACAGAGCCACCTTCACACTTCAAAACACTTCCATTGCAGATCCAGGCATTAAACAGACAAATTGTTTGGCTCAGGCTGAAACCTGGTGTACGCTTATTAAAGTCTGCTGGCAATTTTCCCTGAATTTTAAAGAAAGGTGTTTTGTGTTTCCATAGTAACTCCAGCTCTTTTCCTGAGCTGTCTGATGCACTGCTGGTATTACACAACCTATTGTGTGAGGAGGGAGTGAGGAGCAGCACTGAAAAGTCTACTGAATTTAAGGATTATGAAATTACAGCCACTGAGTGGGGGCTGGGGAGGGAGAGGGCAAACAGAGCAGCTTTTGGCCATGTACAGTTTTGCTGCTTGGGAGTTTAGACAGAGAACCATGCAATTGTGGAATGGTTTTGGTTGGAAGGGACCTTAAAGATCCTCCTAGTTCCCATTCTCCTGCCATGGGAAGGGACAACTTCCACCAGAGCAGGCTGCTCAGAGCCCCATCCAACCTGGCCTTGAACACTGCCAGGGATGGGGCATCCACAGCTTCTCTGAACAACCTGTGCCAGCCGCTCAACACCTTCACAGTAAAGAATTTCTTCCTGATATCTCATCTAAACCTGCTCTCAGTCTGAAGCCAATCCTTTGTCCTGTCACTGCTCCTGTAAAGAATCCCTCTCCACTTGTTGTGTAGGCTCCCTTCTGCCACAGGAATGGCTACAGAAAGACAGAAGGAATGGGAAGGAGGAGAAGGAATAAACAGGCTGGGTCACACTGCCTAGTGTTCCTCTGTGGAGCTCTTAGAGCAGCTGACATGAGCCCGAGCTGTTTCCCAAGCTGGGCTCAGGCCCTAATTCAGCAGTGCCAGGGACAGGCTGGGTCCAGCCCTGGCAGTGCCAGGCTCAAATCCTTATGCAGCAGTGCCAGGGACAGGCTGGGCCCAGTGGGGGGTTTGGGGTCCCTACACAAGGAGGGAGGCTCGTAGATGGCTTCACCTGCCAGCTCCTGGGGAGCACAGCTGGAAATGCTGCTTCTCACCAAGGCTGGCTGCCCCCTGCAAGAGGGTGAGCACAGCTCTTGGGTGGAAAGAAATAATCACCTGACAAATGAGGAACATTGCTGGATTTCAGCGATGCCTTCTCAGAGAAACAGCTGTCTATAAAGAGCATGAAGATTTATATAACTGTGCATCCAGATGTGTAAAAACTGGATTATATGCTGCTCACAAACCTCAAAGAGTGGTACTAATAATCGGTTCTTGGATTAAACCCATTCCAATAGGGCCAAGATCGTGGGAACTACAGGCCAGCCAGCCCCACCTCTCTTTAAAAAAGGAAATGTTGATACTAAAGTATGTCCAGAGAAAGGTAACAAGGCTCCTGAGAGGCTTCGAAAATGTGTTTTATGAGGAGTGGCTGAGGGAGCTGGGTTTGTTTGGCCTGGAGGAGGCTCAGGGCAGAGCTCAGAGCTCCCCATGCCTGCCTGAGGGGAGGCTGCCGTGAGCTGGGGGCTGCTCTCTCCTGCAGTGAGAGGACTCGAAGAAATGGCTTTAAGCTGAGACAGCGATATTCAGATTACACACTAGACGATATTCAGATTACACACTAGAGGATGTTCAGATTACACACTAGAACAAATTCTTTCACTGTCAGCGTGGTCAGTCATTGGAACAGCTTGCCCAGGGAGGCGGTGGAGTCACCATCCCTGGAGATGTTCAAGGCGTTTCTGGATCTGGCGCTGGGTGACACGGTTTAGTGGTTACAGTGCTCTTTGGTGCAAGGACCGGATGGCCTTGGAAGTTCCATCCCTGACGATTCCACGATTCCAGGAATATTTTTTTCCCCGCCGG
>NW_005054416.1:72996-85041 GCF_000277835.1 Geospiza fortis | reverse complement strand
GGCGGGCAGCGGCGCCGGGCCTTCTACAGTCACAGCACCGCGTTTGACTGTTCCCCAAACACCTGTGGATTTTTTCCTTTTTAATGGTAATCAGCGATTGGAGCCCGCCGCGGGGAGAGCAGGTTCGGTGTAGGGTGTGGTACATGGTGTGGGGTGTGGTACATGGGGTGAGGATTTACACTGCTCTCCTGGGACCCCCCTGCCCTGCTGCACCCCGGCTCTGGCTCCCCAGCACTGCAAGGACGTGGAGCCAGTCCAGAGGAGGCCATGGCAGGGATCACAGGGCTGGAGCACCTCTGCTGTGAGGAAAGGCTGAGGGAATTGGGATTGTTTAGTCTGGAGAAGAGGTGACCTAATTGCAGAACCTGAAATCCTCCCAGTACCTGAAATCTGTAAAAGAGATGGAGAAGAACTGATTACATGGGCAGTTGTGTCAGGACGAAGTTTTACACTGAAAGAGGGTAGGGTTGGGCTGGATATCAGGAAGAAAGTTTTCTCTGTGGGAGTGGTGGGGCACTGGCACAGGCTGCCCAGAAGCTGTGGGTACCCTGAGCCTGGCAGGGTTCCATGCCAGCTTGGACAGGGCTTTGAGCAGCCTGGTCTAGTGGAAGCTGGCCTTGCCTGTGGCAGGGGGGTTGGAACTGGATGATCCCTTCCAACCCAGGGCTTTCTGTGATTCTGTGCTAGTGCATTCAGGATTTCCCAACTGACCTGTGCTCAATGTTACTCTGACTTGGCTGCTCAGTAGAGGAGTTCATTACCAATTCTTGTTCACACATTCTTTTGTCATGCCACTAGAAATTGCCCTGAACTTTAGATAAGCCACATTTACCCTCTGTCTCTTGTTATTTGCTAAAATAAGTTTAGCATTCTTTCATTCCTTTTAAGCTCATCACTGTATCTTACAAGCAGCTGTCCTCATAAGCTGAGTAGTTGAGTAATCAACATCAGCATGTGTGGTTTTTCTTGGAAAGAGGAATGAGTTTAACTCCATTTTTCCCCTCAAGAATGTGTTTCTATCTCAAACAGTAGTGTTACTTGACAAATTGCTCTACTCACTTAGTAATTCTGGAGTAATTCTTGTTCTTAAACTTGCAGGAAGTCCTGAGTAAGACCGTTCAGAGATACTTGCAAGTTATTTGTGTTAAATATTTCAAGTCTTATATGAAGAATGCCTTCTGTACCCCTGATAATATAAATTACATAATAAGATAATGGGTTCTAAGTGTATTGTTTGCTTTGTTTGCTTCACTTTTAGAACTCTGAGGATGTCCGGTGTAAATGCATCTGCCCTCCTTACAAGGACCACTCAGGCCATATTTACAACAAAAATGTTTCACAGAAAGACTGGTGAGTGTGTGCACATACAAAATGATAATAAATCTTACTGCTTAAAGCCTTGTTCTGTAGAGATTACATATGGATCTCCTGTGGTGGTGCCAGGACAAAGCAGAGCATTTCCATAACTTACTGGAGCTTTTCTTTCAGAAGTGCTCCAGAATTCTGCTCTAGCAAGGGACAAGGCTTAAACCCTGTAGTTTTTACCCTGTCTTCTGTTTTCGTTTGCTTGCTTGCATGTTTAATTGTTTATTTAGACTTGGAAGTAGTAGAAGGGAAGAAAGTGATGTGTTTGGAATTCAGTGACTTGGAATGGTGTAAAGGCAAGGGAGCACAAACCTGGAACTGGGGCTTGGGAGTATTTTCTTTGCCTGCTCTACTCTTGAAAACCATCCCATCATTTAGGAACTGTTGTTTCTGGAGTTTTGTGAGGGTCCAGTAGATTTTGCACTTTCTAGCAACTTGGAGAAGAAAAAATGCCGATATTAATATTTCTTATATTCTCATCAAGAGACTTACTACTGCACTTAACCAACATACAAGATTTCTGCAGTACTTGGGCAGTGTATTGACACAAGCTTTCAGCCACAGGAACAGCAATTGCACAGATTATGCCTGGCATGTATTTTTGATTTTTGTGGCTTGAATGCTGCATTCTTCCACAGAGGAAAATGTAGTTCTGTTTTCACATAAATGAGAAAAATAAACCTTCCACTCCTCTCCAGAGGCTGTGAGGTGGCACTCAGCAGTTGCAGCTATAAAGAAGAAGTACAGCCAAGACACAAGAGATGAGCTGGTGCCTGGCTGAGTGTTTGCAGCACTGTAATTTGGCCCAGTAGTGTTGAGTGCCAGGCTGCTGCTGTCACTTCAGGCCTTGTGTTTCACTCCCTGCTGCTGCCTGTGCCAGCACTGAGGTAACCAGGAGAAAGGTGAAACAGGATCCTGGTTCTGTCAGTGCTCTGCAGGGACCTGGGGGTCTGAGCTCTGAATAACAGCCTGAGTCAGCAAAAAGACAGCATTATCTAAGTTGTTGTTGGGAGCAGTTGTCTCATGGCAGCTGGGTTTTAATGCTCTGCTATAGAGAGCCCATAATATTATCAACCACACTTTTCCACAGAGGACTGACTTACATTTGGTAATCTTTTAAGTCAAATGTTTTTGCTGAAAGCTGAATGTTCTTTATTCACTGTCTTGGTGCTTAGAGAAACAACCCATCTGACTTCCTTTTTTATTTCTCCAATGTCTGTACCTTGTGATGACAAGAAAAAAGAAATTCAATTCATAAGTGTAAGAGAGAGGCTAATCTCCCTTCAGACAGTGAAAGGATGGAATAAGGCTCTTCTGAGTATGGTGAAGAAAGAAGGGGAATTAGTAGCTGGAATTTACTTATATCCATGATGTCAGTGTCAAATGATGCATTTATGCTGGATTCATATCCTTGGACTTGTTCTTCTAAGAGCTTTAATACTTTCTCTGAAAAATGAAGACATTGTATTGAGTTAGAAAGATCTTAAATCTTGTTTAGCAGCTTGTCAGTAGCTGAATTTCTCATTTAAGTGACATAATTGTGCTGTAGTGATTTATTTGTACCTGCAGTTTAGAACAACTGAACTTAAGCAAGCTGAGCTCCTCAGCCCCTGAAGCAGAGTGGAACAGCTCAGTTAAAGCCAGCTCAAAACTGACTGGGCAGTTTCTGTGTTTCCTCAGTGATTGTCTCCATGTGGTGGAGCCCATGCCTGTCCCTGGACCTGATGTAGAAGCCTATTGTTTACGTTGTGAGTGCAAATATGAGGAGAGAAGCTCAGTCACAATTAAGGTAAGCAGTGTAATTCTGTTGCATATATTAAACACTTAACTGTTTAGTAAATATGTCTGTTGTCTTTTAGAGAAATGCTGTTTTTAAAAGGAAAACTGTTCTAAGGCAGCCTAAAATGTAACTTTTTTGTAGTAGCTGTTTACAATCTTGAGCAGTAACAATAGCATCAAACTTTAGCTGAAGAAGAGACCCTTTATTGAAAATCTCCACTTTTGAGATCAGACTTCACACCTTGCTAAAATTCTGAGTGTTCTAAGACATCTTGTCAAGCTTTGGCCTTTGTTTTCCTTATTATTTCAGAGGGCCTCTCATTACACAGCTGCTTTACTTTCTTACTGTACATTTTCTTTATCTTTGTACTAACAGATGTGTTCTGTGCTCTTCACTTTCTTGTCCCATTGGGGCCTGGGCTGTTGTGAATAGACTGCAGAATGTCTTTTGGTTTTTGACAACATGGGACTACTTTATTTTGGGATTTTAGAAGTTTGGTGTTTTGTTTTGCTTGGTGACTGAATTCAGGTCTCTGCTAGACAATGGGAGATCAGTGGGGGATGTCCCAGATTTGTCATTTGTTTAATGGCCGGCTGGACAGTTGTCCTGGTGGAAGTGAGAGTTGTAACACTGAATTGTTTAAAGAGGCATAGCCCAAGATTCTTTGCAAGGTCTCACTGCTTCAAGCTACCCTAAATCCTTTTACTAGTATGTTGTAGTCTTTTCTTTCTGGATTTTAAGTCATTTGGTGACACTACCAAAGATCAAACTTTGCTGTAGTCATCTTTTGGTCCTTGGTGCTTGTTGTGAGAGTGGGGGGAAATGTCACAATCTTGGCATAAACTGTGCTTGCATTATGTAGGTGACAATCATCATATACCTGTCCATTTTGGGCCTGCTTCTTCTGTACATGGTGTACCTTACCCTGGTGGAACCCATCCTGAAGAGGCGCCTCCTTGGACACTCACAGCTTATACAAAGTGATGAAGACATTGGGGTGAGTCCATCAGAGTCTTTGTGCACTTGGTTAGCATGGAAATTGGGATGGTTGGTTGATAATTAATTATTTGGGGTGAGCAGCTTTTTTGCCAGGCAGTGTAAATGCTTTTCCTGCTGGGAGAGGAAAAGAAAGGTGTCTGATGATTCCTGTGAAGCCACTCTTTCATTTTTCACTGGGCTGGAAAGCAGTGAGAGCTGCTTCAGTTATGCCAGCTCTAGACACAGATTGTTTTCACAGAGAAGAAACAGTGTAGGAATGGAGGTAAGAATATACAGGAGTACAGCTTTTTAGGAGTTAATGATCCAGTCTTGCCAGGCATAATTTTTATGGGAAGTGTTTACTGCTTAGATTGATCTCTACAAAAAGAAAGTACGGGGTTGCGTCTTCTGTAGTTTCAGTTTCTTGATTCTAAAACTTCAAGAAGAAATTGCTATAATGAAGCAGAATAGTAATGGATGATGAATAATTTCTTAGTATTACAGCCAGAAATCAAAATGTGACAGTATATTCCAACAGGTCAGAAGAGGCTTTTTTGGGAGAAAAGGGGAGCAGTCCAGTAGTGACAGGATTTTCTGTCATTACTGGCCTTTCCAGTCTCTAGCACTGGGTAACAATCCCCTACTTTTGTTGTGAAATCAGGGTACATAAAGCATAGCTGATAAAAGCTATTATCTAGGAAAATGCTGAATTTTGAATTCTGAATTACCCCCTTAGCAAATAGAAACACCTTTTTAAGTGAAGATGGCTGATGATTGTTGCTCTGTTTCTGAACTTCCCTGTGTATTACATGTAGATATATTTAAACTGTCTTTGTATTGACAAAGTAAGATTTTCCCAGTCACGTCTAGGAGGATTTTGGGTTGAGTATTTGTTGTTGGTTTTTTTTGTTTTTTTGGTTTTTTTTTTGTTTTTTTGTTTGGTTTGGTTTGGTTTGGTTTTTTTGAAAGGAAGTATTTGAATGACTCTTCCTCTTTGTGCATTCTTATAGCAAATTGGTTAGCTCCTGCTTGAATTAAGTGAACTTGTGCTGTATGCTAGATCTCAAACAAATTTAGCTTAGATAAAGCATCTTAATGCCTCCATATGTGAGTTAGTCTTTTGACTGTAGGTGGAAGAAGTGAAATAAGTCCTAATGCAGAGTTCAGGTTAACTGCAGAATGAATTTACCTCAAAGTCAAAAACATAACCTATGTTATGTTTTGCTGTAACTGTTCTGTGAAGATAACATAATTTAAGGTCCCTTATGAATTATCCCATTCTTGCCTTCCCTCTTGAAAGTTCTTGAGATATTTTTGTCACACTTCAAAAATACCATATCCATGCATTTTGTGGCTGAATTTCAAGGCAATGTGTTAATTCTTTGTTGTTGCCCATTGGTGGCAGTGGCAAATGATGAGTGTAAGCCACTTCTGTAGTCCTCTTTCCTCTTAAATTCTTTTTTCCCTTTACTGTCTACATAGAAATTGACAGTATCTAGCCTTGGAGCTGAGAATGTTGTTTGCCAGGAAGGCCAGTACCATGTAGACTGTCCTGTGTTCTCCCACCATGTGTTTTACAGTAGCAAACCATGTGTTGCTATTATGACTTTTTTTTTTCCCTGTGAATGAAGTGATCTGTCTCCTGTTAAATGCCATTCTAGGTATATGCAATTTTTTTTTGTGAGATGATAGCTCTTTTGATCAGGGCTTGTCTGTTCTCTATAGGAATATTTTTTTAAAGCTCACTGTGGCTTTGGGACTCAGAGCAATCATTTCAATAGGTATCATTAATAATCTGTGTACAGCTTACAGTTGTCATTGAGCTGCTCTGCACAGTAATATTAGAAAGTATCCATTAATAGGAATGTCTTCAAAAATGTTCTGGAAAAAAAAGGGATGTGAAACGTAGGGATACAAAAAGACAGTTATTTAATATAGGACATAATTATGTTATTTTTCATTATGTGTAAGATGCTTTCTGATGTAGCTTTAGCAGCATGACTTTGTCCAAACATTTTAATAGCCAAATAAGATGTTCAGTTCCAACTCTTACTGCTTATAACTTGACTATTTTTGCTAGCAGAAAATGAAGCCTTGCAGGTACTGTTAGAAAACAGAGAGAGTAGACGTTAAACAAGCACTGGCTCCTTGTTGAGCTGTGTCACTTAAACAGCTGTATTGACACTGTGCTTTCAGACAGGTCAGCACAATAGGCTTAGTTTGGTAAACACCAGACTGTGTTTGATATAGAAGCTGTGTGTGAACATCCTGAACTGCCTGGCAGGACATGGCCAGGAGCTGGCAGGGAACCGACGCAAATTCAGTTGTGGATTCACCACAGTCATGGGGCTGCCTGGGTCTGCTCTGGGTTACAAATGGATGCAAGACTGCTGTGATCCTGGGCAGCAGGTAATGGACAGTACAGTGAAGTGTGGTCTGTTTGGGAAATCTGTGGAAGTTCCTGCCAATGAGAAATCGAAGTACAGTTCCAACAACTCAAAAACCTGCTTGGTCATCGTTACTGGCCAGCTTGTTGGGACATCTCCTTTACCTTAAAGAAAGACCAAACCAAACCAGCCCCCAGATGCTGTGGAGTGTTCCAAGCCAGCAGGGCTGGAAGCTGTAGCAGTGATGGTGGTGTTTTGCCCTTGCAGGACCAGCAGCCCTTCGCCAACGCGCACGACGTGCTGGCGCGCTCGCGCAGCCGCGCCAACGTGCTCAACAAGGTGGAGTACGCGCAGCAGCGCTGGAAGCTGCAGGTGCAGGAGCAGCGCAAGTCCGTCTTCGACCGGCACGTGGTGCTCAGCTAAGGGGGCTCAGGGAGGAGCTCCAGGCGTGTGGACTAGTGCAAAGAGCTGACAGAAGTCTTCCTGATCCTGCCAATTCAGAGGAGTTTTCTTGAATGATTTGTTATTGATTTAAAAACAAAACAAATTTAAGAAGTATTTGAGCTATGAAGGGATGTACTGGAGTGGAAGGAGTTTAAACAGATTAGTTAACCAAAAGCTTAAATCTTTATGTTTTCAAATGGCTTTTACTAACAAAACTGAAAAGAAAACAAACCCTAAGATACCTTGGGTTGCCACTGTGGTACATTATTTACAGTTGTGACTTTATGGTGGTTTTTAACTATATATTTCTCTTACTATTTATGTGGTTAAAAAGTACCTGGGAACACAGTAATAACTTACAACTCACTAATCACTTTATGTAAAGAGCTTTTGTAAATATACTTGGATTTTCTGTTGATTGATGCTAGGTACTGGAAATCGAAGTCTTGCAGTGTAGTTTTGGTCTCAGAGAATGAAACCCTGCTGGCTGTGTTCATTTGGTTTCTTGCACTCGTACTTTCAAGATGCTTGTATGGCAAGTGATGTCTGCAGACTTGAGGCAAAACATAAGTGGACACTGACTCCTGGAGCTGCATATTTCAAGTACTGTGATGTAGATAAATTCAAATGCAGTGCACATTCAAGACAGTGTTGACATTTTGTTCTATTTTGCTTTAACAGCTTAATATATTGTAGGTGTAAGATAGCTCTTATAAAATCTTTCCCTTTCTTTTCATGGGTAAAGTCTCAGGAGTTAGTATATGATGAAATATTTATTATAAAAATCTTCCTGCATTTGTCTGGATTGATGGTGTAAGGCACATACTTTCTCTAGCACCTGTCATCTTGAGAGTTAGGTGTATTTTTTTATCTGTGACTCTGTATTCATCTCTCTTCAGAGGTTATACAGTTGCTGGATGACTAACTTTCATATATCCCCTTTGGAATGTAACAATTAAAGATAAAACTGATTTTTGAAAAATGGATCTGCATTATCAGTTTGTCATCATTTTTCTCCCTCATTATGCTGCATGTAAATTCCATCTATAAAAGTACTCCTCTAAACACGCTTCAGAGTAGAAATGTGCACTTGTTCAGTGATTAGGTAAAGAAAGGCTCATCAAATTGTTAATTGAAAGAAGTTTTTAATCCCTGACTCAGATGTAGCTGTGCATATGTAGTTGCATTATTGTGTGACAGTTTTCAGTTCAGTGTGGAAGGAGGTGGTCCGTGGAAGAATACTCTGTTTCTGGGGGCAGGTTTGGCTTGCCTAGGGATGGCCAGGGACAAGAGCTTTGTTTTCATGCCAGTCCTCTAGACTTCCAAAACTGAGTTAACCTGGAGTGATTTAAGACAGGTGGTGAACTGGTGGATTCACAGGATTCTTGCTTTAAATTGAAAAAAAAAATGCACAAGGATTGCCAGGTCAAAAAAAAAAAAAAAAATCAGGCTTGGGTTCAGTTTTTGTGTTGAACATTGTCCCAGTGAGTGGGGACTTGATCAGTTGGTGCTGCTTGGTTACTGTTTATGACACTTGGTGTCTACTAAAGAAAGAGAATGCAATTTGTTTGTGGAATACATGCCTTGATTGTTGAGTATCCCAGTCCTGGGAGTTGTTCTACCTCTTGGCTGCCTTTCCTGGCAGCCTGAAGCTGGTGTGGGAAGGGGGAAGTTGGATACAGTGCTGTGGCTCACACAGGGGCAGCAGAAGGTGAAGCTTTCTTTCCTTGATGGGTGACAGTCACAAGAAGCAGGACTGAATATATGTCCATCTTTTGCTAGTAAAAGTATTTCTGATCTTACAGATTTAAGCTAAAATGGTTTAGGTTTGGATTTTTGTGTGTGGTTATGCTTTGATTGATAGAAGGACCAAACCATGAGATAGCCCTAAGTGTCAATCCTGTAAAATGTGGAATTTTAAATATAGGTGTCCTATTTTATTGCATCTGTACAATTGAACAGCTATATACTGATGTATGTAACATCTAAGTACATGTATACATTGCATTATAGATCTGTACTGTTTCTCTTTTTAAGCAAAACTTGTGCTCTTGCTGTTGGCTCACTCAAATCTTCTCTTCTTATATATATTCACCTTTTATATGGTGTTACTCAACACTAAAAGAATTTGCCAAAATTACAGGTATAATGATTAAATTTAAAGGCATTAAGCTGGCAAATAATATGTATCCTCACCTATAGTGGAGAGAAATCCATCACAAATTTCTAAATAAATGCTGTTTTTCTGTGTTTAAAATGAAGCTATGGAAATTAGTTTGCTTATGCCTTGATGGTGGATATTTACCTAAATTCTAGCCAATTGTTCTGTTTAGATATTAGAGTACAAAATGCCAATAAATGAAAATTCTACTTTGTATTTTCATTACTGTACTGTAGTAGTGTGCAGCAGAAGGCAAGCAGGAAGTGAACAAACCACATTCCTGATTACTTTTTCAGGTAATCTGGATGTGTTCAATAGCAGTTTCAAAATTTCTAGCCCTTAATGCCAAGTTTTGTTGCCATCATAGCTGTGGTGTGGGTGGAAAAGCCCAACCAGAAATGAGCAGATCTAACTGTAAGCTACTTTGCATGTTGTCAATTGACTATAAATTGCAGCAGTCATTGACTCAGTGGAACAAGCTACATAATTCAGGTAAGAGACTTGCATGTTGCTGTATCTAGCCACAGATCTTCACTGAATATCAATGTTCTTGTAAATCACTTCTACCAGCCATTTACTGAGTGTTTTCATAGCTTTTTAATGAATCCTGTTTAATGTGATCTCTTATTTAATAAGGTGTAAGAAAAATGGAACATGAACATTCTTTTTTTTAATATGTCATTCAGATATTTTCAGATATTCATCGTTCTTCAAACAGCACATCGTGTTTCCCTGGATTTTACTTTCGTCTGAAGATTGGTGAGTCTCCAGTCTAAGGGGAAAATGTTCCTAACACTTTGTGCAGGTGTTGAGGCAGCAGGTAACTGTTTTATGTAACCTTGTTACACAGCAGAAGTGTCAGTACTAAGCAACAAATAACAAATACTGCAAGTATCTCTTCTTGAGGGGTTGTGTTGGTTTTGGTTTCTTCTCTGGAGTGATGTTGTGCCATAATTTTTTTTTTTTGCTATGTAGCAGACTTCTCTTCCTCAGTGTTTTAAAGTTGTTAGCAGCAGAAAGTTTTTAGGCAATAAGCCAATCTTATAAGTAGAAAAGGGAAAGTTGACTGTCTACTATTTTCATTTTATGAGGAGTGTATATTCACATGTGTAAAAATATGTGAGTTTTTTGCATGCATAATAATGTGAAATGGATGTGTGTTCATGCTGTTAGCCTACCTACAGAAGTACCTGTTTAAGATGCATGGGACTCCCACTCATGCCTAACAGCTATAAATGAATTCTTCACTCACAGGGTTTCTGTTGTGAAATCTATGTGCATTAAAAAAAAAGAGACAACTCTGCATACTGAGGCATTTTCATAGAATATGTTGTGAGAATAGGTCCATACCATGTAAATATTCTCTGTGTAAATGTGGCAGGTATGAAGTTATTAGAAAATATTACGTTATCCCCATATCCTTGTGAAGGGTTTGTGTTATGAAGTTGTGATTGGAACATCTGAAGCTTTGTCAGATTTCTGTGAGTATGGAATCCAGCAGGTTCTGGTAATCTAGTTTAATGTTCAGCTGTGGTTTCCATTTTAGAGGGTGCAATAGAATCTAAGTGCTTTGGACAGCAATGTATGGATGTACAAGTAGATGGTGAGTAAGAGCATTTTTGGATCAATTCTGTGTAGGCAAGTATTGGTTGCAATCTGTGAGGGTGGCTCACAGTGATTCTTTAAAAATTACCTGGTTATTTAAAAGGTATTTAAAGAAGCTGTTAGGTAACAGTTATTACATCCTCAGCAGTTAGGCTGATGTTTAGCTGTTGGAATAATGATATTGGGAAGGCACCATAATGCAGCTTCTTATAATCCACTGCAAGAGTATCTGTGTGGTAAATGTGTCAGGGTGATTTGTGTGGTTAGACCTGCTGTAATGCTGCTCTGAAGAGGGGGAGTGAGGGTGGGCCAGTCTGACGTACAGGTTCCCAGCAGGGCCCCAACAGCTGTGTGCCATCCCTTCTTTGCATTATTAGGACATGCATTTTTCCTTTAATAAAGTGTTCATTTCATAAATATGACATATTTAATATTTAATTTCTAGCTGTAGGATTGTTTTTAGAATTTCATGTCTGTGTTTAATCTGCAGGTAGGTGGAGAAGGAATGGGAGGACCCAAGGAGGTGTTAGATTTAGTGGAAATTCTCTTGTCTCTAAACTTCTGGTAAATCTTTGTATGAGTGGATGTCATACCTGACTGACATGGAATTAAGATTGAAATCCATTCTCTGCACAGGTTTTCCGTGAATTGAGAGAAAAATAATTTATCCTTGAAAGCTCTTTGGTACGAATAGAGAGTCTTTTACTGGAATTGTAGATTTAGTTTTTTTCAGGGAGGGGAAGGGAGTAGGGAGAATGCCTCAGATGTTGGCCTGCTTTATTTGTTGTCTGTAAGTTTTTGTGGATTTGGAGCAAGCTAGACCTATGTGGAATGCATGTAGGTAGAGTCTCTTAATTTCTAAAGCTGAGGTGAACAGAGGGTGCTTGCTCTTTCCTTTAGGAAATTTTAGTGGCTTTATAGTAATATCTGTTGTGTATTCATTTAATTAATGTGACTGACTTGCACTTTCTTGTACTTTTCAAATGGGATGTTGTTTTGTTCTACCTGTTCTTCCAGCATCATTCTGAAATGTCACAAATGTATTAAAAAAATCTCTTCTGGAAAATGTCAGCAAGGCCTCGAGTTGGTAAGTCCAGGTGAGTTTTTTATACTGTTCAGTGTGAGTTGTTTAAAGTACTCTGTAATTATGTGTTTCCAGGCTAAATGCAGAACCTGATGGATGGCAAAAGCTACTGTAACCTCATCTGTGCTGAGGCTCAGCACATCCAGCTGGCAAGGCCTTTCTGTGCAGACCCACTGGTCACGTTTCATGTGTACCCAGCAGCACCAAACCAGGTCCCTTTGGCCGAAGATCTGGCATTCCT
>NW_005054416.1:65032-72982 GCF_000277835.1 Geospiza fortis | reverse complement strand
CATCACAGAGACCTTCTACAGCGAGCCCTGCCCCTTTCCCTACCAAGTGCCCCATTCCAGTCTCCACAAAAGTGAGTACTCCTGTGGCTCAGCTTTCATCAGGAAGAGGAATGAGAGGGAAAGGCAGCGTGTTAAGTGTGTCAATGAAGGCTATGCCAAGCTGAGGCACCACCTGCCCAAGGAGTACTTGGAGAAACGGCTCAGCAAAGTGGAGACCCTGCGTGCTGCCATAAAATACATCAGGGACCTCCAGTCTGTGCTGTGCACTGACTCTGGGGTGGCAGGAAAAGGTGTCACAGAGCCAAACCAAGCACCTAAAGGCACTAACAAACCAGCCCAGTTTTTGGAGACGATCTGAAGTGTTCCAAAGCCGGCCCAAGGTATCCTGTCTGGGAATGTAGTAGCCACTGTGTCAATGACGTGTGTGTTCTGGCACTTCTTGGGAGCAGATCGTGGCACACGTCACTAGCAGCCCACACAAGAGCTTGAACGTTGCAGATAGTTACTACACTTAGATATGAGAGGGACAACTGGGAAAATCTCAGCTGAATGACTTAAGTTAATTCATGAAAATCAGAACGGGTTTCTAAATTTGTCACCAAGCTAAAAATGTGACACCTATATGTGTGAAGTAACTGTATGTATCATCACAACCTGCATGATTTAAAATAAAATCTCTCTACTTGTGGGACTGAGATTCTCATTTTCTGTTATGTTATTGGTTTAATCTCACATGCACTTTCTTAAAATATTCACTCTAATTGCCAGTGTTTCTTTTAAAGTGCCTTTTTAAAGGTTCCAAGGAGGGTTGTCAGATGCCAAAAGAAAGGATAATTTAGTGTAAAACAGAAAAACAGAGTAGGGTAGGAGCTCTCTGAAGCACAGTTACTGAACATAGGAGAGCATAAAGTTTTGTGAGTGCTGCTCCATCATTTTCTTATTAGTGAATATTTTAATCACATTGAAAACTTTTTGGCATTGCATAATTTCTATTGAAAATTGGATTCTTATACAGATATCAGTGCCCTTAAAAATTACTAGGACTGCTTATAAAATACACAGTATAAAGAGGCCTGGCAAGGTTTTGGCCATCAGCATGAAAATAACCTGCAATAGAATTTTTTTTTTACTTTGACTGATAATGGTTGAGGTCTGGAGTGGTCTTCCCCAACCTCCCAGTCCGTTCCTCTGTACTGCTGATGGTTTCAGTTAAGTGTTATAAAATAGAACTGTGTGAAGATGGTGAAGGGAGTTGAGCTCATAACCAATAAAATGTCTTAATATTTCCTCTGTGTAAGGGAATCATTGATACTAAATAATTCTGCTGACAGCATGAGAGCTTGTAGGCTGTCTGTGCAGCAGAATGTACAAAAAAAATGGTTACAGACTTCCCAAGTGATGTATCCTTCTCCCTAACTGCAGTTATCCAACCCTGTTACGTTGGTTTTATAGCAGTGAATTGAAACATGCCTTAAAAAAAAGGCAATTAAGTATTCCAAACACCTCCTCCCCCCCAAAAACCCACAAACAAAACTAACCAAACAAAAAAACCAACAAATGTCAACCCTTGGTCTTTCTTTTAAGGAGGATGTGAAAATTAGGGCTCTCAGCTGAGATTAACAGGTAGGTTTCTGCATTATAATATGACATATTTTTGATAGGCACTTGGTACTGTGAAAGGAGAAAGTCATAAAGTGGTTTGACCTTGGTTTGTCTCAGCTTAAACCTTTCTGTGCACATTTCAAACATGTTGATTTGTCACACCCTGTGGTGGTAAGCTTTTTAAAAAATTTTCCTTAACCTGAACTGTAACTTTGATGCTGGTTTTTGCCCTGCAATCATAGGTAGAAGCCTAGAGGACACTGAGCTCTCTTAAAATTCCTTCCCTGTGGTGCAGGAGATCCATGGGGAATTGAAAATTGAGCAAATGTGTGGCAGTCAAATGGTTCTCTCTGAAGTCATGTTCTGCTGGGTTTTAACCAGTCAGGTCAGGATGTCCAATCCTGGGAGTAACAGCTCTGGCAACTTCCTTAGCAACTGGGAAACGCTGGCAGCAAAAGGCTCCCTGTGTCCAACAGGAAAAAGGGTGACATTTCTGCATTCAGACTAAATCCAAATGGTGTATTGTTACCAATAGCAGGTAAGTCTGAAATACTGCTGTGCCTCTGTCAATGCACTGTTGTGTGTACAAATGGGGGTGTTAAAATGTGCTTTAATGTAGAAGTGGTAGTTGCCTTTCTTTGCAAAGTATTACTGATTCCATCTTGTTTTGGTTTATAGCAGCAGTTTGTTCCATCATGAAATAAATTGATATATTGTACTGATTTCCTGGCTTAAATATGAATTTTGTAGCAGCTAATCCACTCTTCTTACTGGGTTTGCTGTGCTCGTTATCTGAAATTATGTATCTATCTGGGAGTCTCCATAAAAAAGACTTCCAGATCATATTTCTTAGATAAGACATAAAATATCATCTAAACATGAGTGCTTAAACTGCATTTTGTAAAAAAATTTAAGCATTTAAATTTTATAGGTTGTTGAGTTTCCATGCAAATGTTATCATAAGTGTTTCTAAGCAATATTTAAAAGGAAAAAGATTAATGGAAGCTTGTCTACTACATCTTTTGAAATTACCAGAGATAGCATCACATCATTGATCTTACTGTGACAGCCTCTGAATAGTTATCACTTGTCACATCTGAGCATCTCATTCTTTCTTGTTGCAAGCCATAGTCCTACTGTTAATAAAACATGACAGGGCAGCTGAAAGATCAAAATATTTCCTCTTAATACATCATTATAAATAAATAACAGGGAAATGTAATCTAACATCAAGTTCAAAACCTGTCACGTTTACTCAGCTTGTCAACTTCAGCTGTAATTTCTATCTCAGCTTGTAAAACAGGGAAGGTTTGGCTGAGTCTGTGTACAAGAAAGCTTTAAAGGAAGAATGTATGTATAAGAAAAGAGAGCTGGAAACAAAGAGGGAAACAAATGTTGGAGGGAGGTGAAAGTTAATATTTTCCTGGGGATTTTGACAGCATTTATAGTTTCCTTGAATGTTTCTGCCTTTTGTCCAGGATTTGGGTGAGTGAAGATCACTGAAGTCAGTCATGTGGGCTCATCTGGCCAACTGCCAGTCTGAATTTTGAATTCAGTGTTTTTAAACAAAAATAAACAATTAGTCAAAATTACTGGGTTCCTGAGGTACGCTGGCCAGCACTTGCTTGTTGTCTCTTTTCTTCCAACAGGTCACAGCTGAGTCCTGCGGGCAGCAGCTTTTCCAAGTATGGCTCATTTGGAAGGATCCCTGCCCAGGGGTCACAGGTATTGCAGTGTGAGGCCAGCTTTGGACAAGTTTTCATGTTCCGCTGTCATATCCACAGTTAATCCCTGCTGCAGGAGTTCTTTTGTTGTGTACCCTGCCTGGGTCGCTGAGCACCTCGCCCCCCAGAGGTAAAATCAAGTTCCTGTTTAAGTCTGTTATTTGTTTTTTGTCTATCTAAAAGGATAAACCAGGCTGGTGTGTCAGATTAATAAATTAGCAGCTTGAACATCATTTGAGCTTTCCCACCCCTGTACTGGCAGTTTTTTTAGATGTATTAACTAAAGTTATTTGCTACCTTGGAGATTATGAAGAGCAAAGCCTGAGTAAGCCTCCTATAAAAGAAACATTCCTGTAATATTATTGGGATAAATAAAAGCATCTTGCCTTAGCAGTCATCTTCCATGAAATGTTGCTAATGCTTTGTGACAGGGAATTATTTTCCCAGATTTGAACTAGAAGCTGTCATCAACCAGCAGCTTTGTTGTTTCCTTCTCTGCTTTGCTGTTCCCTGAGTGCTGCAGTGTAAACCATCAGCTCCAGCACTCTGGAGTGCATCTACGCTGTGCTCTGTGCTGCAGGTGGATTTTTTTTCTCCTGATCTGAAGGGTTGCATTGTCTTGCCAGGTAGACAGCAAATGGGCTGGTGCAAGTAATGCTGGTCCAGGGTTCCAGCATGTTCCTGGCTCACTTCCTGTAAGCCCCAAAGCAAAGAAATTTGAGTAAAATTGGGCACTGATGTGTTTTTCGCAAGATCCAGGAATTATCCCAGCACAAGCAAGTTTTCTGTTTCTTCCCACACTATTTGGCCTGTGGGAGTGCTACAAAATGAGGTGGAGTGTTCAGTTCTTAAACCATCCAAGATTATTTTTTTCATGACCTGCAGAATCTATTTCTTTCAGGGCTGACCCATTTTCTTTTCTTTGAGGTGCCAGTGGATCAACCACTGCCTCCCCTCCCCTGGTCCAGCATGGAAGAGCCTGGGGGAGTCAGGGGGCACAGACAGCAACATGCCTGTGCTGGCTAGAGGGGAACAAGATGGATTTTATTACCCTGGTACAGTAAAAAAGGAGATAGAGGTGAGTGATGGTTGCTGTGTGGTAGCTGGGGGCATGTGTAACAGGGAGCAGTCCTCACACACCAGCTGAGTTCCGTGTAGCAGTTTTTGGTTCAGTTTTTGATGAGATTAGAGAACGGATCACCAGGACAACAGGTTCTTGAGCAGCCTTGTGCTGGTGCTGGGCACTGAGGCAGCCCCAGTGCTGCTGCCAGCAGTGTAGGGGCTGCTGTTGTGTGTAGACACAGAACCACCAACAGCACAGGAAAAGGGTTTGTGTTTTATGTACACATGTCCAGCTTGAGTCAGCCACAGACCAGGCTCAGGGTCTTTCCTGAAAGGGTAGTGAAAGCTTTAATTCATTGGTTTGTTAGCACTTCAAACTTAACACAAAAAGCAGCCTGTTCTTTCTCAAGAACAGGGAAGTACCTCATCTCATTGTTGATGGAAAGCCTCTTGGCAGGCCTTAATATAAAAGAAAATAAAAATTCTCAACAACCCCCCAAGAAGCAGAGCCAGTGTTGTATGTAATGAGGAAGGACTTGGGCATGAGTGATGAACAGGTCTGAATGGTTTCAGTTGCACACACAGCATGGTTTGTGGAGTACACTTGTCTATAGCTTTTCCTCTTGGGAAAGAAAATACAGATCCTAGTGGCAGTGAATCTGAGCATATGCTTCACTCATCTTGCTTTCAGGTGAGCCTCATGGAGTTTTTTTGGGCTGTCTCAGTGCTGAACTAACACCACACACTCTAGCTGCTGTTCAGGCTTGTTTTGCCCTAGTCATATAGGCACAGGATGGTCTCCCAGCAAATGTTGCATTACCTGGCACATTATGGAGTGCTTTTCAGTGGAATTGTTATTTTGTTCCTGCTAACAGAGTGAAAGAGGCATGTTCCTGGTAGAGTTTGCCAAACCACTTGTGTCACATGGAAGGCATCCAGTGTGTGTGCAAAAAACAGCACAGGGTGACATCCTGGAATATGTGAATGGGATGAAGCACTCCTTGCTCCCTGGAGACAGAGTGCTGGCACCCTGGGAGCCAGATAGGGCCAGGTATGGCCCAGGAACTGTCCTCAGAGGCATTGAGACAAGGGATCCCTTACGAGGTAAGTGCTGCTCTCTTCCTTCTCTAGTTCCTCTGGCACACCAGTGAGGATAAACTCCTGTCAGGGTGCTGCTGCCAGATAAACAACAGAGCACAGACTGCAGCTCAGTGTTGCTCTAAGCTTGCAGGAGCTGATGGATATCTGTGTGTAACCTCACCAGTGTGACCCTAAGGAAGTTGTGACCCATAAAAATGTCATCATCTGTGTGCCTGGGTGTAGCTGGGACAAGGCTGTGGCTGCCATGTGCAGGACTGTGGCCTTTTCATGACAGATACAACTTCCAGGAAGCATTCATCTGAGCTTAAATGCTCACATTTGTACCAAATGGTACATCTGGGGGTGATTTTATCAGCCAGACGTAGGAGATTTCAGCAGCTCATTCATTTTTCCTGTGTCTGACAGTCAAGCTCCATTGACTTACCAAAATACTATTCTCAGAGCAGTACTGCTAAATTTGGCAGCAGCAACAGAAATTACTGTCATCTTCTGTTTTCTAGTTCATGTAAAACTGGACTGTTTTCTTGTTCCTCTGATGACAGATTGGGAGGAAAGATGCTGCCAGGCCTCTTGTTTTAGTGATGGTGTCCAGGCTGCCCACTCACCTCTGTGACACTGTGGTGAGGTGTTAGAGAAGGGCAAGAGTTGATCCTGCCTCTTGACAAGAGTAGAAAGTGCATAAAGCTGCAAAGCCTGATCTGTCTGTGTGCACTGCCCAGGCAGGGCAGCTGCTTAAGGCTGCTTGCTGTTTCTCTTAACAGCCTCAGAAGATGAAGAAATTACAGTCCAGTTCTGGAATGACAAGCAAGTGAAACTCCCTCGTGGTGTGGCTCTGTGGATCCCTCCCAGCCTGTGGGAGAGGATTGTGGAGATGATGCACATGCCCTTCACCAGCAGGGTGAAGCCCAGACCAAGCCAGGACTCTAACTCTTGTATTTTTCCCTGCAGTCCCAAGGCAGCCCTGATTCCTGTTTGCGCTATATGTAGCCTTGCCAAGCACTGCTTGCTCTGCTCTCCCTGCTGGCCACATTCCCACCACCACTGTGCTGGTGGTATCTGCTGTCCATCAGCCTGGGTAAGGTGCATCTGCTGCTGCCATCCCTGTGCTGCTGCCTGGTGGCCTCTTCCCTCCAGGTCTCTGGTCTTTCAGGACAAAGCTGAAGAGGCAGAGTCCAGCAGTGAGCTCTCTCCAGGCCTTCTAGAGCTGAAAGGCACAAAACAAGGAGAGGCTGCAGCTGTGGCAACATCTTCTTCCTCTTCTGGTTCAGAGAGGGACCTGAAGCCATCCCCCACTAAGGGTACTGGGGGGGACAGTGCTGTTATCACAGGCTCCAACTGTATTGAAAAGCCCAGGCTAAAGAATTCTGCAAGACCTGAGGGGGAATACTGGAAAAGAAGCCACCACAAGTCCCATTCCAGTAATTCAGGTACCTTCAAACAACCCCACAGGAAACCAGCTGTCAGAGGGAACAAACCCAAAAGTCTTCTGGGAGGGCAGTCACTTTGCTTGCTGGTTATTGGTACTAATACTGTAAATTTGCTTATCAGACTCTGATACAATTCTTCCCCCTGCCCAGTGTTTCTGCTGACTCATCTGGCTCTTCTTTTGGCCACTCATCCCATGGAAAACTACCAGAACAATTAATTTCATTTGGAAGCATAGATATTCCTCTCAGTTTCCTGTCATTTTCCTATGCCTTTTATGATGCTAACATCTTCATTAACCTGCATAGCTCACCCATTCAGAATAACCTGAAAGAATTCCTTTCAGACCTAAAGGGCATTTTTCTCTCTTCTGAAATGAATGTTTCTCTATTTCAGTTCTGGTTTCACTTTCAGACACAATTTTACTCCTTCCCAGGACCTGGAAGTTGCACAAAGGGCCAGCTGGAATCCAAAGCCATCTCCACTGGGGACATGTCCAATGTGGCCCCAGCTCAGCAGAGTGCAGTGTTTGAAACCACTGAACAGACTCCCAGAGGGCAACTCACACTGAAAACAATCCTAAGAGACCAAGATTTCAAGCCATCATTGAGGGTAAGGTAATCTGTATTAACTCTGTGGTTATTTAAGCAGGAGGTTGGTTTGGATGGAAAAAATATTCTTATAAATGGTTTGGAACTTGGCAAGTAAAAGACATTGTTTCTAACTGCTTCCTGAGGCCATCCACCAGTTTTGTAATAGGTAGGAAAGTTCTCCACTAATGAAACCAAAGCAAAAATCCCCAAGCCTTAAGGAAGGGCTGGAGCTACGTGGTAAAATGGAAACAAATGTCAGTAGCCATGTGTGCATTCAATAATGCAGATTTCAATTCAGAAACCTGCCAAATGCCCATTGACATCTACCCAAAGAAGTCCTGTGTTAAATCCATGGAAAGGTGCTGAGCTCTGCCTATCAAACTGTGATAGTCACGATTTCTGCCTCTGAGAGATAAAAGCAGATTCTTTGGTAAACAGTCTTT
>NW_005054416.1:58199-64971 GCF_000277835.1 Geospiza fortis | reverse complement strand
GGGGGATACAGAGTAAGCAAACTGTGTCACAGCTAGGAACAGCACCACTACCCTGGTTTTTAGGCCTGGTTTCCCTCATGCTTTAGAAAAACTTGAAAAAAAAATCAGAACATGAATACTAAAAAAAGCAAAGAGAGAAATAAGAAAGAAAAAACTTACTGGAAGAAAGGGAAGATGAAAGAGGATGTCAGGATGAACAGAAACAGTGCTCTGCACGAGAGCATCAGGGTAGAATTAATAAATTATATTCATGAAATCAAGTATTAGCTTCTCTGTACCTTCATGTACCTACGGTGAGCTGACTGCAAAGTAAAACTTCAAATTTTCTAAGCTTGCATGTTTAGAGATGTATCCATTAATAACATGTCTTGGTGAACAGAGAATATACAGGAATACATCTTGTATTCTCACAATTGTACTCATTCATTTTAAGCAGATGCCAACTTATCAACTGTATGGTTCCTACTTTCTAGTTCTATTCTACTTTATTGGTTAAATCATCACAGTTACATAACCACACACCTTTGTAATTGGTTTCCTAGGAATTTTCAGGCCAGTGTGGAGCTCCAGGCAGGCATGCTCTATGTAAGCAGTGTCAGAGCTGTGCTCTGAAGTGACATGAGTTGCCTTTTGGTAAAACTAATAAGAAAGCAGAATTGTTTCATTCCAGCCCCAAAGCAGCAGCATGAATCACAGCAGTGGATGCAATGTGGCAATACAGGGTATGATGACAGAATTTTATTCCTATAAAATAGCCCCGTGGTGACTTTAAACCCAGAAGATCCATTGCTACTCTGAGATAGCTGAAGCAGTTTTATCACATGCTGCAGGCTGCATCAGAAGTGGCTTGCAGCACTCAAGTGGAGTGAGAGGACAGGATTCCCAGAGGTACTCTCTGGGGGGCTGATGTCCCCTCACTGCAGTCAACAAAATCCTCCTGACTTCTGAAGTAGAAAAGTTTTTAATCAAAGCCTAGCAGCTTCTGAAAATCCTTTGGTCTTGCTGTCCAATTGTGTGTTTCAACAGTAAAGTTTGTACTAGCACAGAAAATAGACCAGTATTATAGCTATGTGAGGCACAGGTACAGCCAGCAAAGCAGCAGTTAACAAAGACACTGATGCTTTTTTTAGACCAGACTTCTGAGGGATTTGTTTTCTGTCCTACAGGAAGGCTTTGCAGCATCAGAAGAACAAAGATACAAAGCAGCATCAGATGATAAATGTGAAGCCACTTGTGTTGGAGCTGACAAACCTGATGTTACAGACCCTGTCAGAGCTCACTTGCAGCAAAGCAGAGAGGGACATGATCAACCAGAATTCAGTACATGTACAACTGATCAAGTTCAGGGGCTGAAATTTCAGGTAAAATGCTTCTACTCTATCAATATTATATTTTTTAAACAAATCAAGTTCTGCTTTAGGTAACTGTCTCAGTAGAATATCTTTATGGATGACTATATAATTTTAAGAAGTGAGAAATTCTGCTTTCACCCACATTAAACTTGAGCATCCTCATTCTTTATTCCAAAGTGCTACAGTAAATTCTTAACTATTTGGACTTGACTTTACAATTCTAGAGAGATCAGATGAGCTAGCAGAAGCACTAAAAGCCTGAACAGATGCACAGCAAGAATCCAATAAACCTCCCATTTGTCTACAGCTCTCTGGAGTGAGCCACAGAAATTCATCAAAGCAGTTTCTGTTTGTAGAAAGCCAGGAGGAATGGAGAAACAATACAACCTGACAGCTGAAAGATAGTTTTTTTGGGTTTAAAGCACAAGCAAAAGTAGCCAGAGGCTAAAGGACCTGCTACTGTAGATACAAACAACAAAATGATTAGCATTCAAGCCACTGACTTTTATATTCTGATGAAAATGAAAGGAAACCTTAATAGTATCAGCTGCAGGAAAATGACAGATCACTAATTCTAAACATGGAATCTGGTCCTTTGGCAAAGTTAAGCATCCAGGGAGTTTTGTTAGTGGGACTGCTCATGTTTAAAGCATATGAACTTGGCTATAAGCTGCAGTGTGCAGTTGCTCAGCAGTAAATTGGATAACTTAGGGTACCCCACAGCCCTCAGAAAAGGGGTTTAGCATGGTCTGCAAAGAGACAGAACCTGAATCAATAGATCATGTGCCTAGACTGAGCACCTGACACATATTTCAGCACATTTCTGAGTTGGGGTTCTAGGCAGGGAATTTCATTTGCATTTCATTTCTTTACCAGACTAGCAAAAGTACAGACAGGAGAGTGGCTTGTGAGCCAGCTGCTCCAAAATCAGTGCCAGCCTACAGAAGCCAAGGTACACCCATATTCACACCACATGGATCATGTTCTCTGGTCAACACTGTGACATGGGGGTTCTCTCTGAGGATGATACAAAAGAAGCTGTCATCACAAATGCTTGATCATATATTTTATTTCACTGATTGTATCTTTAATTGTTTGAAGCAGAAGAATCTGGAATTACACAGTCACATAATTGGATTTAAAAGGCACACAATGTACAAATATTTATAAAAATCAATGTACAAGGTGGGCTGCATATAATTGCATTAACTAGAAAACAAATATACAGGCCGTAAAAATAGAGTCCCAGAGAGGAAGCTACTGTTAAAGTGCTAACAAGAAAAAGATATTTATAGCTCATTACACACATTAGAAAGAGCCTCATGTTTTATTCCTGCTATTGCCAGGAAACAACAAATATCACAGGACAAAAGTTAAATCAACACTTTGTCCTGCATTGACATCTACTACGTGGGTTTGTTCCACCATGTCTTCTGAGATTGCTGTGACAGAATAGATGCCAGGAGAAACTTCAATGTAGAAATCTTTGGAATGTCTTCTGGGCTTTAAGAAAAAAAAAAGTTATTGGTTAGTTATCTTAGATTTCCCCCCAAAAAATAATTGTGTTTGGGTAAAAAAATTACATTTCAGCTGCTATATAAATATACTAAGATTTTTCTAAATATACGGAAGGCAGTGCAAACAAAACTGTAAAATGTTTCTATCAGGACAAAAATTAGCAAGTGCCATACTCAAAGTATTCCAGCTAATGTTTCAATTGGTGGAAATAACCACTGTGCTGTAATTGACATCTTACAAAACTGCAATTTACTAACCTAGACAGTTCTGAACACAAACCTGGGAATTCCTGTTCCCTATACCAAAGGTGCTCTCACTAATTAATAGTGTGGTACAGATTCGATGTTTCTTATCTTTTCTGACTTGGGAGTTCCTGAAATTGATTTCTGAGGTGTTAGGCTTTGAAAAATAAAACCAGTTTTATTCTCCTTGAGGAACAGGAGTCTTCAGAGAGCCTGTGGGAGGGCCAAGTGCAAGAATGCCACAATCTGGTTTCCAACTAATTGTGCAAGTCTCTGTATGGCCATTTGACTGCCTATACATATATTATGATTGTGAATGCACCACTGGTTAATCTGCTGTGCCATCAAGGTCTCCAGATCTGTCAAAATTTGTAACCAGCTGGATTCAAAATTATTAAAGAAATGCTAGCAAATACCTCCACTTAAAACCAAAGTATTCTATACACTTACCCTTTGCTGGCAAGTTTGAGCTTGACTGGGTTCTACAGAACCTTCAGTCCCCTGGAAAGAAAAAAAAATATTTTCTAATGATCCAGCACACAGTGCAAATCCAGGCCAAGAGAGGGGAAGCTTTAGGTGCACAGAAGGATGAATAGGACACTGATTGGTGCTACAAGAAGTGACTGTGCCTTTCCCCAACCCAACACAGGCTTGGATCAGTCCAGGTGTTTTTATGTCACCTTTCATCAAAACCAGAAGTACCTACTTACCTCTTCTTCTGTGGGATCCGTCTTTCTTTCTACTGACTTGCCATGGTATTTGCAGAAGTGTTTGATTTCATTCTCTTTGCACTTGTTGGTTGCCATAGACCTATAGCACTTCTGGACAGCCAGAGAAACAGAAAATATCATGTGGGAGGTGTCAAACCATACTTGCAGCCACTGCAGATTTACAGTTGAAAGTAGAACTACACAAATACTGATGCTGTGTACTAATTGGCTGGTTTGTTCTCTGTGGGGGTGAAAACAATGCCTGTACCTCCAAAGGCCACCTGCCTTCTGCTGCAGGACTCTCTCAGACAGGCCTGACTTTGTGTTCCTAACACAATATGTAGGGCAGGGACTCTGACATCTCAGAACTGAATTCATGAAAATGTCAGAAGGAATAAATACTCTGGAACTGCCTGCCTGATGAAGAAAAGCCCTGGTGGAAGAAGGCATAGTTTATGGGTCCTTAAGAGGACATGGATGCAAGCCCGGTGCTCTGCAAGCCAGTCAGTGAAGATGGGTTCTGCAGGACATGTGCAGCAGCAGTGCTCTAAAAGCAGAATATGTCAATACTGGAAAATGAGTCAGTAAAGAAGCTGAAGTGTCTTCAAGGCTGGTACCATTTTCACAGCAGTTTTGAGAAGTGTATTTAAGCACACAGCAGCCTTCTTGTGGTTGCACTGCAGATGTGCTGGCATCTTCCCCACTGCAAATTAAACTCTTGAGTACAGTTCTGCTGCCATCTGTTGTCACCACAGAACTCCTACCAAGGTTACCTTTTTGATCACAGGGGCCAAAAAGATCTAAAATATTTCTTATTTCACTGGTGTTTCTCTTGTCCCTGACTGTCAAGACTAAATGTAACAAAATTAAGGCAAATAGAAATCCTTATTTCCATATCTACTGCTGTCCTTTATTCCTTGAGCTTGTGCACAAATCAACAGATCTGGTTGCTTGTATTGCAAGTTTTTGTGAAGCTACAAAATATATCAGATGCTCTGAGCTAGTGCATAATGCTTCACAGAGCATTTCTTACGTGATGGCACAGAGCAAAGAAATGAAATCCAACTTTTGGTGAGAAATGGGTACATTTTGATCCCTTAGCAACCCCAAACATCTCATCTTAAACTACAAGTTTAATTGTTTGCATTCAAGTGCCTAAATGGTTGTGTTCTGCTGTGGATTTTCATTTGCACTTTTTAAAATTTACCCATGAACTTATGGGTCTGACATTTTCCTCCTTTTATGACTCTTCTTCTCTACAGAAATGACTGAAGCAGTACTGTCTTGGCTGATGCATAAATGTGGAAGTCATCCATTGCTTGATCCAATTTTAATACTCTTAACAGGGCACAAGATAGAGCCAAAGAATAATTTAGGTTGGAAGACACCCTTAGGATCACAGAGTCCAACTGTAAACCTAGCAGTGCCAAGTCACTGGTAAGGATGAGCCTCACTACAGTTTATTTAGTCTTGTGTAAAACTCTATTCTGCCCCAGTTGTTCTAGGATTAACTGCTTACTGTGTATGTAGTGCTTTGAAATTATGAAGGAGTTGCTTAAGAGCTAATCACTTGGTGTGCTGGAGTACTGTTTTCTCTAATTTAATTGCAGACTTGGGCTATGTATTAGCCCTGCAGGCAGTGAGCTCCCTGCTGAGTTAGGATAACAGATCCCTAAGGGCACAAACTGAATGGAATTCTCAGAGTTCAGTGCAGGAGCTGGGCTGCAGGGCTGTGCTCACAGGGAGGGGCTGGCAGAGGTTGGCTCCAGTCTGCCCATGTCACCCAGCAGAGCAGTGACACCTGCCAGCCAGAGAACAGTGGAGCTGTGCACCTGCACACCAAACCTCTCCACTTCTGCTCAGCACACACAGAGAGCTGAGCCCACACTCCTTACCCAGTAGCAACATCCCAAATCCAGTTTGGCCTGGTTTTGTCTGGGATAGAGCAAGTTTTCCTCCTAGCAGTTGGCAGAGTGCTGTGTTTTGGAGTTAGTAGAGTACAGTGCCGATAACAAAGAGGTGTTTTGGTTATTCCTGAGCAGTGCTCACCCTAAGCCAAGGGCTGTTCTCATGCTCTGCCAGTGGGGAGCTGCACAAAAAGCTGGGAGGCAGCAGGGCTGTGACAGCTGACCCAAGCTAGCCAAAAGGAAATTCCATACCATACAATGTCATGTATATAAGCAGGGAGAGTTGTCTGAGGGGCTGACTGCTGCCTGGGCACTGGTCAGTGAGTGGTGATCAACTCTATTGTGCGTTACTTGTTCTTCTTGGGTTTTATTTCTCTCTCCCCTTTTCATCACAATTATTATTGTTATTACCATTGGTATTATCATATTTTACTTTGTTTCAATTAATAAACTGTTCTTATCTCAACCCACAAGTTTTATTTTCTCCAGATTCTCCTCCCCATCCTGCCAGGGGAGGAGGGCAGGGAGGGAGTAAGCTGTATGGTACTTAGTGGCTGGTGGGGTTAAATCACAACAGCAACACTAAATTCAAAACAAACACAGGACACAAAGCATCTCTGCACTCGAGATTCCAACTCTCCCTTATTTCCAGCACCCAGAACAGGATATCAGCCAGCAGGAGTGGCTCACGTTCCCCTGATAACAACACAAGGTTACTATGGCACAAGGCCATTTCCCAGCGGAGGTACTTTGGAGCACTGGAAACATTCCATACCTTGTGACACAATGTATTTTGTGATGCCACCTGACATTTCTGTCTCTCTAACCACACTATGTTTCCACGAAGAAACGGAGAAACCTTCTGCTAAAATCCGTACCGGGCTACTGGTACTGTCCATAGAAAATGCAGATAGTGGTGTTTATCAGCCAGGTGGGAACCAGCTCAGCCGGCCAGGACAACACGGCTGAGATGTACCCTGCCACATGATGCTCAATGCCCCACACTTCCTCATCTCGGCCGGCACCCCAGGCTCACTGCTGAA
>NW_005054416.1:57708-58130 GCF_000277835.1 Geospiza fortis | reverse complement strand
CCCTTGCCATACAACGAGCAAACCTGAAGCCCAATTTTTGCAGTACAAGTAGCGAGGCCTCTGGCAGGCACATCCTGAGCATTCCCCTTCGGGCGGTTCCGGGGCTGACCCTCACCTCGCATTCCTTTGAGACTCCTCTCATCAAATTCACAATGGAAGCGAACGCTGCATTGAGGCGTTCCCGGTCCTGGTCCTGCAACGAGAGACATTCCCGGTCCCCCAGCATGCCGCCCGTCGCTCAGAGCCACCGGGCGGCGGGCACGGAACCGCAGAGCCCTCGGGGGCACCGGGTGGGGCGGGTAGCTCAGCGCGGCGGTGTGTCCGCGGCCCGTACGGAGCTGTATCTCCGTGCACCTCCCGGTCTCTATCTGTATGTGTGTGTGCGTGTCCGCGGGTGCGCGCACGGCACTGACCAGGACCGG
>NW_005054416.1:55133-57341 GCF_000277835.1 Geospiza fortis | reverse complement strand
CGAGGCAAAGCTCGCTGGCTGGGGCGGTGAGGGAACCGCGCAGCGCTGGGCCCCGCGAGCAGCATTGCCGGACAAGCCGGTTCTGTCCCGGGAGCTGCGTCTGTCCCAGGAGGGCAGCGCCAGGCTCCCGTCATTGCTCAGAGTTACCGGAGATGCTCGGGAAGTGGCTGGGGCTGCGTGGGAGCGGAGCCACTCGGAGCCTTCGCTAACCTTGTGTGCACCGAGGTGACAGTAGTAAGGAAAAATAAGCACAAACAAAATAAGCGTAAATCTTTAAGTCCCATATGGCTAAGGTTAACATGAGGCCCCGATCCTTCAAGTCCTTCATTCTTGTTGAGAGCTTTGCTAGCTGTAATCTCTCTGACAAGCAAGAAAAAGAATCCTCTCCTAGTTTACATTTTATTGTCATTTCCCAGTTGCTTAAGCAGAGCAGCAGCCAGCCCCCGCAATAAACAAGCCCTTCACAGGCTGCTTGCTCATTAAGACATTGAAAGCCCCCATTCAGTGCTCAAATCCAGCTTAATTTTAAGTTTGGTCTCCTGTACTCCAAAGAAAATTTAGGCAAGCTGTTGGAGTGTTTGAGGTCTGGGGCACTGAATGCAACATAAAGGGCGGGGGGGGAGAAAAAGAATATTTGATAAAAGCAATGTTAGTGTGTTTGATGTGGTGGAGAAGCAGCCAGAACAGACTGCTTCCTGCTTAATTGGAAGTGGAACGTCTTTGCATCATGCCTTGTTAGCAATGGTCTCCTGCAGAGGTGAGTGGGTTGCTATGTTGCTGTTCTTGTGAAATAGACTTGGAAAGGCCCTCCTATGTCGTTTTCATAACATGGAGAGAAAACTGTGTTCAGTTTTTATTCCAGCCAGGTACTTGTAGCAGTAGCTTGTTGTTCAGGAGGTAAATTATTCCTGTTGTGTTGAAATTTAAACTCCCACTATTTTTTGATGTTTGGTGACACAGTACTCCTTTGCAGCTGAGTAAATACATCTGTCCCAAGAAGGCTGACAGCTGAAATAGCTTTTGCTTTGAAACACACATTCACATCAGAATCCAGATGAGAGTTACCCTTATTTCCTGTACATTCATTCTTTTGAAATATAATGGAGGTTTGTGAAATGCTGGGCATTTCCACCAGATTCCTTGTTGTGTGGGTTGATTGATCAGAATATCTTTAGACAATGTATTTCATTTTGCTGGTGAGGTGGCAAAAGCCAAGAATAGTTTATCCTGAGCACAATGAATTTCATTTTATTGGTGAGGTGGCAAAAGCCAGGAATAGTTTATCCTGAGCACTTAGTTTTGGGCTTAGGGAAGTATCCTTGAGTAGGAAAGCTCATAAGCATTTGCCTGATGCTATTTTGCTTCCATTTAAGTCAAAGTCAGAAAGTGCTTAAAAGTTCCAGAAACGTGTAGTGCTGGAATTTGTATTTCAAATTGTAGAATACATGCTGCTCTTTATTTTTCTTCTGTACCTAGACTAATTTGGTTAATCTGTTGTGAAGTCATTTGTCTTATCAATGCCTACATAGCACTTCAAGATCTAGGAGCAGTCTCTGTATTTTGCAATACTCATGGTCCTGCTAAGAGCTAGCATCCTGCCTCTTCTGCATTATTTTGTATCAAACATTTTGGGTGGGCTTCTCATCTGCCAAGCCATCGGAAGCCGTGGACACATGTGCCAGGGAGGTGGCCCGCATAGACAATGCCATGCAGGGACTTTCTTCCCCCCAGGTACGCGATGCCCTGAGAGCCCTGGCCAGCGAGCGGGACACCTCGGGCTGCGCTGCCCCGGGAGCGGAGCATTGCACATTGCTGCCAGGAGCTGCTCCGGGGGGCTGTATCGGAACCCGGGCACCCGACACGAAGGTCAGAGGCACGCCGCTCCTCCCCCGACCTGCCCAGGTGCTGTGAGTGCTCGGAAAGGCGCTCCCGGGAGCTCCCCGGCTCGCAGCTCCCCGCTGGGAGCCATCTGCCCCGCGCCTGGCGCAGGAAGCGCGCCTCCCGCACTCCTCCTTCCTTCCGCTCTGCCCCGCAAGCGGCGCTGCCCCGAGAGGAGCCCAGAGCTCGGGGTGTTTGAAATAAAAACCGAGCGGTATCGCCCCTCCGGGCTAGAGTGAGGAGGAAGGCTGTCAGTCCGAGGGGCTCGGTCCTCTCCTCCTCCTGTGCCCATCGCATCTCCAAGCGGACCAGCCGGCCCTGCCCGGCTGC
>NW_005054416.1:52994-54482 GCF_000277835.1 Geospiza fortis | reverse complement strand
CGCTGCTTTTGGCGGGGGTGGCGAGGGCAGAGGCACCGCGGAGGGACAGAGCCCGCGGGATCACTTCGGCCGGAGCGGAGTAACTCCGATCCGGCTGGGGAGCCAGCGCGCCCAGCGTGGGGCTCTGAGCTGGGCAGACGGGAGCTGCGGCGCTTCCCTTCCAAAGCCCGCTCGCATCGTCCGTCCGGCTGGCTGCGGTGTTTGCATGCGTGCTGAAAAGCGTAGAGGAGCCACCTGGACTCCGGCGGAAGACTTTAGGATCCCAGGACAGATTTGGCTGAAGAGCTAAGGGAGTTGTGCCGCAGTTCACTTGGTGGGAAAATCAGATGTCCTGCTCTTGGCTTGGAACCAAAAGTTTGCGTTACTAAGGTCACCGCAATCAAAGAGTAGCGGTTACATATGAGAGAGCCTTCTTGTGTTTACTCCAGTTTTATCACTCAAATGTACTTCGAATTCAGTAGTCAAGCTGAATGAAGCCGAGTGCATGGTATTACTGCATGGAGAATGTCAGTAGTAGTGTTTTCTACACCCTGTGCTGACTTGGGGAATAGGTTTTCTTTCGTTTTTATGCTGGCTCGTCATACTTAACTTCAGGCATATATTAAATAATCCAATAAAATTGAAGCGATCAAAACCCATGGAAGATGAAGGATGAAACTGCTAGTTGTAGTCTGGTTTTTGATGACAGGATGAATTGAAGTGAGGCTGATTTGCCTGTAAGACTTAAGAATGTTTTGTTTATACATGATTATAGTTTGTGGATAAAAAATTTCCATATAGTGGAAGGGTAAGTAAACAGGGCAAAGGTAGGAGTATCATGCACTTAAGATGACGTTTGAGGAAATAATTTATGTTTTAGAAGCACCAAAATTTAACTTTCATTGTAGTGATCAGGTTATGCAGGTGACATAGTGGAAATCTATTCCAAGTTGACATGTCAGAGTAAGATTTATGGGTTTGACCATTCAGAAAGAGGAAAATTCCTCTTTCTTTAAGATTAGATATGTAAAGTAAAACTGCAACACACTTATAGCAATGATGATGTCTTTATCAAGTTACCCAGGAGTACAGTCAAGCACCTTTTAAAATTAGCTACAGTTGCTGTTAAGGATGACAAGACTGACATAGAACTGAAATCTTGCTTCTGGGGTGGAACCAGTTTCCTCAAGAGTATGGAGTGAGGAAACGGGCTTTTGGTAAAGGTTGATGGGGATGGGCTTCCCTGGGGCATGGAGAGTGTCCTGCTCCTAGAAGGATGTAGCATGTGCTCTCCTCTTGTGTGCAGAAATAAGAGAGCCCTGCCTGGCCTGGCTTTCTGCTGCTCCCTTCAGGGTGCTAAACTCCCCCAGCCAGCTTGTGTGGCATGATCACTGCCCTTCCTGGCTCAGGGGGAGAGGTGCCTCCTGTCCTCTCCTACCCCTGCAGCAGGTTTGTGCTGTGGCTGCCAGGATGTGCTCCAAGAAGCTCAGGATCAAGGATTGCTCTTTC
>NW_005054416.1:40684-52951 GCF_000277835.1 Geospiza fortis | reverse complement strand
ATCAAGGATTGCTCTTTTCCTTTAAGCAAGTGCCTCCATGTACAGTGTATCTCTTTAAGGAGTGTGTGACCCCTTATTATTGGTGACCCTGTAAACCATTGTGTAATCTGTTGACTGTAACATACCATGCCAATTTATTCTTGGTTGGGAAGTCTTGCCAAGGACTTGATGGAATAGCATGATTTTGTCCACTTTATTGTTTTCATTGTGTTTCATAAACATCTAAGACCCTCTGGGAAGAATCACTGGGGCGGCTGGGCCTCCTTTTTTTAATTGCTGGTTAAATAAATGTTGCCAGTTTAAAAAAAAAAATTAAAGTGGTATGCAGGATCTCAGAATGCCTGGAACTGCTGAACACTCATGTTTAGGAAGCTGGACTATTTTTAGTGTAGGGGCATTTAAAGAAATGACACAAGCCCCTTGTGAAGAGGTCACTGTGAAGTACACTGAAGAGCCTGCTTTTAACTGGAAAGTAAACCCAAGTTTCCCACAGATGAGTGAAGCAAAAGAACCAGATTCACGCTTTTCCTGCTTAACTGAAGGATGGATTTTTTGTTAGTCTACTGTAGTGGAAGTAAGGATGCCCAAATCCTTATCATACAACAACAACAACAAAAATGTTGGTCTTAATGACACCCTCACCTCTCTGATTTCCTCCTACAATGGAGATGTAGGACTGAAAGGCATGTGACACTTTTAAGAAGGGGCTGGAAACTGGCAGCTGGGAATATGGTGTATCCCTTGGGATCTGTGGGAGGGTAAAAGTCCCTTGCATGAATCCATGGTTGCCATTCTTATCTATACCTAAAAGAACAGGGGTAAAACTAGGGAAGGAACGATCATGTGTGTTGAGAACTCCAGGTGATCTGGGCTCCTAAATCACTTCTGAATATGGGACTGAGGTTGCCAAATAAATTACTGTGATTCCAGAGAAGCCTTTCCTCAGTTTGTCTGCCTGAGAAATGGAAGTCCTTGCTTTGGATGGCTTAAGGGAATGTGGTTTAGGTCAAAGTTACCACTGTGTGCTACAAACATCATGTTGTCTATGAGCACTTGAGTAATCTAGCTATGTTTAATGTTACCCAGGCTCCTGCAGGGCAGAGGACCAACATCTGGACTGATCAGACTTTCAAAATGTATTAAATGATAGCAGAGTTGATTTTTGGTCCAAACTTCATTGATGTCTTGTTTAGAATAAGTTTAGTTTAGATTACAAATTGGGGGGTTTTCCTTCTTTTTCTTTTTTTTTTTCCTGTTGCTGAGTGCCATGTGTGTTAGTTTTGTCTGTGTGCTGTAAAGTGTGTGCAACTGTTGCTTTTCAGATTTTTTGGTCTGCAGTTGGGATTTAGTTGGCAGTGCAGACAGAGACAAGTTTGGGGAACTGAATCCAAATATTTACATTCTCAATTTGGCCTAGATTTTGTGCTTGTAAACATTCTTAGTCAAATTGAACTTTGGTGAGGTTATAAGTGACTTTGCCAAGCCTTGGAGAGTCACACCCTACAAGACCTGAAATTCCCCCTTTTGGGAAGAATTTTGGATGTTTTTTGGATGTACATCCGTCATCTGAGAGTTAGTACTCATCATTTTTATCCCTTATTCAACTGCAAAATCTTTTCCTGTTTGTTGGTTTTTTTCATGTAGAAATGCCTCATGGTGGTGAGCTGTGTCAGGTTAAGTGTCATGGAGGAGAAGTCCTGCCCACTTATGAGGTCCTGTGCAGATTCCATAAATCCTGTGCAGATTCCATAAATCCTGGTCTCCTATGCTGCTCTAGAGCTCTGCCCTGGTAGAGAGGGGCCATGGTGGAGATTCCCCTCTCTCTCTAGCTACCTTTTTCCTGGTCCTTGTTGTTTCATTGTGCAGGAGATTTTAAGACTGATTTGAGCAATGGGGATGTTTGCTTATGGAGTTTCAGATTTAAATCCTCTTTTAATTCTTGTAGGCTTTGAGCAGCTGTCAGATTTTACTAGAAACTTTTTATTTGCTGAGGACTGAGCCTAAAAGATGTGTTCTCCATTAGCAGTTGAACTGTCTGAAGTCAACACTACTACAAGCTGTAGGGATAGGGATCAACTACTACATTAACACTTCATGGCCCACCCACCCTCTTGTGTGGGGATTGTGTGTTCCTGTTTGGAGCTGTTGCTGATAATCAGAGTTTGCAGTTAGGATGGTTTAGTTGCAGAGAACTGGAGACTATTCTGGGCTAGAGGTGACTGCAGTGAGTTACAGTAAGAGTTCTTACTCATCAGCTGAGGTCTGGAGCTTTGTGTTCTCAGCCAGCCAAGTCTGGCCTGCCTTAGCTTAATCCACAGTGAACAAGTTTAGAGTAATGTAACTTGGAGTGTATTCTCAGATAGTTAAAGCTGTTTGGGGAAATGAATGGTCTAATTCCTACAGCCGGTGCTTTTGCTACATTCTGCTGTGAGCTTCTGACCTTGGGGATGTGCTTGGTAGGTTGGTGAGCACAGGAGAGGAGTAGGTGTTCACTTTCAATGCCACCTTCACCCCTTCTTTGAAGACATGTTTGGTGGAGCTGTGTCTGTAGGCTGCAGAGCTGTCAGCTGCTGCAGTGCAGTTGGGAATTCAGTGAACTTGTGCAAGTGGAGAAGTCCTGAAGGACTCAGGGAAAGCACAGTGGGTTTCTGTCAGAAGTGCACCCTGTGTGTGTTCACACACTCAGGAACGGGATGTTATTCCAGTGTGAGTGTATCTGTCTCCTAATTGCTCTTTAAAATGAAGATGTAAGAATGTTTAGTGTGTTAACATTTAGTATTAGGACTGGTGCCAGCACAGGAAACCAGGTCTTTGAGTTGAAACTTTTAACATTATTCTCTAACTCCCACGTTATTAAAAAGTCACTGCATAAAGTTTTAAAACCATAATTCATTTTATCATTTTGACGAGGTTGTCACACTGAATTACTGGTTTGCATTTTTCCCCTTAGGAAAAAGATTAGTAGTCTTCATGGGACACCCAGTCACAATCACAGGGGACAGATGCTAACTGACTAGCACTGTGCAGAGCACTCTGCTCAGCCTGCTACTCCAAGTACTAGGGCAGAGACCAAAAATTTTGGGAGGGCTGGCCTGGAAGATCTTGCAACCCTTCTTCAGCGAGGAGCAGATGTTTCAGACACTGACTCTGCTCATTGTTCTGGGAAGTCCTTCAAGTTAGGAGATGAATCTGTCTCTTGACATTTTTCCTTTCAACTTGAGGGAGTACAAATAGTTTTTGCAATATGGGGTGAAATTAATAAGGAGTTCTAATGATTTTGATCCTTTGTCCTGATGAAAACCCCTATCACTTGAAGTCACAGGAAAGGGCCTAAAGTCATGTTTCTTTCTATGTGGGCACAAAGAAATGGGACATATTGATTGACTCACTGTGTGTGAAAGTGCTTCTCATTTGGGCTACTAGGATTGTAATGGTTGAAGTTTCCAGTTTGCCTCATATCTTAATCCTGGCTCCAGGCTTACAAAATCCTGTTATCCAGTGTTGTTCAAATGAGCTTTATGAGCCAGGAATATTGTTTTGAAGATATGGCAAATGAGGAAAGTGCAAAACCTTACCAAATAATCGGCAAGCTCTGATTATTTCCACTGTGAAGTTGCAAATCAGGCTGCAGTTCCATATCACAGCTTGTGTTTTTACTGCCTGCTATATTGCTGCTATATTGTTAACTTAATCTTTGAGCAGAACATCACCTGTGCCACTCAAACTGTACAAGAAATTACTGACTTGAAAGAAAGTTGAGATCAGGGTAGGAAAGGAAAAAAAAAGGGATCATAAGGAAGAGGCATAAAATCATCTGCACCTCCCTGAAGGCTGTTTGTAAAGATTACTTGCTTAACACAGCATTCAGTTCTCATCAATACAGTTCACCCAGCTTTAGGTTAGTGTGCATATTTCTGTTGTTGTTTTATGGATGTATCCATCACCATTTCTCCTGTGGAAATGAGTAAATATCTGGAATCATTTAATTGTACTAAAGGGAAAAACAAGGACAAGCACAGGGAGCTCATGCTGTCTCCTTGTTGTCACCTGTCTTGTTTGAAAGCCCTTGGGACACTCAGGGGTACTTGCAAGTTTTAATGGCACAATCCTGACGGCCTGGTTTTGTCATTACTCAGCCTCAGGACATCTTGCAAGCCTCCCTCCCTGCTTTCACAGGTGCTGTGCTCCAGCTCTTCCCTTCCCAGTGCTACGGATTGGTGCAGAGGTGTTGGCTGCTGATTGGCCCGGTGTTTATTAGCCTCTGAAGCAGCACTCCTCTTGCTGCTGTAGTTGCAGAGCAGCTGGCAGAGGAGCTGCTTTTTCTCTCCAGAGGTGTCCTCGGGCCTGGGAAGCAAAGGGGGATGTTGCCAGGTGGCAGAGCTACCTTCTCATCTAGTGCAAAGGTGAGCTGGGGATAATCTTTTGCCTGGTCTGCTTTTCCTGTGGCTGCATACCTTGGGTAACACAGGTAACTCTCTAGAAAAAAGTAAATTCAGGAGAGACAAGGGCTCACAGACTCTTGCCTTTTTACCTGTAAGTAAGGCTTCATCTAAATCCTTGTGCTTTGGGGAAGGTTGTCTGTTAGCTCCCAGGGAAATATTTCTTCAGTGTTCTGCTTTTCTTCTTTCTCCTTTTAGCCTTTATCTTCCCTCTGAAAGCACTCCAAGCCCAGCAGCTGGGCTGTAATGAACTCAGTGTGTGCCATAATCTCTGCTTGTGCTGCTGCTTCCAAGCTGTAGATGGATGTGCGACCTACATTTTGTTGATGCCACTTCCACTGTGGCTTGGGATTTGTTAAGCCCTAGAAAGGGGATAAATGGTGACAAATTCTTCATCCACTTGTGAGCATTGAGGCTTCTTGTCTGTCACAGACTACCCATGATAGCAGCTACTTGAGCTGCTGGTGACATATTCCTTTGTTTGTCTGTTCTGATATTGACATTTGTATTTAGTGGAATGCCAAGAGAGGTATCACACTGCTTTGTGCTGTTAAAGAGTATCACATAAGATTTAATTGTGATTTCAGCTTTAATTCTGGCATTGTTTGCCATTGAGCTTTCTCCTTGTGAGTTTTCTGTGAGCTGGAGAAACCAGCAGAGAAGTTGGTGAAAGTTCAGCTAAGGCTCTGTCTCCCAAACCGAGCAGTGGGAGAACCGCGGAGTTTCCAGTGACGGGCACATGCTCCAGAGAGAATAACAGTGGAAGATAAAGTTGAGACAAATACACTATCTGCCTATTCACCTCCAAGAGATTGCATCTGGAGGGGGGGAACACTCTGGGGTATCTGGCTGAGGGGACCTGTGTATCTTATCTTTTCAGTTGTGTAGATCATTGTATATTGTGATATTTCTGGCAACTGAAAAATGACAGGAGATAATACCTAGCTTAAAAGCACAGTCTGTGAAAAAGATGGGAGAAGTTTCTTGCTGCTCTGAGTGAAGCCAACTTCTCTTTTGAAGGTTAATGGTTCACATTCAGTCCATTATCATTTTTTGTAGTAGAGAGCATTATTATGTACAGAGAGCATGAGATCAATCTGACTGATTTTTGGCATACTGGTGTTCCCAGAACTAGGCTGTGGGTAGGCTGATGTGATAGAGGAAAGAATCTGGCCTACTCTTAAATCTGGAGAGACAGTAGAATGTTTTGCTCCGCAGAAGTGCAGCTGAGCCACTGGGCTTGGAGGTGTGCTCTGGCGGCAGGATAATTAAGATAAGTGGCATATTCATGTGATAAATTCAAATATGTAATGTGTATTCATGAGCCTATGGATAATGGATAAATGTCTTGGACTAGAAACTTCCTTTTCCCTTTCCCATGTGCTTTGCAGCAGGGCAGGCTGGCAAGCACATCTGCCTGTCCAGCCCAGACAAACATGTAGTGGGAAGGTCAGCTGGGGTGGAGACCACACAGAGCAGCTGCTTTGGTCCACATGAATTATCCCAGCAGCGTCTGCTCACTTCTTCCTCACCTGGCACTGTAGTTCTGGCTGCAACTTTTCAAATTGTTTCTGATTCTACTTTTTTTTTAAAAATTAACTTTCACCTCCTAGTTAGGCAAAGAGTTAAGGGCAAGTACATGTTAACCTTTTTTTTGTGGAGACTTAGGATAACCCTAAATATTGGCTAGTCAATGAGAGATGTTTTGATTCAGGAGTCATTGACAAAAATGAGATTTTATCTATCTGTCTATTTATCTATGTTTTTGTTTTCAATACACAATGAAGACTTACCTCCATAACTTCTACAAACTGAGCGGAGTATTCCTATATTGGGTCTAATGGAAAAAGGTTGATTTCATCTCTAGGCTTTAAAATGTGGATTTAAAAAACCTGAATGATGAGGGCCTCTGAATCAAACTAAGATTGGTGGTTTTTTAGGAGTAGGGCAAATGAGAATAAAAAGCAGCAGCTGAATTCAGATAGTAGCAGAAAGATGATGAGCTATAGCAACAGAGTAGCATCTTTCATTTGGAATTTTAAAAGCTCTGAACAAATGAATAAAAGGCTGCATCTGACTTTGGGAAACATTAGTGCAGATGAGAAAGATTGGGAAGATAATTCTGGGAGAAGACAAACCCTTTTTTTTTCCATTTTCAGTGTAAGTCTTAGGAAAATCAGAACTATATTGTGAGGCAAAACATTTTCTTTTGTATTGAAGTACAAGTACCCAGAGCGGTGCTTTTGAGATTACAATATTGATGCTGCCCTCCAGTGCTTCAAATGGTTTCCACCTGCCCCCACAGCATAAAATGTGACTCTAGGCGGAGTTACTTTTCTTCAAGAGGTGTATGATCAGGTGGTAAGGCTATCAGGAAAATTTAGGCTTTTAATACCATTTCCTGTCCGTGTAATCTCAAATATTTATAATGGGTCATATATAGAGATATGAGGTTAATACATTTCTTTTTTTCTTGAAAAGGATGAGTTCTTTCTCTACTTATGTCTGATTTTTGAGTCTTAGTCATAACCATTATTTCTAGTTACAAGGAGGCAGTTATTTTTGTCTGTTATCCCCATCCTCCCCCTCATTATAAACCTGTGCCATGAGGCAAAGATACTTTCTGGTACATCAGTGTTCAGCTCAGGTTTATATCTTATGTAGAGTATATTTATCATGGCTATTCAAAATATGTTAATTTACCCAATTATTTTCACAAATCTTTCAAACAGTGCCTTCTGTATGTGGATTAAATTAGCCCTTTTTACGGGATGGAAATAGAGATTTGCTTTGACACACAAATTATCCCAGCAGATGTTTCATTTATTGCTAAACTTCATTTTGACCAGGGAATGGGGGACAAAAGATGCCTTCTACCTTCATAGTTTCTGATCTTTATTAGTAAGTCCTCAGCTCTCTATAAAGCCTTGACTAGGTTAGATTCAGATAGAACAAAAAATGCTCTGGCTTTTTACACAACCCTGCTGAGATTTTCTAAGTCACTTATGATAATTAGAGGCTCATTTTCTATTAAAGTCAGTTTGAACCAAGTACAAAAATCCTCAGTGTGGCTTTGGCCTAATTGTTTAACAATAAAACATCCACATGCTCCTCTTAGAGGGAACTTGGGGGACCTTCACATTAGGAATGTGCAAGCAAAAGGCAGTAACTATTGTTTCAGTGTTTTCTTTGTATTAAAAATATTTCTATGTGTCTGCATATATCTCTGTTGAAACAGAAAAATACCTCTTTCTTAAAACAATTTGGCCCAAAAATACCTGCTTTTCTTCTGTTCCCACACTTGGAAGAACACAGGTTTGCTCTGTAATGTTGGTGTTTCTGTACTTTTCTTCCTTTGATTTTTACCCACTCTGGGAATAATCACCCATGAGGAAGAACATGTTGATCTTTTTCCAAAAGAGAATAATTTATTTTTCATAACAACTAAGCACAATATCTGTAGAAAGAAAGAAAGAAAGAAATCTGGGTAAAGAGTTACTACCTAGCAAATCTCTTGTCCAGTTGCTGCTTTTTTGCTCACTCATTCAGAAGTCTTCTAAGTAATTCCATTACCTGGAACCTCAGTTTCCCTGTGTGTTCAATAGTAAGGCACAATTGAATAATAACTGATATCTCCCCACATGTCCCTGAGATCTGCACGTTAAAGAAGCAAAAGCAACCAGATGTTTATATTTGGCTGTTTTTTATGACACGTACCTTTGCAGTTTGCTGCATTTCTTTTGGAACCAGGAAAGGTTGTGATGGGCTGAAATTTCCCTCTGAAGGGTGGTGGCAGTTTTCCTGCAGAGTTTCAGTGAGCCTCAGCAGAGAACGTGGCTCGGGGAGCTCTGAACCTGGGAAGGCTGAAACTTGTGTTTGTTCTGCGCTGACACCTCTGGTGAGCAAAGAGAAGGTGTTGATGTTGGAAGGAGCTGCAGCCCTGCTCCCTTGCCAAGTATGGGGTGAAGCCCTGAAGGAAGGAATAGCAATGATGTGTGACCCAGCAAAGGGTGTTCAAGACTTCTCCCTCCGAGTAGCTGGACCCTCTGAGGCTCGAGAGGACTCACCATCTGCCAGCCAGGCACTCTTGTGAGAGGCTCAAAGCATCCAGGTTTTATAGGCCTGTTAAAGCAGCCCTGTGCAAGATGCTATTTTTCTGTGATGCAGCAGGATTTTGGACTTTTCTTTTTCTCCTCATATTCCCCATTGTCCAGGAACTGTAGCATCTATCAGATTACACTTTCATTTGAACAAAATGCTACCAATATGCTTACAGTTAAACATGCTACATAAATACCTTATTTTACTGCTTTATTAAATGTGTAGCAAATCTGTTTGGCAGCCACCTAATGGGAAATGGTGTATAGGTCTCTCTTGCACATTTATTGAGCTCTAAAGTTTTCAGGTTCAGGTTAAATTGGGTTTTGGATATCACTTTCTTTGAAAAAACTTTTCAAATAACCTTATTTCTTTCTCAGTCCTGTGGATTCTGTAGGAACTGTGCTAGTTTTTTATATGTGCTGCCTCTTTGAATTGACTTGAGTCCCCTGAAGCAAACCTTGCTGCAACTTTTTTGAATTTCACTTTTGTGTAAACGGATTGCATTTGGGTCAAATATTTGTAAGTTACATACATAAAATACAAAAGGGGGAGAATAAGCAGGTAACAGGAGATTTGTTTGCATCCTTAGACATGCTTTGGTTTTGCAGTATCTTTTTACAGGTGTTTGGTACCACAGCCATAGTTTTTCTCCTGTACCCTCTCTTGTGGAGTGGATGCAGGCTGGAGAAGTGTACTGCTCTCTTTTCCTCCCCCAGTATTTTTTTCTGGTCTTTTTCTACATTCATGTAGACATTTCCAGAGCTTGGATCACAAGCTGGGTTAGCTGATCTTTCATGACAGTGCTTTAGTTTACTTACCAAAAGTTTCTTTCAGTATCATACTACATTTGTTGCTGGAAACTCTTCCTTCTTTGTAAACTGATGGTGGGAGATAGTTTCATCAGGAGACCAGGCTGGCTGGCAGTTTCTGGCTCAGATGGAGGAAGAAGGAATATTAAAGGGACATAAAGTGGTTTCAACTTGTACGAGAGTGAATGGAGGTGATTTAGTATACTGGCTGCTTGTTTTCCTCAGAGCTCTTCTGTCCTAAGGGAGTCCCTCCTGCAGAGTCTCCTTGGTTTAGGCAGTTTGTGACCTACCCCTGGCCCCACAGCTGCTCCATCCTCAGGCAGTTTGGGCATGTCTTTACAGTGGGCCAAATGCCAATTGCATATTTGGGACTGAAACCCCATGTGGGTTTCTTTTTATTTTTTTTTCTTTTTTTTTTTTTTTAAGCCAGAAAAAGAAATCATGAAAATGTGTTTGTTTTTTGTATTTTGCAAAGGATGTTGTTCACAGTAAGGGCAATGGAAGTCTAAACCTTGAACTGCATTAACACACTTGCATTTTGCTGAGGTAACTCAAGTATTTGAGTACATGCAAACAGCATGATACTGTGTTTCTTAGAAGAGGATCAATGATAAAAACTCCCAACAAGGTGAAAGTGGACTTAGGCCTTTCCAGTGGTTTTGTTTCCCATTTGGAAACCTGATCCATTGATTGTTTTCTCTACTGTGCTCAGTGCAACAGCAAGTGAATTGAAAGCAGGGGCAAGTACCTGTTTTTCCCTAGCTGATACTTAACAAGATCAGATTCTATATCCTTCTGTAAGGCTGAGTGATGCCCAGTTTGTGCCTCCTGGGAGTGTAGTTGTAAGAAAATCAATGTCTTTAATACACTGGATTTCTGCTCCATTTGTTTAGAAAGCTGCTCCTGGGGGCTTGCTGCACAGTGAGGATTGTGCTCCTGGCTGGAATTTGCCGTGCCCTTCCTTACTCTAAGACTGAATATCAGTCTTTTCTGCAATGTCGTTTGAAAGACCAGTGAAAGAAAGTAGCCTGTACCCTGCTTCTCAGGGTATTTCCCACTCCACCTAATGTAAAAGGGTGAAAATATCCCAGCATGATAGTGTGTTACCCTTGCTTTGAGAAGCAGGATGACATTTTCCAGCAGCCTTGGAAGCAGAGTGGAATCTGCCTTTGAATAGGACTGTGGCTTTGGCAAAGCAAAGTGTGTGATATGGGACTGGATTTGTCTCTGAAGTCCTCTAAAACATTCTGACTAAACAGTTTCTCCTGGGCTAGACAGACTGGGAAAGGCTCAGTCTGTGGGCAGGAGACCTCCCCAGAGCCTGCTTGGTTCTGTGATTCAGTTCATGGCATCTGTCCCCTGACCAGAGAAGATGTGTGCCAGTGGTCTAGCAAGGAGCTGAGGGCACAGTCCTCTTGGACATCATGGTTCTCAAATGAGATCTGGATCAGGTGCTGGGCTTAACACTTGTGCCTGTCTGCCTGAGGAGTTATTTCATCTCTTGGACCTAAGCAATTGTTCAAGGCACCCTGAGCTCACCAAAATGTAATAATGATTGCCCTGCAACATTAAAGTGTCATCTAAAGATAACACAAGACCAGCCTACCAACACTGTTAAACAATCACAAACAGAACAGATTAAGTTAGCCACTAAATCAAACCAGGAAACCCTCCCTTCTACCCTTACCAACCCCTACAAAGATTTGTTGCTTTTGACTCCTCCTTGGAAGATTACCAAATTTGGAAATGTGAGCTATTTCTGACCAGTTTGGCATTAATAATAGGGTGCTATTTAAGTACTTTCATTTTATTTTGCTTTACTGTACTTCTGCCTCCACAAACTTCCCCTCTTGCTCTAAATGGATACAACGTTTTGTCCTTTGTGCCCTCTATGTTTCTGTGGCTTTGCACTGTTAAATGAGTATTATGTGTTGCTCCAGAAACAGCTGTATTCCAGATGAAGCAATTTGTGTGAGTGCCCAATTTTCACTATTTATTTTTCAAAGGTGTTGCAAGGTTACTAATTGTTTAATGACTTGAAATTCTTCCTTGAAGAGTAGCCTATGACTTGAAGCAATGTTTAAGTCAACGAAGGCATAAAGATGTTGCCTATATATATTTTGAAGTCTTTAGCTCATATTTGTGTTGGTAATAATACCTAGCTCTGATACAGCACTTTCAGTGCAATTCTCCAAAGTGCTTTGCAAAGCTAGAAGGAGCCATTAATACTAGAGCTAATTAAAAGGTTTTGATTCAATGAAGCATGATTAAAATATGCTGTTTTGCTTGTGCTGAACACTTTCTGGAATGCATTTGATGCTAGGAGAACTTCCTGAGGAGCCAGAGTGGGCTAAAGACCTAACTGAAATGGAAACAAACCCTGCAACTGCTTTCTATGGGAGAATGGACATATCAGCACAACTGGCTCATTGTGCAACATCAATTTTTTTTGTTTCATTCAAACATGAGATAAAAGCAAGGAATGTCACTCTGGATATTGTAATGTCCTTGAATAATTTTAGCCAGTGTCTCCATTTTGTAGGTTAAGAAATCAAAGTGGAGGAAAATAAAATTACTTGCATGACTTGAATTGCCCAATATGCCAAAGATGGAGCTGGGGCTTTGAGTCTTCTGGCCACAAAGGTGCCTCTGATGCTTCACCATAGTTTAACAAGGCACTTGCTTTACCACTTTTGTATAAAACCCATTATTTCCAGAAATTAAAATTCCAAGCCAAGTGAAATGTGTAGATAAGTAGTAACAGTGAAGTTCTCCTGGTCAAAGAAAAGGGAAGCTAGGTCTACCTTTAGTGTTAAGTGCTTATGCTGCAAATGAGAACAAAGCATTCAGTGTTTCACTGCTGATATATTGCAGTGTGCATGGAGCTTCTTGGAGTTTGGGAGAGGAAATGGAACTGG